>NW_011494935.1:4033177-4079012 GCF_000754665.1 Bison bison bison | reverse complement strand
ATCTCAAAAATATACAAGCAACTCCTACAGCTCAACTCCAGAAAAATAAACGACCCAATCAAAAAATGGGCCAAAGAACTAAATAGACATTTCTCCAAAAAAGACATACAGATGGCTAACAAACACATGAAAAGATGCTCAACATCACTCATTATCAGAGAAATGCAAATCAAAACCACTATGAGGTACCATTTCACACCAGTCAGAATGGCTGCGATCCAAAAGTCTACAAATAATAAATGCTGGAGAGGGTGTGGAGAAAAGGGAACCCTTTTACACTGTTGGTGGGAATGCAAACTAGTACAGCCACTATGGAGAACAGTGTGGAGATTCCTTAAAAAACTGGAAATAGAACTGCCTTATGATCCAGCAATCCCACTGCTGGGCATACACACTGAGGAAACCAGAAGGGAAAGAGACACGTGTACCCCAATGTTCATCGCAGCACTGTTTATAATAGCCAAGACATGGAAGCAACCTAGATGTCCATCAGCAGATGAATGGATAAGAAAGCTGTGGTACATATACACAATGGAGTATTACTCAGCCATTAAAAAGAATACATTTGAATCAGTTCTGATGAGGTGGATAAAACTGGAGCCTATTATACAGAGTGAAGTAAGCCAGAAGGAAAAACATAAATACAGTATACTAACGCATATATATGGAATTTAGAAAGATGGTAACAATAACCCGGTGTACGAGACAGCAAAAGAGACACTGATGTATTGAACAGTCTTATGGACTCTGTGGGAGAGGGAGAGGGGGGGAAGATTTGGGAGAATGGCAATGAAACATGTAAAATATCATGTAGGAAACGAGTTGCCAGTCCAGGTTCGATGCATGACGCTGGATGCTTGGGGCTGGTGTACTGGGACGGCCCAGAGGGATGGTATGGGGAGGGAGGAGGGAGGAGGGTTCGGGATGGGGAACACATGTATACCTGTGGCGGATTCATTTTGATATTTGGCAAAACTAATACAATTATGTAAAGTTTAAAAATAAAATAAAATTAGAGAAAAAAATAAAAAAAAAAAAAAAAAAGAATATACTGGCTATGTTTTCTTCTAGGAGCTTTATGACTCAATCTTAAGAGACTGCATGTTTCTAGGAGTTTATCCATTTCTTCTGTCGTGTCTGTTTTATTGGCATATAATTCTTCATAGTAATCTCTTCTGGTCTTACGTTTAAGTCTTTAATTCATTTTGAATTTATTTTTGTATGTAGTGTGATAAAATAGTATAGTTTATTTCACTTGCGGCTGTCTAGTTTTCCCAGCACCATTTATTAAAGACACTGTCTTTCCCCATTATATATTCTTGCTTCCTCTGTCATAGATTACTTGACCATATAAGCATGAGTTTATTTCTGGTCTCTCTATTCTGTTCCATGGATCTATGTGTCTGTTTTTATGCCAGTGGCATACTGTTTTGATGACTGTAGTTCTGTAGTATAGTTTTAAATCAGAGAGTATGATACTTCTAGTTTTCTTCTTCCTTCTCAACATTATTTTGGCTATTCTGTGTCATTTGTGCTTCCAATCAAATCTTAGAATTACTTGTCCTCAGTTCAATTCGTTCAGTCGCTCAGTCGTGTCCAACTCTTTGCAACCCCATGAATCACAGCACACCAGGCCTCCCTGTCCATCACCAACTCCCGGAGTTCACTCAGACTCACATCCATCGAGTCAGTGATGCCATCCAGCCATCTCATCCTCTGTCGTCCCCTTCTCCTCCTGCCCCCAATGTCTCCCGGCATCAGAGTCTTCTCCAATGAGTCAACTCTTTGCATGAGGTAGCCAAAGTACTGGAGTTTCAGCTTTAGCATCATTCCTTCCAAAGAAATCCCAGGGCTGATCTCCTTCAGAATGGACTGGTTGGATCTCCTGGCAGTCCAAGGGACTCTCAAGAGTCTTCTCCAACACCACAGTTCAAAAGCATCAATTCTTCAGCACTCAGCCTTCTTCACAGTCCAACTCTCACATCCATATATGACCACAGGAAAAACCATAGCCTTGACTAGACAGATGTCCTATGAAAGTTAACACTGGTGTTTTAATAGGGATTACATTGAATCTATAAATTGCACTGGGTAGCCTGGTCATTTTAACAATATTATTTCTTCCAATCCATGAGAATTGTGTATTTTCCATTTGTTTGTGTTGTCTTCGATTTCTTTTATCAGTGTCTTATAGTTTCCCAAATATAAGTCTTTAATCTCCTTAGATTTATTCCTAGGTATGATTCTTTTTGATGCAGTTGTTAAATGAAATTGTTTTCTTAATTTCTCTTTCTGATAGTTCATTGTTAATATTTAGAAATACAACAGGTTTCTATGTATTAATTTGTATCCTGCAACTTCATGAAATTCAGTGATGGGTTCTAGTAGTTATTCTGGTGACATCTTTAGGATTTTCTATGGACAGTATTATGTCATCTGAAAAATAGTGACCTTTTACTTCTTCCTTCCCTATTTCAATGCCTGTTACTCCTTTCTCATATCTTGTTGCTATAGCTAGGACTTCCAATAAAAGTGGTAATGGTGGGCATTCTTGTCTAGTTCCTGATCTTAGAGGAAATGATTTCAGCTTTTCACTGTTGAGTATGGTGTTGGCTACAGGTTTGTCTTACATGGCCTTTATTATGTTTAGATGTATTCCCTCTATGCCCACTTTGTTGAGAGTTTTTACCATAAAAGTATGTTGAATTTTGTCAAAAGATTTTTATGCATCTATGAGATGGTCACATGATTTTTTCTTCTTCAGTTTGTTAGTGTGGTATGTCACATTGATTTGAAGATATTGAATGATTCCTGCATCCCTGGAATAAACCCCACTTGATCATGGTATATGATCTTTTTAATATATTGTTAGACTTGGTTTGCTAATATTTTGTTCAGGATTTTTCCATTTATATTTATCATTGATATTGGCCTGTTATGTTTTCGTGGTGTCTTAGGTTTTGGAATTAGGGTGATGCTGGCTTCATAAAATAAATTTGAAAGTATTTCTTTTCAATTTTTAGGAATAGTTGAGAAGTGTAGAAGTTAATTCTTCTTTAAGTGTCTAAAGTAGAATTTACCTGTGAAGTCATCTGGCCCTGGACTTTGGCTTATAAGTAGTTTTTTGGCTACTGACTCAATTTCATTAGTGTTATTGGTCTGTTTATATTTTGTATTTCTTTCTGACTCAGTCTTGAGAGATTGTATGTTTCTAGGAGTTTATCCATTTCTTATGTATTGTCCATTTTATTGACATATAATTGTTCATAGTAATCTCTTCTGATCCTTTGTATTTTCTGGTGTCAGCTATAGCTTCTTTCATTTCTGGTTTATTTTATTTGAGTTTTCTCTCTTTTTCTTGATGAGTCTGGCTAAAGGTTTATCAGTTTTATCTTTTCAAAGAATCAGCTCTTAATTTCATCAATATTTCTTTCTTTATTTTTTTTAAGTCTCTTTTATTTATTTTCTCTCTGATATTTATTTCTTTTCTTCTACTCACTTTTAGCTTTGTTTGTTCTTTTTTTTCTTGTTACTTTAAGTATAAAGTTATGTTGTTTTTTTGAGAATTTTCTTGTTTCCTGAAGTAAGCTTGTATCTCTATAGCTTTACTCTTAAAATTGCTTTTGAACACAATGATTCAAAATCTATAGACTACAACAAAAGCAGTTTTAAGAGCAGTGTCCTCTGCCATGAGGGACCAGGGCCCAGGTCCCAGCTCTAAGAGGCTAGAAAGAGGACTCAGCAGTTGCCAACACCAGCCTCTTCATGGTAGAATGAGCTTCTGAAAATGACTGCCACCAGCCTCTCACAGAGGGAGTCCCAGTTGCTTCCTGCCACTCTGGAAGGGTCTCCAAGGTTAGTAAGTTGGTCTGATCCAGGTTCCTTTCAAATGACAACCTTTGTTCTGGGTCTCGGAGTGTGTGAGATTTTGCATGTGCCTTTTAAGAATGAAGTCTTTGTTTCCTTCTGCTCTCCCATACACAAGCCCCACTAGCCTTCAAAACCAGATGTTCTGGGGGCTTGTCTTCCTGGTACAGAACTCCTGGGCTGGGGAGCCTGATGTGGGTCTCAGACCCTTAATCCCTGGGGAGAACCTCTGCAATTGTGACTCTCCCATCTGTGAGTTTCTTACCTGGAGGTGTGGATCTTGACAATTACTACATCTCTACATCTCTGTACCTCCTACTCAACAACTTGTAGTTCCTTCATTATATCCTTCGTTTTGAAAAATCTCTTCTTCTAGTCTTCAGATCATTCTCATTCATAGTTGGTTTGTAAATAGTTATAATTTGATATGCCCATGGGAGAAGGTGAGCTCAAGGTCTTCCTACTCTGCCATCTTGCAAGAAGAATCTTTCTTGAATATTTCCTAATGGCCCTTGAGGGGTTTCAAAGTGATCTAAGACAAACTTCCTATCCTTAAGAGCTTAGGACTATGGGTCCCTATTTTTCTATAACATAAAGACCCTCTGCTGCTGCTGCTGCTGCTAAGTCACTTCAGTCGTGTCTGACTCTGTGTGACCCCATAGACGGCAGCCCACCAGGCTCCTCTGTCCCTGGGATTCTCCAGGCAGGAACACTGGAGTGGGTGCCATTTCCTTCTTCAACGCATGAAAGTGAAAAGTGAAAGTGAAGTCACTCAGTGACAATCAAAAATTTTTTATTAAAAAAATGGTAAAAAAAGTTTTTTTGATAATCCTTACACCCCAATCCCTTTTCTGTGAAAATAGTTGTCCTTTCAGCATCTATTAGTTTAGAAAATAAATTAAAATGAAAAGCTACTATGAATTTGGTGATCTTTAAAAATAGATTTGTATTTATTGACCTCAGGAATTCCTACAGAAAATTGAAAACCATGTATGTGTGAGAGTTATTTTCAATCTGTCCACAGACAGCATTTTGGTACACATGGGGATTTATAGACAAGTTGCAATGTTTCATCTACCAATTGGCTTATAGAAATAACTTGGTATTTGACAATTAAAAGTATAAAATACATAAAGGTCTAAGTGGGGGTATGGATATTGCAAATTGTCTAGAATCAAAGAAAGGAGAAATTGCTGTAATCTGTGGTAGATAGATGGGTCCTTAAGAGGTAAAACCCTTGAGCTTGGCAATGAAGGTTTAAGAGAATTGTAAATATGGAAAACTTGCAAAGAAAGCATGAGAAAGGCCCAGAGGGTTTGTTGTGTAAGACAGCATTAAATGCTTACATCCAGCAAAGAACAAGCACACACTTTAGAATGAGACAAAACGATGTTCATGAGCTATGTGACCTTGAGCAAGCTACTTAGCATTAGCAACACTCAGTTTTCTCTCCTATAAAATGAGACTAACCTGTCCAGAACACTTTACAGGAGAGTTGGAAAGATCAAATAAGATTAAGCAAATGAGGGACAGCATTTTGTGAAGTGTGATTTTACCAAGTAAATAAACATCGTTATTTTTTAAAGGCCCAGAGATACCCAATAGTTTGAGCACACCGCTGTGTTGACTGGAATTTTTGTTTTCAAGGAACAGAAATGACTCTGGCTCACTTAAGCAAAACAGGATTATTACAAAAATGTGCTGGGAGGTGAAATAGGAGTGAAGTACACGGTGTGATTCACAGAAGCTAAGGAAATATGAAGTTCAGTTCAGTTGCTCAGTCGTGTCTGACTCTTTGCAACCCCATGAACCGCAGCACACCAGGTCTCCCTGTTCATCACCAACTCCTGGAGTTCACCCAAACTCATGTCCATTGAGTCGGTGATGCCATCCAACCATCTCATCCTCTGTCGTCCCCTTCTCCTCCTGCCCTCAATCTTTCCCAGCATCAGGGTCTTTTCAAATGTGTCAGCTCTTCGCATCAGGTGGCCAAAGTTTTGGAGTTTCAGCTTCATATGAAGACCCAGGCACAAAAACAAGAACTAATGCAGCAGGAGAATATTAGTAGCAGCAATTACTTAATAGTCTCCTTTGTTTTTCCTTCTTTGAGTTATTCTACTCAAGTCAAAGTCCCACAGTGAGATAGGCTAGTGGGCAGGGCATCTTGATTTATAGTCCCATGAAGATTATGAACCAGGGAGAAAAGGTAATTTCCCAAAAGGAAGTTAAAGGGTTGTTAAAGAAAGGAGAACAGGATAGAGAGTGAGTGAACAGAAAACAAATTTCAAAAGATCATTGATACATTTATGTAATCACATTTGTTGATCAACATGAATAATACTGAAAAAAAAACTAAGAAAGTAAAAGTTGAGGCTAATTTAAGGGGAATAGCCTCTTCTAGATATAGGAATATATCTCAACCTCTTTACTTCACCTTGACTTTCCCGGTGGCCCCAGGAGGCTTATTGTATCTAGGGCATAGGTCAATGAGAGTACCTTAATCCCAGAGTCATTACACTTTAACTCTTGGCTCACTTTCCTTAGCTTTCATAGATACCACAATTGACACACCAGACTAACCTGGGAACTTTGAGCTGTTTTATGGCTGCAATAATTGAGTTGTGTCAATAACCTCTTCCTTCTCTGATTCTCTCTCACTTCATCCATGGCTCATACATTATGAATATTCAATAAATGGTTGAATATGTGGAGGATGGGAGACTAGTCTCGCCCATGTTGGGATCTAGGACCTTGACTCCTTTTTCTTTTTTATTAGTTGAGCCAAAGAATTAGATTTTCTTTTCTTAGTTGAGCCACATTTCCTTGCAAGAGCAATCTTATTCCCCTAAATCAAAGTTAACATTTGTACCTGGTGCTTTTACAGGTCTTTACAGAGGTTTTCATTGTTATCTCCTCATACATCACCTTTCAGTATTTAATGTCCTAATATTCATCTCTCCAGCTAACCTTGCCTTTACAAATCTTTATGTTGTTGTTATTCAGTTGCTAAGTCATTTCCAACTCTTTGTGACCCCATGGACTACAGCACACCAGGCTTCCCTGTCCTTCACTGTCTCCTGGAGTTTGCTTAGATTCATGTCCATTGAGTCAGTGATGCTATCTAATCATCTCATCCTCTGCCATCCCCTTATCTTTTTGCTTTCAATCTTTCCCATCATCAGGGTCTTTTCCAGTGAGTTAGCTCTTCACATCAGATGGCCAAAGTATTGGAGCTTCAGCATCAGTCCTTCCAATGAATATTCAGATTTTCTTCAACCCTGAATATTCGTTGCTGAAGCTGAAGCTCCAAATCTTTATAGTATGCCTGTTAACACAAGGTGTCATGGGAGGTGCTCTAGAGGAAGCTGACAGTTTGCTCAAGAAAGCAGAGACCTAGATACACCAGTGTTAAATGGAGGCATGAGAGTTCATGTGGAAACATGTTAAAAGAACAGTTCTTATTGACTGAGGTAAAACTGTGGGGATTTGGATAGGTTTCATAGAGGAGAAGGCAATGGCACCCCACTCCAGTACTCTTGCCTGGAAAATCCCATGGACGGAGGAGCCTGGAAGGCTGTAGTCCATGGGGTCGCTGAGGGTCGGACACGACTGAGTGACTTCACTTTCACTTTTCACTTTCATGCATTGGAGAAGGAAATGGCAACCCACTCCAGTGTTCTTGCCTGGAGAATCCCAGGGATGGGGGAGCCTGGTGGGCTGCCGTCTCTGGGGTCGCACAGAGTCGGACATGACTGAAGCGACTTAGCAGCAGCAGTAGCAGCATAGAGGAGGTGGCAAATTAAAAAAATCTCAAATGTTAAAAATATATGTATAAAATTAATAATTCTCAAAGAATGTTCTATATCAAGGCAATTTTGTGTCTTAGCCTCTACTCTTTGAAAGTACCCTACTTTAAATTGCAAATATACTTGAAAGAGGTAACACACTGCCTTGTTTATTAGTTGTAGTAATTTACATATATTTTCTCTGTGTGTGTGTGTGTGCTTATTTACTCCATCTACTCTTTGCAACCCCATGGACTGTAGCCCACCGGGCTCCTTTGTCCATGGGGATTCTCTAGGCAAGAATACTGGAGTGGATTGCCATGCCTTCCTCTAGGGGTTCTTCCAAACTGAGGGATCAAACCCAGGTCTCCCACATTGCAGACAGATTCTTTACCATCTGAGCCACCAGGGAAGCCCATGAAAACTGGAATGGGTAGCCTATCCCTTTTCTAAGGTATCTTCCCCACCCAGGAATGAACCAGGGTCTCTTGAATTGCAGGCGGATTCTTTACTAGCTGAGCTACTAGGGAAATCCCATAAATTTTCTACAATATATAAAAAATAATTTTTTTCCAAATTAATCTCCTTTTATTTTTAACCATAGGATAGTACACATATTGCAAGTGACCCAGCCATGTTTATACAGGAGCTTTTATAGTATAGAATGATATATACAGATTTCTCTTATTACAAGTCATTATGACCTAGACCCTCAACATGCTTATATAATAGTTTCTGTAGTATAGTGTGATGTATATGGATTTCTATTATTATAAGGCATTATGACCTCCAGGCATAAAGCCTAATATTTTTTCCAATAGATGAGAAAGAAAATAGAAAAATTCAGATCATGTCCTTTCTTAATGGACGGTTAAGATAGAGAATCCTTGCAACTTCATCTCATGTTAACTTGGAACTTCTTTGAGGACAATGTTTAGTTCTTTCCCTGCGCCCCAAGGGACATCTGGAGATGTCTGTAAACATTTTTGGCTGTCACAACTGAGGGGGAGAAAGGGAGGGTGCTACTGGCATCAAGTTGGTAAAGGCCAGGGATGCTGCTAAACATCAAAGAATCATCCGGCCCGAAATGTCAAGAGTGACAAGGTTGAGCCACCCTGGTCTTAGAAACACCTTGACCTGCCAACCAACCAGGTATCTGTGTAGATACTAGAAAAGACAATGAGAGTGCAAAACCTTTCATGAAACATAAAAATAAATCTTTTAGAAACAGAGTAATACAAAAATGTTAATAGCAGTAAATCAAAGGTCAGCATGACAATATTATGTATTTTAGCTTTTGATTCTTCCTTATTTGACCCAAGTTAAGAAGGGTGGTAGTGATGGTGGTAATGATGATTCCTAGACATTGGAGTTTGCTTATATTTTTTATTAAGAAATAACTGACATATAACCTTATGTTAGTTCTAGATGTATAGCATAATGACTTTTTATCTGTATATATTGTGGAATGATCACAAATCTAAATAAATACTGATCACCATACATGGTTACTTTTTCTTCTTTTGATCAGAACTCTTAAGATCTACTCTCTTAACAACTTTCAAATATGCACGGTAGTAAGTATTAATATAGTTTCCATGTTTACATTATATTTCTTGACTTATTTACCTTTTAACTGGAAGCTTCTAACTTTTGACTTCCTTCACCCACCCACCACTCCCTGACTCTGGCAATAGCTTTTATTAAAATTTAGATTCCACATATAGTTGACCCCTGAATAACACAGAGGTCAGGGATGCTAACCATCCACACAGTGGAAAATCTATTTATAATTTATAGTCAGTCCTTTGTAGTCACAGTTCCACATCTACCAATTCAACTGACCACAGATCAGGTAATACCATAGTGTTTATTAAAAAAAACCTGTGTAAGTGGATCTACACAGTTCAAACCCATGTTGTTCAAGGGTCAACTACATGTTGACCTCATTTATCATATCAGGTACTTTGATCATAGGAAGTGGAAAAGGAACATAGAAAAGGAAACAGGACCGAAAGGAGTTCTTAAATGATCGTCTTTCCTTTGTGCATCAGAATAGCACTGTGGTTTAAGAGGATGGGCTGTATGGCATCAGAAATTCTGTCTTCTGCTCTGCTAACTGTGTGCCATTGGGGAAATTCACTGACTCTCCCTAAGCCTCAGTCCCTTCTTCTGTATTATAAAATAGGGTAATAATAGTGCCGATCTGATCAGTTTATTGTGTGACTTCAAGAGAGGAGCATGTGTGAAATATTTAGCTGTTCTTGACACTTAATAAGCATCCAATAAGTGCTGTAATAATAATCATAGAAAGAGAAAGTGGAATAAATGTATTGATGATGATGATGACAATGATAACAATGACTGTGGTGATAATGATGACTGGCTTTAGATTCCGATGTTGTGGCTTTCAATGCTGGCTCTGTTACTTACCAACCATAAGACAATTGCTTTATTGATCTGCATTTGCACTTCTGTCTACACCTCTTAAGGTTACTGTGAAAACTTAATGACAGGTGCCTGGAACACAGTAAATGCCCCACATCATTGTGTCTGACCTGAAGAACCACACACGATGCTGTCCTCTACAGAAGGGGCTTATCTTTTCCTGTACCCTGATGGCTATTACTTTCCTCAAGGGTGGTGCCTTTGGTAATAGGCTGGGTCAGCAAGAAAAGGTGGGTAGTGGGCTTTATCCCCAAGGTAAGAAAAGCTAAGTGAGCCAGAAGTGGATCAGAAACTCTAGTAGGGAGCTGCTGTGTAGCTCAGGGAACTCAACTCAGTGCTCTGTGATGACCTAGAAGGGTGGGATGGGATGAGGGGAGAGGGAGGGAGGTCCAAGAGGGAGGGGATATATGTATACATATAGCTTATTCACTTTGTTGTACAGCAGAAACTAACATAACATCATAAAGCAATTATACTCCAATAAATAAATTTTACAAGCTCAAAAAAGTAAATAAAGGCCCCTGGCAGATTTGTAGGGCTTGACAGTCCCCCACCACCGCTGTCCTTGGGTTCTCCGAGCAGCTGCCTGGAGTGAGTTACAGCAAAGCCAGGGAAGGCAGCAATCCTGAGGGGCTGTCTGGCAACTGTGGGGCCCGGGTGTCCTTCTCCACAGTCCATCTAGGGAAGAATGGAAGGAGCCCAGGGTCCAGGGAGCTAGGAAGGGCAAAATCACCTCTCCATGTGGAGAAGGAGACAGACAGAGCACCCAAGACAAGTGCCCAGAAGAATAAAAGAACACAGGACACTTCAGAAGGAAGGTCACTGGGAAGCCCCGCTGGAGGACAAGACAGCCAGGGATCCCTGGAGATGATTAAACGGGCGACAGTCTCACTGCAGGGTGATCATTAGCTCTCAGACCCGCTGCTGCAGACATCTGAAATGAGTTCAGATTCCAAAAGCCAGAGTGAGCCGAGTGGTATGGATCCAGAGGGAAGCACATGGCTTAATCAGGACCGCGAAGGCAGCTGACAAATCACAGTGTTATTTGTCATCATCTCAGAAGTCGGCAAGTGTTTGTCCCTGAAAAAATCAATACTTGGAGGTGGAAAGGGCTGTATTTTTAGAAACTCCTGGATGGGTAATTTATTTCAAGTGAGCAGAGAGTTTATTTATGTTGGCACCCCCACAGAACCAATGGACAATATATTTACACCAAGCCAGAAGACGCTGTCATTTCTTCTAATCAATTTACCCCTTTGAACAGTTGTACCTTGCAGCTTGGAGTGATAAATTCACTACTCAGGCTAAATCTCTACCCAGAGAACCAGTTCCAATGCCACCTTTAGCACTACTTCCTTCTATGGCATGGCCTGTTACATCTTTCAAAACTTTCCCACACAAATTCTGTCTTCTGAGGCACAGTGGTGTTAGCCCCATTCTATAGATGAGAAAATGGAGGCTCAATGATTGAATGTACTTTTAGCCAATGTAGGGTAGAATTAAAAGGAAAGATCTCCTCACCCCTAGTTGTATTTTCCTCAGGTTGGACTTTAAGAGATTGTAAACTAAAATACCTAACAAAAGAGAAAAAATGAAGAGGCAAGAATGTGTTTTAAATGCTTGGCTGCAAGAATGTTTGTGGGAGTAGGGGGTGGGGGGCAGTGTGGTGTACAAGTAAAGAACAGAGGGTCGACAGTCAGACTCGGATTCAAATTCTGGTCCTGATATGACCACAGGCAGCCTCTTAACCCTTCTGAGTCATAGTTTTCCCGTCTCTGCTGCTGCTGCTGCTAAGTTGCTTCAGTCGTGTCTGACTGTGCAACCCCATAGACGGCAGCCAAGTTCTTACTTCATAGAAGAATTGTAAGCTTGAAGAAAAAATAGCATTTCTAAAGTTCTCATCACAGCATCTGACAGAAGTAAGAGTCCAGTAAATGCTACTTATTTTGTTTTATTAGCTATTATTTTCACAGCATTTTTGCAACAGCCGACAGTTGAAACCAGGTCAGTGTTCAGTAGTGAAATATGGTGGCATTTATACAATAGGTTTCTATCCAGGTGTTTAAGAGATGTAGAAAAATGTAATAATGTGTAAAAATGTTCACTGTATATGACCACTAAGTCTGACTTTTTGAAATGCATAAATGTGGGTGTGTGCCCATACATAAATGTGTGTAGGTGTATGTACATACTTTTTTAAGCTCTGGAAATTCTAAATACGCAAGAATATTGGCTAGCTGTAGGTGGTGTGATTTATAATTTCTTCTTTTTGATCATCTATTTCTATACTGTCCAGTTTGGTAGCCACTAACCCCAGGTAGCTATTTAAATTAATTAAAATTAAATAAAAGTTAAATCAGTTCCTCAGTCATACTACCATATTTCCACAGCCACACACGATGTGTGGTTTCCACTTTAGACAGTGCAGACATAGAACATGTCCATCATGGCAGTAAGTTCTACAGGGCAACTTGAGTCTAGAGAATGAAATCCAGGCCAGAAAAAATTAGTCAGGACAGGACCCTCCCTTTACCAACCACTCAAGTTTTCATCTGCATCTACTTCTTCCTCCTTAATGAGGATGTTAGCTGTTTTTTCTAACACATTACAATTATCACGGTGCAACAAAGTGGGGATTACCTTATTTGCAATGGTTCTAACTATGATTAGCTCTCCCAGTGATCCTATTAAAACGAGATCCCTCTGACTTAATAACCTCACGGCATTCCCTCTCTCACAGGAGGTCCAGTTCCAACCAGAACATTTCCACAACACCATCGTGTGTGAGAAGCCCAACAACCACCTCAACAAATTTAAAGGTTATATGTAAGTATTTGCCACCTGTGTGTTGCTTATAAATATTGCCTCTGCAGCTAGAAGTTTTGTCTCGAAATGGCCAAACAAATAAGCATCTGGGTCCTAAGAAAGTTTATTTCTTTTTATCTTAAGAAAGGGCTAGAGAAACCTAACTAAATTGAGAAACCTTTTCCAGTCTTTGTTGCTGATGGAGTGACATTTAATTATCTCGCACGTTTAAATTCACTAATAGTTTTTTCAGAACTCTGTGAAACAGCATCAAAATCAAGACCACACTCTGATTCAGGGGAGGCAAATATGATTAAATTTAGACCAGATTTCTGAAGGAGCCTTTATTGCACTGTGGGTAAGAAAGGGGACTTTGGAGTTTGACAGACCTAGGTTTGAAACCAGGCTCTATCACTTATAAGCTGTGTGACCTTGAGTAAATTAATTAACCTCTCTGGGCCTTCATTGCCACTCCTGTAAAATAAAGATTATATCACAGGAATTTTCTTGTCTGAGAGTTGATCATACACAAAGCATGAAAACAGGCAGAGTAGATAGTTCATGATGTTACTGCTATTGCAATTACTGTTGTTATTATTTCAGTTTTGATTCAGCCTGAGAGTTTTGCTGTAATTTTGCTCCCACATTTGACAACTGGTCTTAATGCAAAAGACCAAAAAAAAAAAAAAGAGCAGTGGTGAAAGATGTGAATAAAGGCCCTATTCAGGGCTTTAAGCCTTTCAGAGGACTTTCTCAGAACATCATCTCATTTAATCTGCAAAACAACCCAGGGAAGTGAGAATTCTGATTCCCAGTTGTCAGACGGGAAATCTGATGATAAAAGTTTTCAGGATTCCCTCAAGGGCATACAGCAGCTACAAGGCAGGGCCAGGACTTGCATCCTGTCTTTTCACTCTAACCCCTGTGTTTTGCATTGTCTACATGCAGACAATGAGCGCAGACATGTTATGGCAGCTTCTCTACCAATAGGCTTGCAATGAGACTTCAGAAGATTTCTCAGGAGGCAGGTGCCAGGGCTTTCCCGCCAACCACTGTTCCCCAGGCCATATGAGATGTCTTGAGGAGCAAGATAAAAGGGGGAAAAGCAAGAACAATGCAAAAGAAATGGCAGATTTTCAGTGCAAATTACTTTTTAAAAAATTAAAGAGCACAGATGGAGACAGACAGAGAAGGGCGCAAGTTCCTGGAGGAGAAGAGGATTCATAGCAGGCATCTGGCGAACTGGAGCTTGTCACCCGCCTGGGCAAGAAGTCCTCCCCTCATGCAAAAGTTTTGTGGATTTGGTTCATCCCAAGGCTCCCATGCCTTGAGTCATTCTCCATCCTCTTGGAGAGCAGCCTCATTGCTGGGTTTCTATTTATAATCCTTTCTCCCCCAAACAGCTCATGCCAGCATCCAGCCTTTCTAAGCTTCAGCCTGGGCTCATCTCAGACAGAACTTTCCCAGCTCCATTCAACCCCCAGAACCTCCTCTTCCTGGTCACTGCCTCTAAAGGCAACTTTCCCCACCTGCCCAGGACTGGGTGAGCCCGGAAAGTGCAGTTGGTCAGTCTACCAGCCAGCCCATGGGATGCTGGCAAGTTCTCCATCATGCTCCCACATCTCTACCGAGGCCCACCACCCACAGATGACCTACACTCTCTTGCTGAGCAAACCACAGGTCTGATGCCTCCAGGTGTCCAGAAGCTTCTTTGGGCCTCCTTAATGTAGGAACTCTCTTGGGGCTACCCAGGCTGGCTAGAAACTGAGTAGTTTTTAATGCTTTGAAGATGAGGAATGTCAGATTTGACGATGCAATTTTTAAGCAATAAGATCAGTCCAGGGCAGTGGTTCTCAAACCCCTTCCCTCCTCTCTATCAAAGGACCTTTACGGTGTCTGACACGTTGTTGATTATCACAGCTGGGACGAGGTGCTGCTGGCATCTGGTGGGTAGGGGTCAGAGATGCTGCTCGGCATCCTATAAGGCACAGAGCAGACCCGCAACAAAGACTAATCCCACCCAAACAGTCAGTAGTATCAAGGTGGAGAAATACTGCCGTGAGTCAGTTAGATAAAGCATCCCTGTAAACAGTGCACTAAATAGAAGGGCTATG
Source organism: Bison bison bison (assembly GCF_000754665.1). NCBI lineage: Eukaryota > Metazoa > Chordata > Mammalia > Artiodactyla > Bovidae > Bison > Bison bison. The sequence continues at coordinate 4,063,993 of NW_011494935.1, read as the reverse complement.
AAGGAACATTATGACCAGGAGACGAGGAAGATGCTGTCATAGGTTATCACCTTAGAGCATCATAAAAATGCCCTTTAAACCACTAGCTACTAAACAGTGAATCATTCAATATTCCATCTGTAGCAGCTCCCTCCATAAGGACAGGTGCGTCTTCAACTTCAGCCACCTTTATGATTTGTATCACACTCATAAACACTATATATTACAGATTTTTAATTGGCTTATTTTTCTCTTAATTTATTTCAGAAGAAAAAGTTATGTTACTGGCACTATGGGCAACCCGAATCACTGCTATATATAGCTTGCCATAGATTTATGGCAGTATTACTTTCCATATATAAATTTTATAACAGCAAAATTAGTAAAATGAAATCAAAACAGTTATTGTACTCTAACTACAGACTATTGCCAAAACCTCCTCCATGTTAAAAAATTAGATAAATAAGTGTTAGAAAGGATTAACAGAGATAAACTAAGATATTTCCTTGTTAAATTCAAAAGAATTGCAAATGGAAATGACTGATTCAATATAAATTAATGGGCTGCTACTTTAAGAATTCCAATGTAGTGAAAATCACATGAGGCTTGGTGTTTGGGGTCTGGGTTCCCAAGTCCTGGGATGTTCTATGTCCCGGAAGTATGTCCTTGGAAAGATCTCTCACCCTTTCTGAGTTTCAACTTTCTCATAAGCAAGGATAATCACCCTGCTAACTTCCCAGAGCTGTGAAGAGTCAAATAAAATCATGTAAGTAATATAGTTTATAAACACAGTAAAGAATTATTCTGAGTGTACTGAGTGGTATTGTAGCATTCTGGAGCCAGACTTCCTGGATTTGAATCCCCTTTCTGCCATGTACTATGATTGCCTCAGTTTTCCTATTTTTAAAATGGGTATGAAACATGACCTACCTTCTAAGGTTGTCATGACCATTATGTAATACGTAGGAAACATGACTGGACCTAGAGAAATGAAGTATTAAAGAGTTAGAAGGAGAGAAAATCCGTTAGGGTTCAGATGATTACTGTTCTGTTCTCCCCAGTGTTGTGAGGAAGTTATATTTAAACTTCCTAAAAATCCCAGAGGGGAAGGACATCAGGACTGAATGAGGACCAGACACAGAGTCCACCCTGGTGTGGGTTGACTCAGAAGTTTCTAGAGTGAAGTGGGAAATTGTGATGCTTCCTGAGTCTAGAAGGGAAGAGCTCTACGGATCTCCCCTTTGAGAAGCTGCCTCCCAGGATGTTGCGCAAAGGCCACTGGTCCTCCTGCTGTGAGGTCTGTTTATTTTATGAGGATGGAGCAAGAGAGGCCAAGAGGGGAGCCTCTGGGCTGCCCTTCCTCAAAGTCTCATGATAAGAGAGGTGGGACTGTCCCTTGTCCTCTACAGACTTGTGTGTGTAGAGTTCAGCTTGTGTGGGTGCAGACCCAGCAGCTGTGATGGGCGTGTGAACACTGCCTCAGGGAGCACAGCACCTATCCTTGCAGGGTCAGAAGCCAGTTCCCCCACGTTTTGCCCCTAAAACCATTTTGAATCTTCCTCGTCGGAGTTCTGCCTCTTAGGCAAAATCACATCCTTAGGGATAGGTAATTCTCCTCTAATGGTCCAGTCCCCATTAGGTGTCCTAGGACCAATGAAGTCTTGCATTTAAACATGGGAATTAGTTTCCAAGTTACTATTGCTTTCTGAAGAAGAGGGATCATGTTCACTCACCACTTCTAATTCTGAGACACTACCGTTCCTGTCTTTCATCATCTCCAGGGAACATCCCGATCAGACCAGGACAGGCTTTGGCAGTGAGAGTCTTCTGCTTCGAGGCTGCACCATCAGAAACACTGAAGTGGCTGTTGGCATTGTCATCTACGCAGGTTATTGTCCCTGAACACTTTCCTATGTCCCTGCCCTTTCTCCTCCTTCCTCCAAAACCTCCTCCAAATTCATCTTTAGTTGGTGGGAGCTCACATCACTTCTAACGGGTAGAGGCATGTGATTTCCTGTTTCTCAGCTAAGCAAACTAAGGCTGGAATCACAGCAGCTCACTTGGTCCACAGGAGACTTAATTCGATTCTGAGTCACTGTCACTCATCTGGATAACACGGGGAGGGGGACTCATGCATCCCTAATGGTTTTGTGACACTAACCATAGGTGGGATTGAAGAGCATCTTCTTGAGCTTGAGGAGTAACCTCACCAAACTTAGCAACATCTCCGTGTCTGCCTCAGTGTCCTCATCTGTACAATGGGAATAACATCTGTATCTGTCTCATAAAGCACTCCTGAGAGCACAGTGGCCCAGACATGGAAAGCACCCAGTGCCATGTGTAGCACATGAGGCCATGATGAGTCTTGGTTGTTGTTTTTGCAGTTGTTTTTATTATAAGCTTTATTCATTTTGTGGTTCTGTATACGGTGGTCTGTCTCTTCTTTGCACTTTGATTTTGCTTCCCCTTGAGAAAAGACAACAGCAGCACTTCTCATAATGAGATTTGGAGGGGGTCTTGGGACAGCTGAACCCCCAGGACCTGGCACCTGGCGCTCCACAGGTGCTCAGCCCATGTCTGTTTTCACTTGAACAACCGCAAACAAACCTCTATGGAGGTAATGCAGTCTCCCTGGAGTGTCTACCTTCCCTGGAACCCTCCAGAATAAGTTTCCCTGGATCTTGCACTCACTGGGACACCTTATAATATTTTGTTTACTTTTAGTTGGTATGTTTTTGTCTGCATAGAATCCAAACTTTGTTAGACATGGAAGAGCACTAACACATCAGTCTACCCCATGACTCCCTTTGGCAGACTGTGAGAGAAAAGTAGGGTTTTTTTGAAATAGTGTCACAATCTAGCTGGCTATATTTGTCAACACAGGTCACTGCTTTCGAGGGTCTTTGACAGTGGAGTTCAGTGCTGTCTGGCAGACTTTCTAAACATGACCCCTTCAATAATCCCTGCCCCACCAAAAAACCCTCATAAACATTGAGTTTTCTTCTCTGCCTGAGCAGAAACAAATCTCTGAGTGGATGACAGGAGTGGCCTATGAGAGGTCAGACAGAGAGGGAGTTAATCATGGTTACTGGGAGTCAGACTGCCTGGGGCTAAACCAGCCCTGGGCTTCCCTAGAAGCTCAGCTGGTAAAGAATCTGCCTGCAATGCAGGAGACATGGGTTCAATCCCTGGGTTGGGAAAATTCCCTGGAGAAGGGAACGGCTACCCACTTCAGTATTCTGGCCTGGAGAATTCCATGGACTGTGTAGTCCATGCAGTCGCAAAGAGTCGGACATGACTGAGCGACTTTCACACACACTAAGCGAGCCCTTGGCTGCAAGTTCCTGAAAAGCTGGTCAAGCTTTCCACACAAAAGGCACTGCTAACCTGTTCTCATAGGACTGTGAGGTTCAAATGAGATGATCTGTGAAAAGGGCTTAACACTAGCCTGGCACACATCAGGGTCTCAAAAAATGTGAGCCAACATGGTACTAATGGTGTTAAGTGTTGTCATCTAGAGCAGGGGTTCTCAGCATCAACACCGGTGACCTTTGTCCCAGATTGTTCTTTGTGGGGGGCGGGGGGCACCCTATAGGATGTTTAGCAGCAGCCCTGGCTTCTGCCAACTAGATGCCATTGGTGCCACCTCCTCAAAGATGATGACCAAAAATTTCTGAAGACTTTGTCAAATGTGCCCTGGGGAACCAAGTCCCCTGCGGAGAATGACTGGTCTGGAGCTATACTCTCTGCCTTGGAGGTATAGATGGACACAACAGGAGCGCCTCAGGATCAAAAAAAAGCCAAGTCGAGTTTCCCAAGAGGAAGAAATTCCACGTGGAGGTGTATGCTTCTCACTGCAGACATTTATTGAGGCCCTACTGTGTACCAGAAACTAGTTTAGGTACTTTATATGTATCCGTTCATTCCCTTATGCCAGAGCACACAACCATAATATCTCATTTTGCAGATGAGGAATTGAGATACAAAAGGATTAATTCCACCAAGGTCATATGTCTCCTGAGATTAATTCCCTCCAACCCAAGGTCAAGTGTCTAAGAGCCAAACTCTGTCAGACACTGGAGCCCACATTCTATCCACCACACCATGATGCCTCCTCCATGAGACCACATTTTGCCAAACGGACAGAAGAGTCTTAGGAAGTGAGGAGAGGGTGAAGGGGGTGGTCCCAGGATACCTTGTATGGGGTGAGCCCAGGGCAGGCAGGGACCCCGGCTATGGCAGCCCTTGAACAACTGCAGCCTGACATGATAAGCCCAGAGCGTGCTCACTCCTGCGGTTTCACTGCCACTTTAAATCCACAAGGCCACCAGCTAAACAGCATTAAACCACTCGCTGCTAGAGCTGATGTATTGGTTCTCTTTCATTTTGCACAGGAAACGTGTGACTGGTGTCTTTTAATTTGTCTTCTGAGGGGTATGGCACAGTAATTAAAATTTAGCAGCCCCAAGGGAAAGGCTCTGTTTAAAGACAAGGCTTAGTTAGACTGTCAGCTCTTAGCTGAGTGACTTGGGTACCAGGGGTCAGTGGAAGGAGAAATAGAGTGGGAATCAGCATCCTGGGTTCTCCACGCGGCTCTGATGTTCATGTATCCTTTCACTTGGAACAAGTCCCTTCTATGCTTCCATCATAGGTTTCTCCAACTGGAGAAAAGGGGCGACTGGATAAGATCAGTAGTTTTTAAATTTTATTATTTTTTCTTTGAACAAAATTTTATGCAGAACTCCAAGACAGGAGAGGAGCTGCCCAGAGTTAATGCTGGGGTGGAGGCCTTTGGCCACTATGCTCTTGTACAAGCAACAAACACCTTAGCAAAGAAGCAAGCATGAAAATGACTGGCCTCAAGTACAGTGCTGCCACAGGGCCTTGGCATGTACTGTTCCCCAGCCCAAAGCCCTTTTCTACCAACTTTTTCTCTCCATTCATGTCACCTCCTCTGAGAAGCCTTCCCTGACCATGCTCTCTAATGGCATCTCTTATTTTTCTAGCCCTTATTTATTGTTTACTTCATGGGACTTACAACCAACTGTAATGACCTTATTTACTTGTTTGCTTGCGTATCTTCACCAGCATGTGAATTGTCTGTCTTAACTACTGTATCCCACCACTAACCCATAACAGCCCCTTTGTGCAAATTAGAAGATGGCCCTTCCCCAAGACAGCCTTCTGTCGTTTGCTAGAAATGTGTCCTAAGAGGCTTACAAATCGATGACAGCTACAAAGTGAGGGCTGCCTCTTGAGTTGTGTAGGACACAGCCTGTGCACAGGAGCCTGGTCCACGCCCCCTCCCCACCCCCATGTCCAGCAGGTAGGGGGTGTTCCGTAAAAACCCGCTGTGTGTGTGAGGTCTCTCCAGCTGCTCCCAGAACTTCCCTATGCCAGGACACATCCAGGTTAGAGAATGAAGCCTCTCTTGTTTTGTTAATTTTTTAGGTTTTTTTTTTTTTCAATTGGAGTAGATGTGCTTTTACAGTGTTGTGTTAATTTCTGCTATACAATAACATGAACCAGCCATTTGTATACACATATGTTGTATCATATATCCCCTCCCTTTTGAGCCTCCCCCCCACCCCCCCACACCCCACGCCTCCAGGTCATCACAGAGCACTGAGCTGAGCGCCCTGTGCCGCACAACAGCTTCCCACTAGCTATCTTGTTTACACACAATAGTGTACACATATCAATCTCATTCTCCCATTTCATCCTCCCACAACCCCAAGACCTTTCCTGTGTCCACACATCCATTCTCTCCGTCTGCACTCTGTCCCTGCCCCGCACAGAGGTAAATCTCCTGCGGGAAGAGCCAGAGGCAAATGGGGGGGCCAAAGACTGACGATCTGACTTCTCCCACAAAGGCCATGAGACGAAAGCCATGCTGAACAACAGCGGTCCACGGTACAAACGCAGCAAGATCGAGCGGCGCATGAACAGAGACATCTTCTCCTGCATCGGCATCCTCTTCCTCATGTGCCTCATTGGAGCTGTAGGTATGGAATGTTCTGGAAAGAACAACCCCACAGGCATCTTCTGTTTCTTTTGTGCCAGTTGCCTCAACACAGAGCCTCAGTTTCCTTATCTACAAAAAGAAGTTAATAAATAAAAACAAGCCTACTCTGTATTTAACAGGGTGCCCATTCAGCCAAAATGCAGGTGACATTGTTCTGAAAGTTGTATGTGCCCTAAATCGTAGGAAGAGCATCTGGCATGTGTCTATTCAGGAAATACTTCCTGAACCCAGGCACCCCCTTACCCAGAGAGGGTAACAGATGAATCAATCACAGGACTGTCCTCAGAGAGCAGGAAGGTCCTCAGAGTCCAGCAGGAACAAGTCCAGCCAGAGAGCAGAATCAATAACACCATCTGTCACATTCAGTGAGGGCGGCACCAGGTACTGTGTTCCTTTCCTAGTGCTGCTGTAAAAGGTTAATGCAAATTGAGTGGTTTAAAACAACACTAGCTGATTCTGTTACATATCCAGGGTTCAGAAGTCCAAAATCAGTTTCACTGGATTAAAACCAGGGTGCCTGCAGGACCGGCTCCTTCCGGAGACCCTGGGCTCGGGGGAGCAGCCCCTTGTCTTTTTGGTTTCTGCTGGCCACCTGGGTTTCTGCATTTGCGGCACTGGGGGATTTTCAGGACTTCCAGGTGGTAAAGAATCCGCCTGCCAATGCAGCAGTCGTAGGAGACTCGAGCTCTGTCCCTGGGTCAGGAAGATCCCCTGGAGAAGGAAATGGCTCCGGTATTCTTGCCTGGAGAATCCCACGGACAGAGGAGCCTGAAGGGCTACAGTCCAGAGGGGTCATGAAGAGTCAGACACAACTAAGCGAATGAGCACACACACACACACACACACACATACACACCTTCGTTTTCAAAGCGCCTTACTTTACATCTCCTCCTCCTTGTCTGTGGGCATATCCCCCTGTGCCTCCTTGTTATAAGGACACTTGTAACACCATCATCAGGCCCACCCGGATAACCCAGGCTCCTCTTCACCATCTCAGGGTTCTTCACTCAATCCTGTCTGCAAGGTCCCTTCTGCATACTCACAGGGCCCCAGGTTGAGTACGCAGACACCTTAGGGGACAGCATTCAGCCTGCTGCTGGTGTTATGGGAGCATCAAGGAAGGAGGTCTTTCTGAAGCTGATTCTCACCAGAAGAGGAAGGTGGCAGGGACAGGATGGGGCCGGCAGCTGTGAAAGAAAAGAGAGGACGCTTTACCCCAAGGACAGCACAGACAAAGCACAGCGGCAGGAGGGAGAATCATTCTTTTGCAGAGGAGAGTTTGGCTATTTGGCAAGAGCAAAGCCAAGAATGGAACCCCGAACAGAGCAGGCTGAGGCCAGATCTACTACAGCCAATGCAGACCGCTGTGGGAGGAGTGATCCGGAGTTATTTCAGTCGATCCTTGGAGGGTAGGCAGGGCAGCGAGTACGATCCTCGTTCTTACTCTCCCGCTCTATGGCTCAACACTAAGGACGGTTCTTGACACCCTAAAGGAGGCCTTAAAAGAAGCAGGGAGGATCAAATTGAAGAACTCATATGCTGAGTCCAGAGCCCCCTGCTGACTCTGCACCAGGGAGCAGCTGTCTCGTTTGCTCTTCACTTTCTTCTATCAGAAATCGCACCCATCACTGTTGTTATACTTTATTTTTTAGAAACTATTTCTTTTTAATATTTATTTATATTTATTTATTTGACTGTGCCAGGTCTTAGTTGCAGCATGTGGAATCTAGTTCCCTGACCAGGGATCGAACTCAGGCCCCCTGCAATTGGGAGCACAGAATCTTAGACACTGGACCACCAGGGAAGTCCTCATCACTGTTTTTAAGACAGTGTCCAAGACCTAAAACGTTGCCCAGCCCACAAAGTTCTTATGTGTGACCACAGGGTTAGTCTTGTGCATGGCCTGGAGTTTTGAATGAATGCAGTTCCCAGGTGTATCTCACGGCACTCCAAGGGGGGCTCAAAGCTGGAAGGGCAGTACCTGCAGGGAGCAGAAGCCAGCAAACAAGAAAGCCACCGATTGGTTTTGTGGTCCATCCGTGTCAGCAGAGATGCTGCAAAACTCTTGGCTCTGTTTGGGGAAGGTTTTTTAGGGACCGTCAAACCGGGAAAGGACATTGAAGATCACGTCACTATGTCTCTAGAGAAAGGAGGTTAATGATTAAAGGGTCACAGAGTTAGACAAGATTCAGGCAAACCAGAAGCAGCTTGGAAGATTGCCCAAAATAAGAAATACTTTGAGAAAGTAATGGGGAGGGGCAGGATTCTCTTGTCTGAGAATAACAACTCATAGAGTGACAGGCCTCTGTTGGCACCTAACTAAAGTATAGCTCCTGTAGGAGGGGATGGCTCACAAATGAGCACCATTCCAGGGTTATTTATCACACATTTACTTTACCAGCCTTCCCTGGTGGCTCAGCTGATAAAGAATTCACCTGTAATGTGGAAGACCTGGGTTTGATCCCTGGGTTGGGAAAATCCCCTGGAGGAGGAAATGGCAACCACTCCAGTATTCTTGCCTGGAGAATCCCACGGACAGAGGAGCCTGGCAAGTGAACGGCTACCCACTCCAGTATTCTGGCCTGGAGAATTCCAAAGACTTTATAGTCCATGAGGTCACAAAGAGTCAGACACGACTGAGCGACTTTCACTTCACTACTTTAATGTATGAAGATGGAATTTCTTTTTTATTTGTCTGGATTGTCTTCCCCAGACCTTTCTGATCACCCAGTACCCACCTGGGCTTCAGAATCCCTCCAGGCCTCCTCCAGGCAGCCTGCTCTGATTTCTTTTATGATCTCTAGCTCCTCTGAAAGCCAGTGATCCTTACTCTGTACCATATATTTGGCCCTTAACCTCACATCTATAAGTCTCCTTTATTCTGCTGTGTATGATGGTATTTGGTCCAACCTCTTGGGCAAAGAAGTATCTTAGGGTCAGGGTGGCATCCTTTTTGCCTTTTATTCTCTATAGTTTCTGTCCTGGAGTCAAGAGCATTATACACATAGGTGATCCTGTTCTCACGGTAACCCCATAGGGAAGGTACTGTTACTAATTGATAGATAAGGATGCTGAGATTCAGAGAGCTCAGTGCCAGTTGCACTTATCAATCTGCACTTGATGGGTGTTGCTATCCCCATTTATAATTAGAGAAACAGAGAGTTCAGTCCGTATCTGAGGCTGTTGCTATGGGCTCTTATAGCATTCCAGGATCTAGCTCATGCCAGGTGAGATTTGTATCTTTACATCAGACTCCATGACTTGGTAGGGAACTCCTCAAAGACAAAAAGTAGGACCAACTCCTTTTTGAATTAATCAATTTTGGATATAGGGAAGGGGAGAGGCAGGGAGGAGTGAGTAAATAGAGTTGATGGGTGGGTGGGTGGGTAGATGGATGGATTGAGGGATGGATGATTGGATGGGTGGGTGCATGAAGGAGAAAACAAACAAACTCTTGTCCCTTTCTCTACTTCCAACTCCTCTATAATAGGATTTAAACAAAATCTAAGTAGTCACCATGCTAGTCTCCTCTGCTAGGAGGAGAGATTGAAATGTAGGGTATGTGAAGGACCACTTAGAGCTAAATGAATACACACACACAGTGTTATATAGAACAAGGATGTGCTCCTCCAAAGCACACTGATTTCTGGCAGTAGGTCAGGGACGGGCTGATGTGATTGACCAATTGAAGATTAAGTGGAGATTTTGCCTCATGCTTGGCTTTGCCTCCTCTCAGGTCATGGCCTCTGGAATGGAACCTTCACAGAGCACCCTCCCTTTGACGTTCCAGATGCCAAGGGCAACTACCTTCCCCTTGCCCTTGGGGGCTTCTACATGTTCCTCACCATGATCATCCTGCTCCAGGTAGGAGGTCCTCCCCATCTCGGGGCTCAAAAGACTAACGGCCAACACCTGTACAACTTTGCAAAAAAAAAAGAAAAAGAAAACTCAGTACTGACCCTGAGAAAGAACTAACTGGACTGAGATGAGAAAACATTGATTGCTTCTTATGGGTCTTTGAAGGTATTCGTATCTGGTATAATGTCAGGACCAGCCCTGCCTTGTGGAGGGGACCTTGGCCTCAGATAATAACAGAGGGAAATATTTATCAGACTCTTGTAATTTAAAAGTAAGATTACAACAGAGATCCACGGGTGCCTGTCCTGCCACCAGATCTAGAACTGGTGAACCTTCTGACCTGAGAACCACAACGATAACACAGCACAAAGAATGAAAACTTCCGAGCCCCAAGCATTCAGAGAAAGAAACCACAGGTTAGCGTTGTCATATTTGTTAGGTTGAAGAAGAACCAGCACTACATAGGAGAAAAGAAGGCAAAGGATGTAGACTACCTGTAAGAGAGAGGTAAGAAAGGCCCCTACTTATAGGTAAACACCTGCAGTGAGGTATAAAAAGATTTTAAAAAAACCCTCAGGCCCAATAAGAATTACAGTCTATTAAAAGATAGAGGAAGTTGTAGTTTTGTTTTGACAAAACCCCATCTGTTTGAATTCTTACAGTACTTGAGCATGTTTCTTGGCCCTCCAACAGGCAACGTTTTTCATTCATTAGTTCATTCATTCATGGAGCAAAGTAACCCTTTTTAAATATGAGGAGGAAGTCATGCTCTTCCTCTGCCCTGAACCCTCTGATGGTTTCATAACCAAAAGTGAAATAAATACAAAGGGAAATACAAAGTTCTGAGGCGACCAACAAGGCCTAAGTGATCTGGGCCCCACTCCCTCGGGGACCACATCTCTGAGCTGTCTCGCACACACGCCTGCTGACTCTCACCCCAGCCCTGCAGACACCCAGCTGCCGGCCCGTGCGCTGCCTGGAACATGCCTCCTCCCACAGATAACCTCAGGCTCACGCCCTCGTTTCTTCAGGTTTCAGCACAAAGGTTGTGGTTTCTGAAATATGCCCTCCCAGCCTTCACTCTTTACTTTATTATTTTTTTTCATGAGACTTCCCACCACTCAATATAGAATTTCTTTGTTTGTTTACTGGACTGGGAGGTCTTCAAGTCCAGGGCTTTTGTTCTGCGGCTGCTGCTGCTAAGTCGCTTCAGTCGTGTCCGATTCTGTGTGACCCCATAGACGGCAGCCCATTAGGCTCCACCGTCCCTGGGATTCTCCAGGCAAGAACACCGGAGTGGGTTGCCATTTCCTTCTCCAATGCATGAAAGTGAAAAGTGAAAGTGAAGTTTCTCAGTCTTGCCCGACTCTTAGCGACCCCACGGACTGCAGCCTACCAGGCTCCTCCGTCCATGGGATTTTCCAGGCATTGCCATTTGAAGGACCTAAAACAGCATTCAGTATTTGTGTGTGTTAGTCGCTCAGTCGTGTCCGACTCTTTGCGACCCCATGACTGTATCCCACCAGACTCCTCTGTCCATGGAATTCTCCAGGCAAGAATATTGGAGTGGGTTGCCATTTCCTTCTCCAGGGGATCTTCCTGACACATGGATTGAACCCAGGTCTCCTACATTGCAGGCAGATTGTTTACCATCTGAGCTACATCAGTGGACAGTGATCAACAATAAATCTGAATAGAAAACAGATTTAGGATTACCAAAGGGAAAAGAGAGGGAGAGACATAAATTAGGAGTCTGGGATTAGCAGATACACACTATCATATATTGGAGAAGGCAATGGCACCCCACTCCAGTACTCTTGCCTGGAAACTCCCATGGATGGAGGAGCCTGGTGGGCTGCAGTCCATGGGGTCTCGAAGAGTCAGACACCACTGAGCGATTTCACTTTCACTTTTCACTTTCATGCATTGGAGAAGGAAATGGCAACCCACTCCACTGTTCTTACCTGGAGAATCCCAGGGACGGGGGAGCCTGGTGGGCTGCCGTCTGTGGGGTCGCACAGAGTCAGACATGACTGAAGTGACTTAGCAGCAGCAGCAACTACCATATATAAAGCAGATAACAAGAATCTACTGTATAAAGTATTATCAATATCTTGTAATAAATTGTAATGGAAAAGAACAGGAAAAAGTATATACAATGTTATGTAGAGAGAATGAAATCACTTTGCTGCACACCTGAACCCAACACGACTCTGTAACTAGAGCTCCTTACTCCTTCCAGCTCAGTCATTTAACAAGCAGTGGTGAGTGTCTACCCCATACCAAATATTCCTGGCTCAGGAAGGCCTATGTGTTTTTCAGATTCTCCTAAGGATCCCAAGGCAGGCATGAGGTCACTGAGTTTAATTTCTCAGAGAAAACCCACTGCGTGAGCTGACCTGAGCTTTTCATGAAATGCTTTTGCTACTCCATCACTCAGGAAGGTCCTGAGATGGCAGACCAGCCTCTTTATCTGACACAGTGGGACTCAATCTCCCCACAGATACTGATCCCAATCTCCCTGTATGTGTCCATTGAGCTGGTGAAGCTCGGGCAAGTCTTCTTCCTGCACAACGACCTTGACCTGTATGATGAAGAGACTGACTTGTCCATTCAGTGTCGAGCCCTCAACATCACTGAGGACTTGGGTCAGATCCAGTACATCTTCTCCGACAAGACGGGAACACTGACCGAGAACAAGATGGTGTTCCGACGTTGTACCATCATGGGCCACGAGTATTCTCACCAAGAAAATGGTACGAGGGGGCTCCTGGGGGCCCCATCCTTCTTATAAAGAAATCACCCCTGCTCTCCTAAGAGAGTGGTGATTAAAACCCATTCTCCTGGCTCTCGGCAAAGGCTTAGTGGTTCTGTGGGAAGTAGCATCCTGTATCCCTGCGGCCTCCTTGTCACAGATCAATGCTGTTCTTATCACTTGTAAACTTTCATTTGCTCCTGAAGGCTATGGGTAATCTCCTGTGTGGTAGCCCTCCAGGTGGTTGATCTTTGTCCTCAGTGGATCTTTGCCTGGTATAATTGACACAGAGGCTATTTACCTGTCAGGAATGCACTGAGAAGATGTCCAAATTATGTTCCAGTCCTGCAACCAAAGTTTAGGAATTTTTCAGGTTACCTTACCTGACAGGACAGGCGCAGGTGGAAGCACATGGGATACAATCAGGAAATGCCCTCCATGCTAACTGACCTCTTGGGGTCACTGACACAAAGCTTTGCCTTAGGGGATGTGGCTAGAAATTGCCTGGATTGTCATCTTGCATAGACTGAAGGTGGCTGATACAGCTGACTGATCCCCTTGGTTCCTTCCCCCCACAACACACGTGTGCACACGTGCACGCACACACACACACACACATCACTTCTTTCATTCTTCATTCTTTTGAGTGGGAGGGATTAAGAAAGAGAAAAGAGAAGGTACCAATAGGCAGTCCAATCCCCTTTGCCAAAGTGATAACCAGGTACATGGGAGCTTCTAATCTTAATAATTACAGCTACCATTACCAATACTTAGAGTATGCTTATCACTTTTATATCGTTATATATTAAGTCTTTTATACATACCATTATATCATTAAGTCTTCAAAACAATGAGTTGGGTAGTTTTTATAACCCCTAATTGAGGAAGTAGAGGCGTGGGTTATGCGAAGCTCAAAGTCACATAGATAGGAGGTAGGAGGGCCAGGATTTGAACTTGTGTGACCAAGTTGTACCCCACTTTCACCAGTCAGGGTAACCAGCTATCTGTAATCTAGAGCAGCATAATGTTCTTACACCATGCTCTTTTAGCTTCACCCCCAAAGTCTACCATCTCCCCAGCCATGATCTGGCTGAGGTATGACTGAGGCAATAACAAGATTCCTTTCTTGCAGCTAAGCGACTGGAGACCCCAAAGGAGCTGGACTCAGACAGTGAAGAGTGGACCCAATACCGGTGCTTGTCCTTCCCAGCCCGAAGGGACCAGGGCCCAGCAACAATGAGGGGCCAAGGAGGGTCCCAGCCTCTGAGGAGGAGCCAGAGTGCCCGTGTACCCATCCAGGGCCACTCACGACAAAGGTCTATGGGGCGCTCTGAAATCTCACAGCCCTCTGTGGCCTTCAGCAGCTCCATAGTAAGTGCCTGCCTTTCCCTCTTTGAATTGCAAGTGACCTTTCTTGAGAGATAGGGGATGGTTCCAGGGCATGAAAGAGAAGGGTGTATAAACCCTGAATTGCTCTCAAAATGGCAGCCCTTGGTCTTGTTTGTAATCTGTATAGGTTTTGCATGTACGAGTCTGTTAATTTCAAATGTTCAATGTCTTGACATTGAGAGATTTCGAAATGGAATTAGAAAAAGTCTCCTCACTAAGCCAGTGTTTCCCTGTGGTGATAACTGATTTGAATTAAGAAGTCTGCACTCCCCAGGTTGGGTGTGCCATCCTCAGCTCATCGTGTCCCCCACCCCCTCTCTCTATACCCATCCCTGCACTGAGGCCCAGCAGCAAGTTCACTATGTACATTTTTCCAAAATACAGTTGATAGGAAAGAGAGATATCTGACATGTCCATGTTTCTATAAAGTGGAAAAATGAAAGGTGAACCTATAAGGCTTACAGGCTTCAAGAAAAATGGGAGAATGTATTTATTGTGATAATCAGAGAGTCTTAAGTTGTTATGAAGCAGAGGACATCTCTGTCAAATTTACCCAGCCCACCTCCTTCTCTTAGGCTAACTGCTTGGCCCCTAGGATGTTGAACTTTGCAAATTTGGGGTTTTCTGCATATGGTCCCTTCACATTCGATCCACTGGGACAGTTACCATTAAACATCTAGGTAGCATGAAGACACTGAGTTTGTTCACAAGATGAGGCAGCATGCCCTAGAAGCCAAGGCCAGAGCCAGGGCCTCTGACTCCTGTCCCATTCCACTGTCCTCTGCATCAAGCTCTTCCTCTAGGGAACACATCATTCAGAGTCTTCAATACTTACAGAGAAGGCCTCAGGGACCCCTGGTAGCTTGAACAAGACACATATACTCACAGAGGGACCGAAAGTGCTATCATCCTGTTAGAGCATTAGATTTTCAGAATGATCATTTTGGTAAATTTCACTCGTCTTTCATTCCACTCATTATACACATACACACTCACACACACAAACTACATGTGTTAACATTTTTGCAGTCATCATATACATAAATTGTAGCTGCTGCTTTTTTGGATTCTGACATGATATCAAAAGCCTTTTCTACATTGCTACCTAGTATTCATTACCCAGGACTGTGTTTTCATTACCCAGGACTGTGTTTTCTGACTGTGACAGGAAATTCTGTGAGTCTGTATCTTCTGGGTTCTTGTTTATCTAATTTAAGTACAAAGTTAACATACTTACGTAATTATATACTGCATGTAATAATGTACATTCTGTGCATGTATGTTATTATCATGCACATAAACACAGTAATAGCAAGGATAAAAAATAGCAATGTGTTAAGACATGTGATATTTACAAACCTACAAAAAGAATGATCCATTGATGACTCTGGGAATATTTTGGTTTTTATTTTTCTTTTTGATTTTCCCAAAAGAAGTAACAATAGGATATGCATATTGTCAAGTCTTTCTCTGATTTAATTCCGTCCCCTCTGAATGGAATCCTCTTCCCCCAGCTCTTTACCTAAATGTTTGGACAATGGATTCAGTGAGTTCTCTTTGGGCACGGGAACTAAATCTTGTGCTGCTGGAGTCTTTTGGTTTCTTCCAGTTCTGGATACCACAGGCATCCTGTGTATCTGAGAATGTCTCCTCCAGGAGAAAAAGGAAACTTTCCTGTGTAGATATCAGTTGGGATATGCAGATTCATTGGTCCCTGTTCAGTCTCACAAATTTCAGAGCCCAGGAAAAACTGCGGCCCTGACTCAGTCAGTATAACTTTTATTCTGGGCCCTTAGCTGATGGTCACTGAAAGAGGCACGTGCACTATGAGCTATTTCCAGATCTTGAATGTCATCGATTTGCCCTGGCTGGCACATTTGAAGTCCAGTTCTAGCTAAATTCACTCATGAACGATAAGGAAATTGACACAGTAATATCCAATTCTTGTTGCCTGGGCAGGGCAAGATGGTGATGTGTTCCTTCTATGAACTGTTAAATTTTCAGACTGAAAATCTGGGGTTAGTCAGACAGTAGCACCCCAGCTACTTGTCTGGGGGTGTGGGCACTAGGCCTAGAGTCAGGAAATGTGGGCTCTGGTTTCAACTCTGCTGAGGTTTGCTGGGTGGTCTTAAGCAACATGCTAAACCTCTTTGTGTCCCTGTTTCATCTCTCACTGGCTGGACTCTGTGGGAGAGGGAGAGGGTGGGATGATTTGGGAGAATGGCATTGAAACATGTGTAATATCATATATGAAATGAAACGCCAGTCCAGGTTCAATACACAATACTGGATGTTTGGGGCTGGTGCACTGGGACGACCCAGAAGGATGATACGGGGAGGGAGGAGGGAGGAGGGTTCAGGATGGGGAACACGTGTATACCTATGGTGGATTCATGTTGATAAATGGCAAAACCAATACAATATTGTAAAGTTAAAAAATAAAATTAAAAAGAAAATTTTTTAAATTATTTCACCAAAAAAATAAATAAATAAATAAAAGTCAAAGAATATGACTCTTGTAATTAGGCACGTTTGGGGTCACATGCCCCCAGGTGTTCATCTCAGCTCCACTGTGTATCAGCTCTGTGGCTTTGGCCAGTTCACTGGGTGGAAACCTCAATATTCTTATCTCAAGAAAGGATTACTGTTGGTTTCAAGGATTTAATCCTTAAAATACTGTGTTCTAGACAGAGGGATAAATAATAGAAGTTTTAAATGACCTTTTAAAGGAAAGCTGTCTGCCTTGGACAAATGTTCACATAAGTGATGACAGGGAGAAGAAACGGGAGTTTTCATAAAATACGTGGAATCCTCCCCCCTGATATTCTGGACTATTTGGTCTAGGGTGGGGCCTGAGTATTTATATTTTGATTTCTAGTGATTCTGCTGAGCAGCCACTAAGAACCTCTCTAAGCACGCTATCACCCCACTCAGAAATAGTCTTCATTTGGTTCAAATAGATGCCTCCTACAACTTGGGAGGCATTGGCTGAAGGGGGTGATTTAAGCTGCCTTAAAGGGGTCTGATACTAACCTGTATACTCTCTGTGGCTGGAATATCAGATCCTTGAATTTGTCTGTGGAGAACATCTGTGGCAGCCCCAGGAAGATGCGCTGGCTCCTAGCTCCTGACTCCCACCCCCACCGACTCTTGCCAAACTCTATGCTGTCTCATCTTCCACCTGCCCATCTGGCATCCAATTTGGTTGGATAATCTCTTGGCACCAACAGTGCTTTACCTTACCTTTGTAAACCCAGCCAGAACTTGCCTCTGAAGCCCCAGAGATGCCAGGTCATGGCGGAGCACCCAACCCCCTTCAAAGAAGCCCATTGTTGGCCTCCACGGCCCTTTGCTCTAAACCAAAAATAAAATGTGCATCAACAATAACAACCACCACAACAAAAGCTGACTTTTTTCTTTTACTACAAAGAACAAGGTAGCATTGGTAATTGTTGTTTAATTGGCTGCTGTCGTATCTGTGACTTTAGGGTGGGGTAATATATCACTACTTAGGAAAGTAAGGAGTCCTTAGCCAGTATTTATGAATCCTGGTAGATGCGAAATGAAGTGCCCTCCCTGCCCACCCCACCCCCACCCCCAGTCTGTGAGCAGCCAAGATTGGAGTACAAAGTCTTTGTTTAGACATGTTGCTTGAAAAATGTTTTCCAGTCATCAGACCAAACACTATCTTCCTAATCATAAAGTTTGCATCAGGGTGGGTTAGGCTCCATACTTCACCACCTCTCCCTTCTGTGGGCACAGCCTCACCCATCTGTCTGGAAAGAATGCAATGGAGGAAAGTAAAGAAGGCTGTCTTTGGCCCTCTGCCTCTTTTTTGAAACTTGGTCTTCCTTTCCTTCTTGGGAAGATACTTGTGCCACACTTGTTGTCTGCTCTGGGACAGCCCACATGCACACACTCCCACAACAAGGTTAGATAAGAGTCTGGATTTAACTAACCTAGCATGCAAAATCCTTTAGGAAGTGACATGACTACACAGGGCAATAAATGGATGAGGCCTGTCTCAGCTTGGCTTCCCTCAGGGTCCCAAATGGGGGCCCATAGCCCTATTCGTAAGAACTAGGTCTTGCCAGCAAAAGAGACACAGATATAAAGAACAGGCTTTTGGACTCTGTGGGAGAAGGCAAGGGTGGGATGATTTGAGAGAATAGTATCAAAACATGTATATTACCATATGTGAAATAGATAACCAGTCCAAGTTCAAAGCATGAAACAGGGCACTCAAAGCTGGTGCACTGGGATAACCCAGAGGGATGGGTTGGGATGGGAGGTGGGAGAGAGGTTCAGGACTGGGGGGACACATTTACACCCATGGCTGATTCATGTCAATGTATGGCAAAACCACAGTATTGTAAAGTAATTAGCCTCCAATTAAAATACATAAGGAAATGGCACCCCACTCCAGTGCTTTTGCCTGGAAAATCCCATGGACAGAGGAGCCTGGTAGGCTGCAGTCCATGGGGTCGCTAAGAGTCAGACACGACTGAGCAACTTCACTTTCACTTTTCACTTTCATGCATTGGAGAAGGAAATGGCAACCCACTCCAATGTTCTTGCCTGGAATATCCCAGGGATGGCGGAGCCTGGTGGGCTGCCGTCTACGGGATCACACAGAGTCGGACACGACTGAAGTGACTTAGCAGCAGCAGTGTGGGTTTATTTCTGAGACCTCTATCCTGTTCTATTGATCCATATGTCTGTTTCTGTGACAATACTATGTTGTTTTTATTATTATAACTTTATAGTATTTTCTGAAATTTGGGAGAGTTATGCCTTCAGCTTTGTTCTTTTTTCCTCAGGATTCTTTGGCAATTCTTGGTCTTTTATGGTTCCATATAAATGTTAGTATTATTTGTTTTAGTTCTATGAAAAGTGTCACTGGTAATTTGATTGAGATTGTTTTAAATCTGTAGATGGCTTTGGGTAATATGGCCATTTTAACAGTATTAATTCTTCCAATCCAAGAGCATGGACTCTTTTTCTGTTTCTTTGTATCATCTTCAATTTCCTATATCAATGCATTCTAGTTCTCAGAATATAAATCTTTCACCTCCTTGGTCTGGTTTATTCCTAAATACTTTTTGATGTGATTTTAAAAGGGATTTTTTTAAACTTTCCCTTTCTGATATTTCATTGTTTGTTTTAAAGAAACACAACCAATTTCTGAATGTTTATCTTGTACCCTGCCACCTTGTAGTTCTAGTAGTTTTCGTGTGGAATCTTTAGGGTTTTATACATATATTACCATGCTATCCGCACATAATGACAATTTTATCTGTTTCCTTCCAATTTGGATGCCTTTCCTTTTTCTTGTCTGATGTTTGTGGCTAGGACTTCCAATACCAAGTTGAGTAGAAATGGTGAGAAATGGCATCCTTGTCTTGTTCTAGATTTTAGTTGGGAAGGCTTTCAGTTTTTCACCATTGAGTATTATGTTGACTGTGGGTTTGTCATAGATGGTTTTTATTATGTTCAGACATGTACCCTCTATACCCACTTTGGTAAGGGTTTTTATAATGAATCAATATTGTAGGGAACTCTCTTTTTGCTAGTCGACTGAGTTTTTCCCTTGGAGTTTCTGTCTCATTTGGGAAAAGTTCACCTTAACAATCCATGTGCTTTTATTTAAGCAAATATTTACTAACATTCAGTTCAGTTAAGTCACTCAGTCATGTCCAACTCTTTGCAACCCCATGGACTATATAGCACTCCAGGCTTCCCTGTCCATCACAAACTCCCAGAGCTTGCTCAAACTCATGTCCATTGAGTCAGTGATGCCATCCAACCATCTCATCCTCTGTTGTCCTCTTCTCCTCCTGTCTTCAATCTTTCCCAGAATCAGGGTCTTTTCCAATGAGTCAGTTCTTCACATCAGGTGGCCAGGTATCAGTCCTTCCAATCAATATTCAGGACTAAGTTCCTTTAGGATTGACTGGTTTGATCTCCTTGCAGTCCAAGGGGCTCTCAAGAGTCTTCCCCAGCACCACAGTTCAAAAACATCAATTCTTCAGTGCTCAGCTCTCTGTATGGTCCAACTCTCACATCCATACATGACTACTGGAAAAACCATAGCTTTGACTAGACAGACCTTTGTCAGCAAAGTAATGTCTCTGCTTTTTAATGTGCTCTCTAGGTTGGTCATAGCTTTTCTTCCAAGGATCAAGTATCTCTTTAATTTCATGGATGCAATTACTAACACTGGGATCTCCCTCTTCTTCACCCAAACTCAATATCAAGGCCACAACCTCAGCAAGGGCAAAAACATCACTACCCTAAATACTACTTCAGCCTTCAACTCCCCAGCAACCGAGAAAGTTTATGTCCACAATAGGACACAATCACATGGCTAAATATTCATAAGGAACCAAAGGGCAGATGGGAGAGTAAGCCTCCTTGCCTCCTCTGTTCCCCACCACTCAAAGACAACCATTATTTGAGCTTTCCTGTGTACTTCCCAGAGGTGCTTGTAGCTATATCTTGCTGCTGCTGCTGCTGCTGCTAAGTCGCTTCAGTCGTGTCCGACTCTGTGCGACCCCACAGACGGCAGCCCACCAGGCTCCCCTGTCCCTGGGATTCTCCAGGCAAGAACACTGGAGTGGGTTGACATTTCCTTCTCCAATGCATGAAAGTGAAAAGTGAAAGTGAAGTCGCTCAGTCGTGTCCAACTCTTCACAACCCCATGGACTGCAGCCTACCAGGCTCCTCCATCTATGGGATTTTCCAGGCAAGAGTACTGTAGTGGGTTGCCATTGCCTTCTCCAAGCTATATCTTAGGTTGGCCAAAAAGTTTGTTTGGGTTTTCATATGCTTTTATGGAAAAACCTAAAGGAACTTTTTGGAAAACCCAATAAAAGCATGCAAGTGGAATATTCACATAAGCACATCCTTTCCTACAAATAAAAGTGCACCATGCACTGTCTTGGACTCT
The DNA here is from genome assembly GCF_000754665.1 of Bison bison bison. Classification (NCBI taxonomy): domain Eukaryota; kingdom Metazoa; phylum Chordata; class Mammalia; order Artiodactyla; family Bovidae; genus Bison; species Bison bison. The sequence continues at coordinate 4,043,038 of NW_011494935.1, read as the reverse complement.
GAACTTCTCTTTAACCTAATGAATCTTGAGGAATATTGCATGTATGTAGACAAATGGACAGATATTCAGTGGAGAGCTGCCTTGTCACTTTTTAAATGGCTGTTAAAATCTGTTGACTGGTTGAGCCATCATCTGTTTCTACATGTATGTAAGTTTTTTTTATAGATTCTTAGAGCATAACTGCTAAATTGAGATTTTGTGCATGTTTAAAATTTGGATTGATACTACCCCAGTGGTTGTACCAGTCCAGACACTCACCAATAGCAAATGGAAGGGTCTGCTTCCTCTTCATCTGTCAATTCTATATATTCTCAGTATCTGCTTTTCTTGGACTAGCCTTTCATTTATTGTCAGTCAGCCAACAAATACGAAACAAGCATCTACACTGTGGCAAGTACCATTCTAGCCACTGGGGATATAAAGTCTAATGGGGCATCATCCCTGATTTCAGGCATTTGCAGTCCAAGGAAGGGGCAAGAAGAACCCCAGTGACTATGTGACACTGCTCTCAGGCTGGGATGTAAGGGGGCAGAGGTACATAGAAGCCCAAAGGAAATGCACTTACATCAAACTAGGAGTCAGGGGGAGCTTCCTGAAAGGGTTAGCATCGGAGCTGAATTTGAGACAAAATTAAAGGTTAACCAGAGCAAAGAGAAGAAACCATCTAGTTGGGGGGGTTGCAGGTTGTTGTAGGGGAGACATTCCATACAAGCAAATGGAGACTTGCAGTTCTAAACAGTAGCTGGAATAAGAGGCACAGGTCATAGAGAGGGGAAGAGGAGATGGAGGCATGGGAGGGACTAGGCCACAGTTTGTTCCAGGCCTGCACACGAGGGCTCCTGTTCATTTCCACCACTGGCTCTGTGGGTTCCCACAGTGGCAGCCTGGTGCACTCAATCAATGATTGTCAACAATGTGACTGTGAATGAACTGTCATTTAAAGTGAGAGGAGAGTAGTGGATTGGAGCTTGGCCACCTCCTCACAGCTTTCAATGTCAAATGCTCCCAGCCAGAGAGGAAATGGGAGAAATAGGGCAGCCATATAGCCTAGAATCTTGTACTCAAACTGTGGTCCTCAGACCCATAGCAGGCAGGAGCACCACTTGGGAGCTTATAGAAATGCAGATGCTTAGGCCTCACTCCAGACTTGCTGAATCAGCATCTGTGTTTAAACAAGATGCCTAGCTGATTCATGTACATGTTAGAGTTTGGGAAGTACTGGCAAAACATGTTTAAGGGTTTGGGTCTAGCATCAGCAGAACTGGGTTCAGGACTGAGCTATTTTATTGATTTTGAGACCTTAGACAAGTTATTTATTTGCAGTGAGCCTCATTCACTTCACTAATAAAGAGGGAGAATGATAATAGCTATTTAATGCTGTTATAATGACATAATATACACAGAAGCCAGGCTTCCCAGGTGACATTTGTGGTAAAGAACTTGCCAGACAATACAGGAGACAGAAGAGACACAGGTTCAATCCCTAGGTTGGGAAGATCCCCTGGAGGAGGCAACCCACTCCAGTATTCTTGCCTGGAGAATCCCATGGACAGAGGAGCCTGGCAAGCTACGTGGGATCACAAAAAGTCAGACACAACTAACGTGACTTAACACACACATGGAAGCACTTAGCACAGCAATCACTTTCCTGTAAGTTGTCAATAGACACAATCCAGTGATAATAACGGATCCTTGAGGGTGTGGTGTGAGGTCAGAGAGCACCTTCTTCAAAGAGAAAGCCTTGGGGGTTCTGCTATAGAAAGAAATCCAACCGGTTGGGTGCCAGGTTGCCACAAAGCTCTAATCTGAACAACCAGTAGCCCCATAGACGTGTATTTCTTTTCCTTCAGAGAAATAGACTAGCCAAAGGGCCCCAAGGTGGATAAGGGGTGATGCTTTCTCGCTAAGTGTCCTACATGCCAAGTTCCTAGTGTTAATGAACCGGATAGGAAACCAATGGGCTGTGGGCAAAGGGAACCACGAAGAAGCTTGCCCTGCAGAAACAAGTCTGTGTGTCTGGATAAAGCTGCCATGACATCTGCCATTGACACCTGCAGACTGGGCCTGCTGCCAGTGCCAGACACAAGTAGGCCCTTCGCCGAACTTCTTTTTAATGCGTTGCTGTATGATTGAAAGTAAATACTAAGGAAGAGTTTTAACAAAGAGCCCCTGTTAGTTCATCAGTGGTGAGGTAGTGTCTTGCCCTAGATAGGAGTTAGGCAACAAAGGTTTGAGCGAGTGCCTGCAGGCTGCCAGGCACCAGGACACATCGCAGTATCTGCCCTCATGGCACTTAAGAGACTAGAGAGTAAATGGACATGCAATAAATACCCATTAAATCATTTTATCTGTGTCACCGTTTGGAAATACATAATGCATAGCTTGGAGCAAAGCAGTGTGCTGTTGGGCTGGAGTCAGGTGGTGTGAAATCTGTCCTAGTTCTGACCCTGATTCAATGTGCAGTCTTGAAAAGTTCACTTCCCTCCTCTCTGGCACTCAGTTTTATCATCAGGAAAATAGGGGATTTGGCTGTGATGACATCCAAGCTTGTTCCCAACTCTGGGTATCTGTAGTAAGGGTTAAAAGCACCCCATTTATGTACCATCACCAAAAAAAAAAAAAAAGATAAAATATTTTCTGGAAAAGACCCCCATAATCCCCTTTATAATCTTGTGGACTGTCTGCTGAGCCCTAAGGATTAGATATGCAAGCTCACTGAGATGCCAGACACTAAAGATGCCAGCAGTCAGCAAGAATCAAAGGCTACTTCTTTCTCATGGGGGATCTTGCCTGGCATGGGGGTTAAAGAGCATGAATTCTAGAGTTGAACTTTCTTGAATCAACTGACTATATGACCTGGGCAAGATGCCTAATCTCCCTGAGCAGCAGTTTCTTCATTTGAAATGCAGAGGTAACTGGGAGAATAGTGGTGGTTGTTGTTCAGTCACTCAGTCACGTCCAACTCTTTTCGACCCCATGAACTGTAGCACTTTACTGTCCTTTATCATCTCCCAGAGTTTGCTCAAACTCATGTCCGTTGAGTCCATGATGCCATCCAACCATCTCACCCTCTTTTGCCCCCTGCTCTTCCTGCTTTCAATCTTTCCCAGCATCAGGGTCTTTTCTAATGAATCAGTTCTCATCAAGTGGCCAAACTATTGGAACTTCAGCTTCAGCATCAGTCCTTCCAATGAATATTCAGGACTGATTTCCTTTAGGATTGACTGGTTTGATCTCCTTGCAATCCAAGGGACTCTCAAGAGTCTTCTTCAACACCACAGTTCAAAAGCATCAACTCTTCAATGCTCAGTCTTCTTCATGGTCCAACTCTCACATCCATACATGACTACTGCAAAATCAGAGCTTTGACTAGACAGAACTTTGCAGCAAATAATGTTTTTGCTTTTTAATATGCTGTCTAGTTTGGTCATAGATTTTCTTCCAAGGAGCAAGAATCTTTTGATTTCATGGATGCAGTCACTATCTGCAGTGATTTTTGGAGCTCAAGTAAATAAAGTCTGTCACTGTTTCCATTGTTTTCCCATCTATTTGCCATGAAATGATGGGACCTAGATAGCATATTAAGAAGCAGAAACATTACCTTGCCAAAAAAGGTCCATCTAGTCAAGGCTGTGGTTTTTCCAGTAGTCATGTATGGATGTGAGAGTTGGACTGAACTGAGTGCCAAAGAATTGATGCTTTTGAACTGTGGTGTTGGAGAAGACTCTTGAGAGTCCCTTGGACTGCAAAGGGATCCAACCAGTCCATCCTAAAGGAGATCAGTCCTGGGTGTTCATTGGAAGGACTGATGTTGAGGCTGAAACTCCAATACCATTGCCACCTGATGTAAAGAGTTGACTCATTTGAAAAGACCCTGATGCTGGGAAAGATTGAGGGTAGGGGAAGAAGGGGACGACAGAGGATGAGATGGTTGGATGGCATCACTGACTCAATGGACATGAGTTTGGGTAAACTCCAGGAGTTGGTGATGGACACGGAGGCCTGGCGTGCTGCAGTCCATTGGGTCACAAAGAGTCAGACATGACTAAGCAACTGAACTGAACTGATGGGACTGGATACCATGATCTTAGTTTTCTGAATGTTGAGCTTTAAGCCAGCTTTTTCACTCTCCTCTTTAACTTTCATCAAGAGGTTCTTTAGTTCCTCTTCACTTTCTGCCTTAAGAGTGGTATCATCTGCATGTCTGAGGTTATTGATATTTCTCCAGCAATCTTGATTCCAGCTTGTGCCTCATCCAGCCCAGCATTTTAAGATGATGTACTCTGCATATAAGTTAAATAAGCAGGGTGACAATATACAGGCCTTGACACGCTCCTTTCCCAATTTGGAACCAGTCCATTGTTCCATGTCTGGTTCTAACTGTTGCTTCTTGACCTGCATACAGTTTTCTCAGGAGGCAAGTAAGTGGTCTGGTGTTGCCATCTCTTTAAGAATTTGGCAAAACTAATACAATTACGTAAAGTTTAAAAATAAAATAAAATTTAAAAAAAAAAAAAAAGAATTTTCCACAGTTTGTTGTGCTCCATGCAGTCAAAGGCTTTAGCCTAGTCAATGAAGCAGAAGTAGATGTTTTTTCTGGAATTCTCTTGCTTTTTCTATGACCCAACCGATGTTGGCAATTTGATCTCTGGTTCCTCTGCCTTTTCTAAGTCCAGCTTGAATGTCTGAGAGTATAGATAACATGCTGCAGGGATGCAGTGAGATGACAGATGTACAGACCATCAGAAACACTCCACAGATAAGAACTCTCATTACTGTTAGGATAAATTGGCTCAGAGTTCTTTGAACAGTGTTGGTAAGCTGATGACAGGTACTGGAGGGACCCTGAAGTAAGGTTAGAGGAGTCAGCATGGGAGTATTATGAAGGGAGAATACTACTTTACTATATGACCACAGACAGGAAGACCCTAGACTAGCAATCAAGGGGTCTGATGTGCAATTCTGGCTTTACATTGACTCACTGAGTGGCATTGGTCAAGTCAGCCCATCCTTCTGGGTTTCAGTTGAGATTAGTTTCATCTCTGGTTGGGGCTGTGAAAACCCAGTGAGATGCATAAATGACCCTGCTGGAGAGGTAGGATGAGCTCCATCACTGTGAGCTCCTGCTGTGACAACTGCACTCAAAGGCAGAGAGGACAGGTGGTCCTCGCTCCTTCCTACGCTTTCTGAAAGCACAGACACCATGTGGTACGGATGGCCCACCATATACTCATTACAGGGCAGTGAGAGGAGATGCAGATGATGCGGTGTTACTAGTGCTCTTCCTTTTCATAAACAGGTTCTTTGCAGGAAACTCTCCTCTTAATATGGGATGAACAAGATGGAAGTGCAGGTGCTGGCTCTGTGAGAGTCCCCCAGATGAAGGTTAGAGCTCTTTGGAGTGTGCACTCCACATCCTATCCGCTTCCCCTGATCAACTGTGCAGGTGGAGACCAGAATCTCATCCCTCCAGCACCTCCACGCCCCACTGTGCTTCCTCCCTGTGACGCTCACCTATGCCAGCAGACCAGGGAGCTTAGAATCTGACCGCTGGGGTAATTGCAGTTGGTAGTCAGAGAAGACACAGTCTGAGGACTCTTCCCCACAGGATTTTTTTTTAATTTTTCATTTTGTATTGAAGTATAGCCTATTAACAATGTTGTGGTAGGTTCAGGTGAACAGCGCTGGGACTCAGCCGTACATACATGTATCCATTCTCCCCCAGTCTTCCTTCCCATCCAGCCTGGCACGTAACATTGAGTAGAGTTCCATGTGCTACAGTAGACCTTGTTGGTTATCCACTTTGAATATAGTAGTGTGTACATGACCTTCCCAAACTCCCTAACTATCCCTTCCCTCTGGCAACCATAAGTTCATTTTCTAAGTCTGCCCCACAGGATGTTTTTAATTTCAACTTGGGTTCTAGTTTGTAAAACTTGCCGGCTTATTGGCCCTCAGTCTTCTCTCTGCATGTATCAGTCAAAATTCCCTCAGTGCATCTTTTTCAATCATTGACTCTTCTAAACTTGAATGAGCCTGTGAACTCTGAGCATTGATAGAAATGGCTGTATGTAAAAACGTCTTTACAGAATGGCTTTTGTCATATCTATGAAGAGCTGGTGTTTATTGAACTTCTGCTTCACATCACGCAATCTTTGGAGTTCCAGAAGATACAACTTCATAGAAAAGGCAATCCATCTTTCAGGCTCTTGGTTTATCTCTAGGGAGATTAAACATGGACATAAGAAAATTTAATTTAAAATATAGGCAATATGTAGTGAATTCTAGAGGGATGGAAGAAGTGGCAGTTTCAACCAAGATGTGAAAAAATTGGAAATCCATGAGTCAGATCCAGTCCACAGAGTTTTTTAAAAAGAAAAAAAAAAAAAAACAAAACAGTCCTTACATCATTCTCTACTTTATTTTGAAAAATGCAGAGATTTAGCAAAATGCACCAGCCTTGGAGCATTTTACTAGCAGAAGCGTCACCCCCTTTTAGATGGGGTGGGACTTGCCGGGTCTCACAGCCCCACTCCCCCAGCCCATAGCATCCTCATCTGTAACTCGGCCATGTTCCCTCATTCACCTTACCTGCCTGACTCCTGTGGATATTCTCAGTTCAAGAAGCTGCTGCTGAAGCTTCTGGCTCAGAAGACAGATTACTCACTGTGGCTGAGTCAGATCTCATGAACCCGTGGAGTTTTTATGGTTATGAAGTCCAGGTAGGATTTGGGTAGGCAGGAGAGGACTTCCATAAGAGTGGGATCAGAGGCCTAGGAGGGGAGTATACCCCCAGGAGGCAGCCACCAGACCACCTGGCTGAGCTGAAGGACCACATGCAGAGTGGTGGAAATCAACAGGAGAAATGCAAACTGGGAAACAATTTAGATGCCAGACTGAAATGATCATGTTCACAGTGAAGATCTGAAGATTTTTTAGTCTCAAGAATACCTTGAGGGAAATGGTGTCTTAGAAGGATGTATGGGTGATATACATATGAAGGGTTCAAACTAAATGAGGTGAAAGGCAGTCACCTCACTTTAAAGGCTTAATTGGAAATCCAGAGGGCTTCCTGGGGGACTCAATGGTAAAGAATCTGCCTACAATGTAGGAGATGTGGATTCGATCCCTGGGTTGGAAAGATCCCCTGGAGGAGGGCATGGCAACCCACTCCAGTATTCTTCCGTGGAAAATCCCATGGACAGAGGAGCCTGGTGGGCTACAGTCCATGGGGTTGTAAGAATCAGACATGACTGAAGCAGCTGAGCAAGCATGCACACATGCATGCATGTGGAAACCCAGGCTGGAGGGTTAGAGGGTCTGAGCCTGGCTGGAAGCATCAGGAATGAGGGGTAAATGATGGGAAGATGCTGTGGGGGCAGAACCACCAGAGTCTATATAACTGATGGACACATGGGCTTGAGGGAAGAGAAGGAGCCAAATCAGACTCTAAGGTGAGCAGACCCAGAGTAGGGGAGACATGCTGGGTGCAGGATGCGCGGAGGACTGTATCAGCCTTTCCCGGGCATGAGCGAATCTGCTGCAGGGGGCCTTCCTCCCCAGTCCCTTCAGGAAAAACTCTGACTCTAGCCTTTCTCTCCCAGGAAAAAGACGTGACTCCAGATAAAAATCTCCTGTCCAAGGTGCGAGACGCAGCTCTGTGGCTGGAGACCCTGTCAGAGGGCAGACCCCCCAAGCCTTCCCTTGCCACTGCCTCCTCCGTTGCTGACTTCTTCCTTGCCTTAACCATCTGCAACTCTGTCATGGTCTCCACGACTACCGAGCCCCGGCAGAGGGTAACGACCGGTGATGATGGGGGTGGGATGGATGAGAGGAGCACAGGCATGAAGGGGGTACCCTGCACAATAGCGCAAAACACTTGGGTCCTAGTCACACTGTCACCACGTCATCACTGTGAGACCTTGAACAAAGCTCTTGTCCTCTCTGGGCCTCAATCCCCTTATGTTTTAAATACAATATAAGAAGTTCCATATGAGTTTTCTGTGTAGGTTTCACATTTTGTGTCTGTCTGCAGGGTAGACGTTAAAAGTTAATATTTACTGAGCACTTGCTATGTGCAGGGTTCTATGCCAAACGTCGCCTGCGCTATCGTTTAATCTTTATGGCCCAGCAATCCTGTGGGGTATGTCTTTGGATTTAGCAAGTGAAGAAACAGTGGCTCAGAGAACTTGAGTAACTTAATGAAGGACATATGGTGAATACATGGCAGAACCATCTGTATGATTCTATCATAATATCACGGTTTACTGGTATCTGATTTTTAAAGGGTGGGTTAAAAAAAATGAACACCTTGTGTGAGGTTTTGCAAAGTTAGAGATAACACAGCTGGATGGCCATTTATAAAAGATTATACTTGGAGTTTGGAGAAGGCAATGGCACCCCACTCCAGTACTCTTGCCTGGAAAATCCCATGGACGGAGGAGCCTGGTGGGCTGCAGCCCATGGGGTCCCTAGGAGTCAGACACGACTGAAGCGACTTAGCAGCAGCAGCAGCAGCAGCATACTTGGAGTTATTTTTCAGTACTGAAGATAGATTTATTTTATCCACATATTCTCACCCAAGCTCTCTTGTAAGTGATGAATAAGACTAATGGTGTTACAACACTTGGCCACAAAAATCAAGAAAAAGAGGGTTCATCCAGGTACCAAACCAGAGCCCCTATTATTACACCCAGGTTCTAAACTACCCTGAAAAGTCAGCAAGTAATCAGAGGTCTGCAGGGAACTTTGGGAGGCAGGAAGCATTATCTGAGAAGTTCTATGTTCAAGAAAGAAAGAAGTATACCCTCCAATTCTCAATTTTCAAGCTAATGGAAGGCTGCAGCTGGCAGGTAGCTCAGAAGCCCCTGGAGTCAGACAGACCCCGATGTGAGAGCCAGCTCTGCCACCTACAAGCTGAGTGATCACAGCCCACTTAGTCTCGCTGTGCCTTGGTTTCCTCATCCAGAAGTCGGGATAATGATAGGATCCCCTAGCACTGTTGCTGGGAGGATGAAGTAAGATGCTGCGTGCAAAAATAAAGCAGGCAAGGTGATGATAAGGGTTCAGGGCGTGTGAACTGCAACCTGAGTCTGGCTTCTGTCTGCTTTGCTTTGCTTGGCCCATGATCAAAGTGGGATGTCACCACCAATCCCTAGGAAGTCAGGGCTGGAAGGAAACCAGTGGCCTAACCCTCTCACGTTATAGTTGGGTAAACCAAGGCTCACAGAAGGGAGAGGCTTGCCCACCATCATTGAAGTGGATGACTGCAAAATGAGCTTCATATTCTGCAAAATGAGCTTCATATTCTGCCATAAGGCAGCTCGATAGTTTTCCCAACCTGGAGAGTCATGTTCTCCTTTCCTCTTTTGCCTCAAGGTCACCATGCCACCCTCGACCAAGGCTCTGGGGACATCCCTGGAGAAGATCCAGCAGCTGTTCCACAGGTTGAAGCTTTCAAGCCTCAGTCAGTCCTTCTCATCCACTGCACCCTCCGACATGGACTTGGGGGAGAGCTTGGGGGCCAACATCCCCACCACGGACTCAGAAGAGAGAGAAGACGGGTCAGTGTGCAGCGGCGGCTATTCCACTGATGGTGGCTACAAGAGCAGCACGTGGGAGCAGGGCGACATCCTGGGGGCAGGGCCGAGGGCCTCCCTGGAGGAGGTGCTGCAGGCCCCAGCCCTCAGCCTAGCTGGTCCCGAGCTCTGTTATGAGGCTGAGAGCCCTGACGAGGCCGCCCTAGTGCACGCTGCCCGTGCCTACAGCTTCACACTGGTGTCCCGGACACCCGAGCAAGTGACCGTGCGCTTGCCCCAGGGCACCTGCCTCACCTTTGACGTCCTCTGCACCCTGGAGTTC
>NW_011494935.1:4029035-4033077 GCF_000754665.1 Bison bison bison | reverse complement strand
CTGGAGTTCGACTCTGTCAGGAAGAGGATGTCTGTGGTCGTGAGGCACCCGCTGACCGGTGAGATCGTCGTCTACACCAAGGGTGCCGACTGCGTTATCATGGACCTGCTGGAAGACCCAGCCTGCAGTGAGTCTGTCTCATCAGGGTCCAAGCAGAGAGGGTTCTGGTGTTTATCTGGTGGCATGGAATGGTAACTGGGGTCTTGAGTTATGGTGTCACTCAGTCCAGCAGGTCCCAGCTGGAACACAAGCCCTCGAGATGTTTTCCTCATAGCATCTTCCTTAACACACTGCTCTCCACATCTCCATGACCTGCAGAATTACAGAGCTTGTTAAAGGCATTTAAACAAGAGGAACCTCTTTATTTATCACAGTTCCTAATTTTCCAAACTCATTTAAACATGGATGTTCCATACACAAATTACCCCCCACCCCAGGACATCCGTCAATATACCCTAGAAAATACTGTGGTCCTAACTCTTAGTTTTGGGGAGAAGCCAACTGAACCTGAAGAGGGAAGTGACGTAAAAGAAGAAGCTCAGCTCACTAGTGGTGAATCCTAGAGGAGGTGTCCTAAATCCTGGCTCAGAGCTTTTGTCACACCACCAGAATTCTGCACTGGGCTCGAGTTGCTCTGGGAAACCTCAGGGGATGCTCTTTATCATCCCTTTCCCCAGCCTCCCCAACAAGGATTTTCATTAACTTGCTCCAAGCCAGAAAAATGTTCCAAAGTCCCTACATTCTCAGTGTCCAATTTTGGAGCAGCATGAATTAGTGTGTAGCCACTTCCTGATTGCTAACAAGGAGAAGACAGTTATGGGGCTATGATTCTCCCAGGACAGGAGATTCCAGCCAAGTTTCAGAATCACCCAGGCAGCCCTGTGCCTCCTTCACTGTCAGCTATGGATCAGAGCCAAGAGGTTCATGGGGACTGATGAGCGTTTAGAATGGGAAGGGAGCTAGTTAAGTGTCTTCATCCCCAGACTCTGGCAGGCAAGTGGATTCGGTGTTTCGGAGTCAGGGGAGCCACAGCATTCCATTCCTGCACAACAGCTTTCCACACTGCCCTGGAGATATTTCTTTGTTCCTCACCTGATTCCAAAACAGATGAGAGATGTCTCCAATAAAAGATACATATACGATGTTACTATGAGATTTGAGAAGCAAAGATTTCAAAAGCAGGGGGGAAAATAACCTCAGGTTTAGTATATGCACAATTTTGGAACAGTCAATTTGACCCTGAGGTTCCTGGTAGCCTGAGCAATAAAGTAAACTCAGAAGTACACAGGTAGAAGGCAAAAGGTGTTTTTAATCTCAGGAGCAGATGTCTTTGAAAATAAAACATCACAGATAGTGCTCCAAAAGACAAAGCACAAAGATTGTGCTTAAGGCATCTGGAAACCAGTAACATCTGAAAAACAAGAAAATCATCTTGAAGGGATTTTATACTGCGTAAAAGCAGGCTTAGAGTAGTATCAGGGAAAAAAATCAGAGCTTTATTGGACTTCCTCATACTTGTCTTACTGTAAAGAATTGTACTTTTAATTTTGCATTATATGGAGGGATGGACACGGGGCATAAAATTTGTTTACTGCTTAAGGTTACTAAAGATCTCAAGCCAGCCCTGGTAAGGAGTCTGATGCTTTTTTCAAGCTTAGACTTACAAACTGCTGCCACTGATTAGGGATGTCTGTGATATCTCAGATGAAGGAAGTGGTGATGGCATCGATCCTGTCCCATAACCGCCAGCCCAGGCTGAAAAATTCTTTTTTATCTGATAGATAAAAGTACTGGAATTTCAAACGAAAAAGACAAATTTCTTCTAAGAGAAATGTATTATATAGGACTTCAAAAGGGGGACTTTGTGCTACACAATGAAATATTTTTCATGCTAGATTTATAGGAATCCAGAAAATATTTTTTTGAAGCCTGACTCAGCAAACCCAGTATGGTAAAGAACTTAGCAATGAGATTTAGGTCTCTCTTCATCTTGGAAGCAACTTGCCATAAGGACTAAAGTAGATTACAGAGCAGGTGATAGATAGCATTTTTAAGACTTAGCAAACAGCTGGTTGGAGCTTCCCAGGTGATGCTAGTAGTAAAGAACCCTCTTCCCAATGCAGGAGACTAGAGTTTGATCCCTGGATTTAGGAAGGTCCCCTGGAGTAGAAAATGGCAACTCACTCCAGTATCCTTGCCTAGAGAATTCCATGGACAGAGGAACCTGATGGGCTATAGTTCACAGGGTCCCAAAAAGTTGTACGTGACTGAAGCAACTTAGCACACATGTAAACAGCTGGTTATTCAGGGCTAAACTAGTCACAGGGAAGACTTGTTGTTCTTTGATTCAGCAGGCCTTCAAATGGACCCTCAAGTCTCTATTTAAGTTCCTAGGTGATTCTGATGCAAACAGGTATTTGAGTTTTCCATGCTTTTTTTTTCCTGCACAGTATACAGGATCTTAGTTTCCCAACCAGGGATGGAACATAGGCCCTGCATTGGAAGCACAGAGTCCTAACCACTGGACAGTCAGGGAATTTCCACAAACAAGCATTTGGGAACAATACTTGAAGCCACCTAACTTCCCTAAATAGTACTTCTCTCAGCCAGACTTTTGATGATCAGATATAGAAAGCGGACAGTTTAAGGACCCATGGAGTTACCACTTTGCAGGGCAGCCTGGAAGAGCAGCTTGGTGTTTGTGACAGGGGTATGTGTGGGGGGGTGGGGGTGGTATAAGGGAATTCCTCCTCTAAAGACTCCAGGGCGTTAGAAACAGGATCCCTAAGCATTTTGTCCATGACCTCATGGGGAACAATGACTATTTGACAGTGAGTGACACTGATGTGGAAAAGAAGATGAGGAAAATCCGAGCCCGGACCCAGAGGCATCTAGACTTGTATGCAAGAGACGGCCTTCGAACACTGTGTATCGCCAAGAAGGTAAGAATAAATTCTGCGTTTAGTGGCTGAAAGGCTCCAACCCTGCTTGTGTCTTTTCTGTTTCTTGTTAGAAGATCCTCAATATTGGTTCTTCTAATATTTTCAAAATTGGCTATCCTGACCACACAGACCCACAACTTTTGACAATCTTGCTGGGACTGAAATCTGAGTGGTAAGGTTCCTTATCAGTGTGGCCTTGTGGTTCCCTGCTTTTCATTGTCTATGTAATTGGTAACCTATAACTCATGATTTTTTTTAATGTTGTAATTTTGCCTTTAAATATCCTCTTACCATTTGCATCATTTGCTGAGATCTAGAAGTTGGGAGATTTTATGTGATCACATACAAATCTAGATTTGCGGTTTCTCTTGAAAATGTAGAGGATCTGGAAAACTGGATTACCATTCTTGAATAGCTTCAAAAACTATAGCCAGGTAGCAGCAGATTCCTGCTGAGGAATATATTCTTCTGTGCTCCAGGATTGGTCACAGTTCCTACCACTCTCTATCGCATGGCCTTGGCCCAGCTAGATTCAAGTAGGTTACCTTCCCTGGAACCTGCAGGTCTTTCAGTTTGAAGCCCCTACAGGAAAGGCAAGCAAAGAGCTGTGAATCCCAGAGCCAGAGCACCTAAAATCAGATAGGGGAGCTACAATGGGCATGCATTTCAAGATGGTTAGAAGTGATTTTTTTTTAATTAGGGTATAATTCATTTATAATGTTGTTAGCTTCAGGTGGACAATGAATCAGTTATACATATACATATATCCTTTTTTTTTTAGATTCTTTTCATACTTAATGGTTATTAGGGGGTAATAGGGGGAAGGATGTACTAGGAGATTGGGATTGATATACACACTACTGTATATAAAATAGATAAGTAAGAAGGACCTACTGTATAGCACAGGGAACTCTACTCAATATTCTGCAATGGCCTATATGGGAAAAGAGTCTAAAAAAGAATAGAAGTGGTTTCTTCTCCATAAATCCCAGAGCTCTTCATCTCTTTTGTGGTGCTTCACTTCAGTTCAGTTCAGTCGCTCAGTCGTGTCCGACTCTTTGTGACCCCATGAATCGCAGCACGCCAGGCCTCCCTGTCCA
>NW_011494935.1:4026794-4027863 GCF_000754665.1 Bison bison bison | reverse complement strand
ATGCTTTCTAAGGCCCACTTGACTGCACACTCCAGGATGTCTGGCTCTAGGTCAGTGATCACACCATTGTGATTATCTGGGTCATGAAGATCTTTTTTGTACAGTTCTTCTGTGTATTCTTGCCACCTCTTCTTAATATCTTCTGCTTCTGTTAGGTCCATACCATTTCCGACCTTTATCGAGCCCATCTTTGCATGAAATGTTCCCTTGGTATCTCTAATTTTCTTGAAGAGATCTCTAGTCTTTCCCATTCTGTTGTTTTCCTCTATTTCTTTGCATTGATCGCTGAAGAAGGCTTTCTTATCTCTTCTTGCTATTCTTTGGAACTCTGCATTCAGATGCTTATATCTTTCCTTTTCTCCTTTGCTTTTCGCTTCTCTTCTTTTCACAGCTATTTGTAAGGCCTCCCCAGACAGCCATTTTGCTTTTTTGCATTTCTTTTCCATGGGGATGGTCTTGATCCCTGTCTCCTATACAATGTCACAAACCTCATTCCATAGTTTATCATACTCTATCTATCAGATCTAGGCCCTTAAATCTATTTCTCACTTCCACTGTATAATCATAAGGGATTTGATTTAGGTCATACCTGAATGGTCTAGTAGTTTTCCCTACTGTCTTCAATTTAGGTATGAACTTGGCAATAAAGAGTTCATGATCTGAGCCACAGTCAGCTCCTGGTCTTGTTTTTGCTGACTGTATAGAGCTTCTCCATCTTTGGCTGCAAAGAATATAATCAATCTGGTTTCGGTGTTGACCATCTGGTGATGTCCATGTATAGAGTCTTCTCTTTTGTTGTTGGAAGAGGGTGTTTGCTATGACCAGTGCATTTTCTTGGCAAAACTCTATTAGTCTTTGCCCTGCTTCATTCTGTATTCCAAGGCCAAATTTGCCTGTTACTCCAGGTGTTTCTTGACTTCCTACTTTTGCATTCCAGTCCCCTATAATGAAAAGGACATCTTTTTTGGGTGTTAGTTCTAAAAGGTCTTATAGGTCTTCATAGAACCGTTCAACTTCAGCTTCTTCAGCATTACTGGTTGGGGCATAGACTTGGATTACTGTGATACTG
>NW_011494935.1:4005495-4026694 GCF_000754665.1 Bison bison bison | reverse complement strand
CTTCAGCTTCTTCAGCATTACTGGTTGGGGCATAGACTTGGATTACTGTGATACTGAATGGTTTGCCTTGGAAACGAACAGAGATCATTCTGTCATTTTTGAGATTTCATCCAAGTACTGCATTTCGGACTCTCTTGTTGACCATGATGGCTACTCCATTTCTTCTGAGGGATTCCTGCCTGCAGTAGTAGATATAATGGTCATCTGAGTTAAATTCACCCATTCCAGTCCATTTTAGTTTGCTGATTCCTAGAATTTCGACATTCACTCTTGCCATCTCTTGTTTGACCACTTCCAATTTGCCTTGATTCATGGACCTGACATTCCAGGTTCCTATGCAATATTGCTCTTTACAGCATCAGACCTTGCTTCTATCACCAGTCACATCCACAGCGGGGTATTCTTTTTGCTTTGGCTCCTTCCCTTCATTCTTTCTGGAGTTATTTCTCCACGGATCTCTGGTAGCATATTGGGCCCCTACTGACCTGGGGAGTTCCTCTTTCAGTATCCTATCATTTTGCCTTTTCATACTGTTCATGGGGTTCTCAAGGCAAGAATACTGAAGTGGTTTGCTATTCCCTTCTCCAGTGGACCACATTCTGTCACATCTCTCCACCATGACCCGCCTGTCTTGGGTTGTCCTACGGGCATGGCTTAGTTTCATTGAGTTAGACAAGGCTGTGGTCCTAGTGTGATTAGATTGACTAGTTTTCTGTAATTATGGTTTCAGTGTATCTGCCCTCTGATGCCCTCTTGCAACACCTACCATCTTACTTGGGTTTCTCTTACCTTGGGCGTGGGGTATCTCTTCACGGCTGCTCCAGCAAAGCATAGCCACTGCTCCTTACCTTGGATGAGGGGAAGGAGCAGTGGCTCCTTACCTTTTTGGTGCTTAGTACACCATAAGGTTTAAGACCATCCACTTTAAAGCCAGGCCTGGGACAAGTCCCAGTCACTTATCAGTGATGTGGCCTTGGGCAAGTTCTTCACCTCTCTGAGCTTTGGGATGTTCTCATGTGTAAAACGGTGCTAGTGTTCCCTACTTCATACAGTTGTCATGGAGATTCACTAAGATGACACAAGTAATGCTGGGACAGTGACTAGCACTTTCTACTCTATAGATTGTAATTAAAACCTTACCACTTCCTGTATTTTATTGAAATTATCTATTTCTATTTCGCCTCCTCTGATAAGACTGTTCTTCCTCAAAAACAAAAGACCTACCTGTGTCCCCTTTGTTTTCCCCACAGTGCCATGCATGGGTGGGAAATTAAAGAATATCTGATGCTTAGACAAAAGAATCATTTATTACTGTAACAGACAGTGTGCGTATAATGCCAACAGAGGGGTCTAAAATGCTATGGACTCCAGAAGAGGAACTCTATCCTCTGATGGTGGTTTAGTCTCTAAGTCGTGTCTGACTCTTGCGACCCCATGGACTGTAGCCCACCAGGCTCCTCTGTCTATAGGATTTTCCAAGCAGAAATACTAGAGTGGGTGCCATTTCCTTCTCCAGGGAATCTTCCCAACCCAGGGATCAAACCCAGGTCTCCTGCACTGTAGGCAGATTCTTTACCAACTGAGCTCCCAGGGAAGCCCCCTGTGTCCTCTAGTTGTATTCTTTCAGCCACTGGACACCTCCAGGAGCTAGTGGAATAGTCTACCAGGCTACACAAGACCTGTCTGCTACTTACTTTTCCAGCCTCATCGCTGGTCCTCTCCATCTGGCTCTCCATCCTTAAGCCAACTGCTGTGTTCAAAGAACATAAAGAAAGGCAAGTTCACTGCTGTTTCATGGCCTTTGAACTTGCCTCTCCCCATGACTGAACACTTCTCATCATTGGATTTCAGCCTGTACGTCACCTTGTCTAAGGGTCCTGGCGATCCAAACAAAAATAACCCCTCTTCCCACAGCTATCCCCCTACCCAGTCACATGCTGTTTGTCTTCTGTATAGTCCTTGGGATGGTCCATTCTTTTAAATTATTCACTTAGATAATGTCTCTTACCCTCTACTAGCATATCAGCCCAGGTCTGTAGGGCTCTTATCTTTCTTGATCACTATTGTATCTACAGTACCCAGAGCATCACAGGGGTCAACAGACATTTGATGATAATGGAACATGAAGATCCTTCATCAATTCAAGAATCTAAAAAAAAAAAATCATGGAGGGGAAAGCCCCATCTAATTGTATAGTGAAGCTCAAGTTGGCCTGAAGGAGGTCCAGCACGTGGGCAGGGAAAGGAGACACCCAGAGTTGTGAACGAGCCTCTTCCCATCTCACAGGTCTTGAGTGAAGAGGACTTCAGGCGATGGGCCAGTTTCCGGCGTCAGGCTGAGGCATCCCTCAACAACAGAGATGAGCTTCTCTTGGAGACAGCACAGCATCTGGAGAATCAACTCACCTTACTTGGTAGCTAAAAATAAGTTTATTGTTACATTTTTTAAAAGGAATGCTGCAAGCTGGAAATGGCGTGCGTGGCCTTGATTCTGACACTATTACAAATGTGTCTCAATTAGGAGCCTCCCTGGGGCGCCCTTCCAGGCATTTGGCGCCAGTGAGCTGTGCCAACATCCTACCAGACTCTACATCCTGCTTCCCGAGGATGCCCGGGAGCATTCCTGCACTCCCTGCTGGAGGAAGCCTGGTTGCTTCTCCTCCAGTCAATCAAATGTTTATTGAGCACCTACTGTATGCCAAGTAGCACGCTAGGTATTGTGGCTTCAACAGGGAACAAGAGCCACGGACCCTGCCCTTGATGATTAAATAAGTAATTTCATCAGAGTGTGACAAGAGTGGGGCTGGGAGATGTAGCTGGTGGGGTGGAAGCACAAAGGAAAAGGTGGCAACCTAGTGCAGAGCCAAGGAGGGCACAGGAGGGCTTGAGCTGATTGGAGAAAGGGAGCTCATCAAAGGGGGAGGGTGTTCCACAAGAGGGAAGGGCCTGAATGAAGGTCTGGAGGTGAGAAAGCCTGGGCTAGCCGGAGACTTAGAGGTCTGCCTTAGCTGGACCACGGAGTGTAAGGGAGACATTTGAGGTAAGAGAGGTCAGGAGGATGTAGATTATGAAGGGCCATGTAAATCGTATGCTAAAGGTTTGGAGAGGGGGAGTTAAAGCAGGGACAGATTTATGTTTTACAAAAATCACTCTGACTGCTGCTGTATAGAAATTAGATGGCTACCCTGGGGGAAATATGGAAAGCACCAGCTAAGAGACAGCGATGGATTTCTGTTGAAGGAAAAGCGTTGCCAAGGGAGAAGGAGGAGGCTTTCTTTTTCAGATTCGTCTCCTCACAGCTTGGGAACAAGATCTAGGAAAGGTGATGCCTGCGCAGCATGCTCATCCTGGCCGTGTGGCCACAGGGCAACAGCCTCCTGTGGGAGGCAGTGCTGCCCTGGGGATGAAGGCCACATCTTGGCTCTGTGTGCCCAAGGACACTTCCCCGCACCCCTCTGAGCCTCTCTGCCTCCTCTGGATAAATCACACTCCACCTAACTCAGCCAGGCCGGGGTGGAGGGGGAGACCTTGGGTGTTCCTGTAAGAAGATGGTAAAATCTCTTTATACTTAAAACATAGCAGCAAGATTTAGTGGGATGAGTAGTGAGCTAGGGGAGGCAGTTTTGCACCATACCTCCTTCAGCCTTTTGTTTCCTGTTTGGACTGCAGAGGCCTTTGTCTGCTGTCTCACGAGGCTCCCTGGAAAGCTGGCCTGGAGAACTCACTCTAACAGGAACCAGGGGGTAGCTAGTGCAGACAGCTCCATCCAGCACACCAGGCCACCACCGGAATGTCATCCCGTTAGGGCCCCTGACTCCTGCACACCTTTCCCCTTGTTCCAGGGGAGCCTTCTGGCCCCCGCTCGTGAGAAGCACCCCTAAGCCAGTTCGGCATAAAAGAGAACACATGTGTTAGGACCTGTCGGCTTCCCTGGCTGAGAAAGCCTCTCACCACCTGTTTCATTTTCTCTCTCACACCACTAAATGTGTTTTTCCTCCTCTTTCCTTCACTCTTCTTCCCTGTAATACACATCAGCTTCAGTCTCTCACCTTCCAGGTTAATGCTTGGAGGAAAAGATGAGGGTCAGGCATCATTTTTCATGGGATTGTTCTCCAGTGCACTTGGGCCTGAAATACAAAATGGGCCCATTTCAGGATGGAGAGGTTTATTTTTCTTCCCTCACAGTGGCTTAGGATAGAGCAGACAGGGACCGGGAAGAGACTTCATCCTGCCATCAGGAAACTGCCTTGCCATTCAGAAGCTGCATTGCATTCACACTGGCTCTCCCAGTACAAAATGATCTTTTCAATATGCATCCAGCATGACTGCTTTGCCAACCTTTTGTCATTCGGGATTATTAAAAGAAACAGCATGCTTCACTCCTGCCCAGAGTGAAATGGACAGCCATTAGTCTGTGGTCTGAAACGAATCTCAATTAAAATGCAGATTTATTTTTGCTTAATCACTTGGCAACCATTGCATGTTTGGGTATATATATTCATCAAGGTTGGCTCAAAGCTTGAGACCATTCAAAAAATGATGTAATTCACATCTTTAATTCCCTCTAAGAATATTATTTTAAAAACCTAGCTCTATTAATTCTGTGGTGAGCACTTGCAGAGGAAAGACTTTAGTGTCCCCATGTCTTTCCACTCCTATTGCTGCTATGCCGGTCCAGCCACACCAGCTTTCCTCTGACTCTTAGCCGTGATCTTCATCCTGCTTCCTCCACCCTCCAATCCAGTCTCTAGAATGATCTTTTTAAAATTCAAAACTGTCCATCACTCTCCAACTTAACCCCCTTTAATTTGCTACCAAGTAAATGCCAAATCTCTTCATGCCCTGACGGGCTCTCCATGACCCAGCACCTCCCCTCCCTGCCTCATCTCTCACCCAGCTCTGCCTCCCTTTCTGTGTCATCTTCAACTCTGACCTCTGAACCTTCACTCATGCTGCTGTCTCTGCCTGGAATTCTCCTCCTTCCCCACCTTTAGGGTTTATCTTCCACATCTGAGATTGAATGGCACTTCCAACTTCCCTGGTGGCTCAGATGGTAAAGAATCTGCCTGCAATGCAGAAGAATCTGGGTCAGGAAGATCCTCTAGAGAAGGGAACAGTTACCCACTCCAGTATTCTTGCCTGGAGAATCCCATGGCCAGAGGAGACTGGTGGGCTACAGTCCATGGAGTTGCAAAGAGTTGGACACGACTGAGTGACTAACACTTTCACTTGTTTTTCTTCCTCAGCAAGGCCTCCCCTAACCTTCTAGATGAAGTTCAGGTCTCCGGGTATATGGTTGCCTGGCACTCTGGGCTTCTCTCCTCACATCACTCAGTAATAAATCCTTATTCAACAGGCCTTTGAGTGCAGAGAGGGTGGGGACCAGCTCTGTCTCTGTTACTGCTGGATCCTGGGTGCTTAGCACAGCCTAGAACATGGAGATAATAATCACTGCCTGGTTTGATAGGGCCTAAGCAGCTCCTTTTCCCAACATAAATGTGAGCTATGCTGTCTTTCCTCACTCCAGGAGCCACTGGGATTGAAGACCGGCTGCAGGAAGGTGTTCCAGACACCATTGCTGCTCTGCGGGAGGCTGGGATCCAGCTCTGGGTCTTGACTGGAGATAAGCAGGAGACTGCAGTCAACATCGCCTATGCCTGTCGACTCTTAGACCAGACGGACACCGTTTACTCCATTAACACAGAAAGTCAGGTGAGGCCAAAGTAGAGCCCAGATGTCCAAGTGCAGAGCGACACCTAAGCCAACAGGAGACGGGATTACAGGTACACAGGGGCAGCACCACCACCACCCCACCCCCAAATCTTGGCCCTCACGCAGCCCTGGTCCTCTGCTT
Organism: Bison bison bison; assembly: GCF_000754665.1. Classification (NCBI taxonomy): domain Eukaryota; kingdom Metazoa; phylum Chordata; class Mammalia; order Artiodactyla; family Bovidae; genus Bison; species Bison bison. The sequence continues at coordinate 4,020,841 of NW_011494935.1, read as the reverse complement.
CATCCCCACACATGGTTGACTGGTTTATTTATGTTCATCTAGCAAAACAAAGTAGCAACCGAATCCCACCCTTCGCCAGTCTCCCCATTCTGTATGTGAGAAACTGAGGCCTACAGAGGGGCTGAGTCACCTCCCCAGGGCCACCGTGTGGTCTCTGATAGACAGACTAAGTCTCGAGTGCCCTTCTCTGGTCAGGCCAGTGCTGTTTGCCTCATACCAGGCTGTCTGCTCACAGAGTCTCAGTTGTTAGTTTCTTATACTTTGGATTAACTCATCCATTGAAAAACTCTAACTAAATTGACATGGTTCTGAGTTTACATTTTCAGCTCCAATTTGTAATATCTAACTGGCTGCCACAGAATGAAATCTGAAGAGAATAGTACACAAAACCAGTATGTTTTGATGGGATGGGAGAGAGAGAAGGATAAGCCAAGTTCAAAAATTGCAATTTTCAGCCTTAATAGGTTGTGAGTGGCAGGGAACAATGTTTGGAGAAAGAGGGGTGTATAAAGTCTAAAGAAGTGTATTTAAAGTTGCAATGGTTGTTCTATTTAGGAAGAAAAAATCTGTTTTCAGGAAGTAAGCTGAATAAAGTAAAATTTCACTAGCTCCTTGGCTGATGAATATGGGAAGTAGGTGTTGAGTCAGTTGCCCCTGTCAAAGGGAGCAGTATTGGATTAGATGCGGAGTTGGAACAAGAAAGACACTGGGTTGTGGAGGTGGTGGGTGGAGGGCACTGGAGACCTAGAACATTCCATGGGGAGAAGGATGAAGAGAGGGAGGAAGATGAGAGATGAGAACAGCACAGAGAGAGAGAGGCAGGAAGGATGATGGAATCTCACTCCTTCTCTTTTGCCTGAGGCTGATGTGGACCTAAAACAGATGCTTACAGGTTTCAGTTTCGTTTTCATTCAATGAAGAATCCATGTATTTTTTTTTAAAAGAAGTGGTGTATCCTAATAAAAAATGCCAGAGACCCTAAAGTGGCCCAAAGATGAATTAGGAAAATCGTTTACTTTCTTGTCAGGTGCACAGATATGCTATGATTAGATGAAACCCCAGTGAATTCTCAAGATGAAAATAATCTCAGGGAAATCTTGGCGTTAATATTATGCTCAAGAAAGAAAGTAATTTGCATCTCGCTTGAGTGCTTGATCCCTGTAACAGAGTGGATGTCTGCCTGTCCAGCTTGCAATGGCAATTCCATTTGCAGTGATCATTTCACTTCCAGGAGGAAGACATCAACATGCCTGTGAGTCCTCCTGAGAGGGGTGGAGTGGTTTTCTGTGGATTCTGTTAAATGCAATGCCTTCCTGTAAGAAGCTGAGGATGTTTGTTGATTAATTAGCTGAAGTTCCCAAGAAACAGCAGCTCACACCCAAGTTGAGCTCAGTCACTGTCAACCGTTTTAAAGATGTCCATGACTCTCCAAGATGGTAACTGAATGTTGAGCACTGCCCACACCTCTGGGCCCACGAAAGCTGAAAGATTAGGCTTTCTCATCCTGTTGAAAAAGTCGTGGGTACAGAGAGAGCACAGAGCCGGCATCATTGACTCCAAGGACATGAGTTTGAGCAAACTCCAGGAGATAGCGAAAGACAGGAAAGCCTGGTGTGCTACAGTCCATGGGGTCACAAAGAGTTGGACACAACTTATGACTGACCAACAACAACAGAGATATGTTAAGACAGAAATGGGGGAAATTAATTATAAATCTGACTTATTTAAATCCCAGATTAATGTAATTACATATTCTGTAGGTATTTTTTCCAATGGTTTTAATCTGTTTGATTCTATATACATTGATTTAGGACTACTGTTTCTATCTTAAAGCTATAAGCAAGTTACAAGACTTTTCAAAACTTCAGGGTTCTCATCCATAAAATGAGAGAATTACCAACCCATCACTGGAAGTGTTGATCTGTCAAGGAATTTTAGAAGGGACTATATAGTATTAGATGTTGTTGCTTAGTCGCTCAGCCCCGTCCAACTCTGTTGTGACCCCATGGACTGTAGCCCACCAGGCTCCTCTGTCCATGGAATTCTCCAGGCAAAAATAATCGAGTGGTTGCCATTCCCTTCTCCAGGGGATCTTCTTGACCCAGGGATCAAACTTGTGTCTCCTGCATTGGCAGGCAGATTCTTTACCACTGAGCCACCAGAGGAACCTATAGTGTTAGATAGGAACTAGTAATCGCAACTATTATTATTATCACTAACAACATATATTGAAGACTTATTATGGTCCAGATACCATACTTCACCAAACTTCAGTCTTCTCATCTGTAAGATGGGAAATTAAAAAGTTTTATTTCAGAAGCTATTGGGAGGATTAAATAAGATCATAGAAGAAAAATAGTTATTAACACAGGATTTGTATGAGTTAACAAATTACCCTAAAACTTAATAGCTGAAAACAGTGGACACTTCTTATCCCACAGTGTTTATGGGTTAGGAGTCCAGGAGCGCTTAGCTGGGTGCCTCTGGTTCAGGGTCTCTCTTGAGGTTGCAGTCAGGGATGTGAGCTCCTCTAAAGGTTCAATTGGATGGGTCATTTGGGGATGGGGAGTCCTCCTCCTCCCAAGTTGGTGGACATGATTGTAAGTAGGCTTCAGTTCCTCTCCATAGGAGCCTCTCCATAGAGATGCTTCACAACATCGCAGCTGGTTTCCCCCAGGGTAAGCCATTCAAGAGAGAGAATGGGAAAGAGTACCAAATTGTAGCCACAGTCTTTTGATAGACTGACCTGGGAAGTGACATCCCATCACTTTTACAAAATTTGCTTCATTAGAAAGGAAATATTAGTCATAATGACAATCAAGGGTTGGAGATTACACAGAGGAGGACATGACTATCAGGAGGTATCAGGATCATTGAGCACCGTCTTAAAGGCTGCCTGTCACCATACCTGACAGATACTAAATGGTAAATGAATGGTAACAATTGTGATTATTATATAGACAATTGGAAGGAAGTACATTCAGAGATTTTATTTTGAAGCTTCTATTTCCAATGACTTGCTGCAGTCATATGTTGGAGGACTTTACGGCATACCTCATTTTATTGCACTTCACAGATACTGTGTTTTTTACAAATTGAAGTTTCATGGAATTCAGCAAGTCTGTTAATGCCTTCTTTCCAAAAGCATTTGGTCCCTTTGGGTCTCTGTGTCACATTTTAGTAATTCTCACAGTACTTCAAGCTCTTTCATTATTACTGTATTTTTCATAGTGATCTGTGATCAGTGATCTTGCTGTTTTAGGGTGCCACAAACTATGCCTGTATAAGATGGTGAACTTAATAAATACTGTGTGTGTTCCGAGTGCTCCACCATCCAACTGTTCCCCATCTCTCTCCCTCTCTTCAAGCCTCCTTATTCCCTAAGACACAACAGTATTGAAACTAGGCCAGTTAACAACATTCCAGTGGCCTCCAAGTGTTTAAGTGAGAGGAAAAGTACATCTCTAGCTTTAAACCAAACACTAAAAATGATTAAGCTTAGTGAAGAAGGCATGAGGAAAGCCAAGAGAGACCAAAAGCTAGGCCTCTTGTGCCAAACAGTTAGCTAAGTTCTGAATGCAAAGGAAAAGTTCTTGAAGGAAATTAAAAGTGCTACTCCAGTGAACACACAAATGATAAGAAAGAGAAACAGCCTTATTGCTGATAAAGAGAGTTTTAGTGATCTGGAGAGATCAAGCCAACCACAATATTGCCTTAAGCCAAAGCCTAAGCTAGAGCAAGGCTTTAACTTTCTTCAATTCTATGAAGGCTAGGAAAGGTAAAAAAGCTGCAGAAGAAAAATCTGAAGCTAGCAGTGGTTGGTTCATGAGGTTTAAGGAAAGAAGTCATCTTCATCATGTAACAGTACAAGGTGAAGCGCTGAGCGCTGATGTAGAAGCTGCAGCAAGTTATCCAGACGATCTAGCTAAGATCATTAACGAAGGTGGCTACACTAAAGAACAGATTTCCAATGTAGACAAAACAGCCATATATTGGGGAAAATATGCTGTCTAGGACTCTAGTTAGAAAGAACTCAATGCCTGGCTTCAAAGGACAGGCTGACTCTCTTGGACTAATGTGTCTCCTGACTTTAAGTTGAACCCAGTGCTCACTTACCATTCCAAAAATTATAGAACCCTTAAAAATTACGTTAGATCTACTCTACCTGTGCTCCATAAAGGGGATAACAAAAGACTAGATGACAGCACATCTGTGGACAACATGGTTCACTGAATATTTTAAGCCCGCTATTGAGATCTACTGCTCAGAAAAAAAAAAAAAAGATTCCTTTCAAAATATTACCACTCACTGACAATGCACCTGGTCACCCAAGAGCTCTGATGGAGATGTACAATGAGATTAATTTTGTTTTCATGCCTGCTGACACAACATTCATTCTGTACATACCTGTACACTTTTTTAGATGTAATGTTACTGTATGCTTAATAGACTGCAATATAAACATAACCTTTATGTGGCCTGGGAAACCAAAAAATTCACATGACTCACTTTATTGCAGTAGTCTAGAACCAAACCCACAATACCTCCTAGGTATGCCTGTATGTAAATTGTGCTAGCCCCAGCTTCCAGCAAGGACTGCTTTGCTCTCTTTCCCAGAGAAATGCTTCAGCTGTAATCACCTACTCCTGAACTACTTCCTGTGGCTCCTCTGGGTCCTATGCATGCCCTATTGCTTGCAATGCTCAGTTTAGCATCCCCTAAAGGAAGGCTCCAGAATAATGAACTGAAGTTCTACTCACTTCAGAAGAAAGTATTCCAAATAGTCTTAGAAGCTCCTAGATCAATGGTCTTCAAACTTGCCATTTCAGAACAAACTTCACAATTTTTGCCTAAATCCATATACTACCTATACTGTTATTTATTTAATAAGTTCATTTAAATAGACTGAAATTTTTAAAATTTCTTTTTAGAAGAATTTTTTAGCAGCACAATAAATGAAATATCATCTCTTGCCATGGATAAAAGAACACTGCTAAATAAAGACCCTGTGAACAAAACAATGCCATTAAAATTGGTATTCCAGCTGACTGCCACAACTTTTCTCTATCTTTATTTAAAAGTGATGTTTACATAAGTGAAAGAGGTATTAAGGATATGTTTAGGTCCAAATCTGTCTTTATCTTTGATACAATCAAAAGTAATGGAGAAGAATTGATAAGAGAAAATAGCTTCTTCCCCATATTTCAAGATAAACATAAAAAAAAATAAGTTTATTTAAACCAATAAGACTCATCAGTTCAGTTCAGTTCAGTTCAGTTCAGTAGCTCAGTCATGTCCAGCTCTTTGCGACCCCATGAATCACAGCACGCCAGGCCTCCCTGTTCATCACCAACTCCCGGAATTCACACAAACTCATATACATCGAGTCGGTGATGCCATCCAGCCATTTCATCCTCTGTCATCCCCTTCTCCTCCTGCCCCCAATCCCTCCCAGCATCAGGGTCTTTTCCAATGAGTCAACTCTTCGCATGAGGTGGCCAGAGTATTGGAGTTTCAGCTTTAGCATCAGTCCTTCCAAAGAACACCCAGGACTGATCTCCTTTAGGATGGTATACATGGTCAATTTCAACGAGTACCAATGATAAATACACAATGTATTTTTTCAATTACAAAGCCACAAGTTGAATCATAATGATCTGCCTCCACTACTAAATTGGATGACTTTAGACAACTTACTAAGGATTTCAATTTCCTCATCTCTAAGCTAAAGTCATTAATACCCACCCTACCTACCACACAGGTATGTTCTGAGGAACAAAGAAGGGAAATGACTTGTAAGAAATGAAAAGCCCAATACCAGCCTGACACATTGTCATCATTTACCATCTCATCAGTTTCATTTATAAATGATACCATCACTGTATCAGTCCCCATCTTACTGAGCTATCTTCACTCTCGTTCCCAAGCTCACTCTCTCTTTGGGCCATAAATGTGGTTCCAAGTTATTCTTGCTCTGATGCTGTTTGAAATACTGCAGAGAAATGTCAAAATCAGGGAGTGATTCCCAGGTCATCTCTATGGTAGTAGAGTTTTATAACTCTTTTACCAGAGGATAAAGTGAGGCTTTTAACCTATGTTTCCAGTGTTGCTTACTAACACCAAATTGATTATTCTGCTCTTTATACTCTTTATAGGAAACCTGTGACTCCATCCTCAACTTGGCACTGGAAGAGGTAAAGCAATTTCACGGACCTCTGAAGCCAGATGGCAAGCTCTCTGGGTTCCGCCTACCTTCTGCGCCCCCCGCCTCAGGAGCTGCAGCTCCAGATGTTGGATTGGTCATCGATGGGAAGACACTAAACGCCATTTTCCAGGGAAAACTGGAGGAGAAATTTCTGGAGTTGACCCGGTATTGCCGTTCTGTCCTGTGCTGCCGCTCCACCCCGCTGCAGAAGAGCATGTTGGTCAAGCTGGTGCGGGAGAGGCTGAGAGCCATGACCCTTTCCATAGGTACCTGGCATGTAGAGATGGGAGACGGGGTGAGGGACTGGGCAAGGCCACTCTGACCTGACACCTGGACCAGAGCCAGGAGGTCCGGTGTCACAGTCAGGATGCTCAGGCTGAGGGCACTGTCAAAGTGACAATCAAGACATGACAGCAGAGGAAACAGAGGCTAAGCAGAATGGGAGAGCGAACCCAAGTTCTCTGCTAAGGAAATGTCAGGACTTGGAAGGAGGCCAAAGCCAAGTTCAGAACATCCAGGTAGATCAGTATACACTCAGGTTCCCTCCATTCTGGGATGCAGACCATGTCCCCTTCAATTCTAATACCATGCACCTCCGGTGCCTGTGGACTTGATATTCTCCTGAGTGTTGATGGCTAGTGGGGAGATTTTAAAAGTGGAGCCTGCCCCACATTTAAAGGAATGTATATACATTCATTTCTAAATACAAGACTTCACATAAAGCATACCCTCAATAAATGGTGGCTTGTAGGTTGAGGAAAAATTCCTTACAGGAGATTAAATTTTAGTCGTGGTTGAAGCAGAGAAATTAAAACTGTCTTTACTTCAAACCTTCCAGAAACATCCAAACCTGGATTATAAGAATCTTTATGATCTGGATTCCATTACCTCTCCAGCTACCTCCCTCCCCCCAACATTCAGCACTCTTGTGTTCCAGCCGTAGGAAGCTGCTTACCATTCTCCAGCATCCTCACTCTCTCTCACCTCCTGGCCTTTGCTCAAGTCATTTCCTCTGTAAAACCTCCTCTAATCACACCAATGTTCCTTTACTGTACACTCTGCTGGCTCCACAGCACTGTTATGACTTGGTGATGGGCTGCCCAGGAGACCAGGAGTTCCTTGAATGGAGGGACAATGTTAGTCTTACTTAATTCCATCCTGCACTCAGCACATACCAAGCACATGGTAAACATTGCTTTAATTTAGGGACATTCTTACAGATGGTTCAGGTTTTCTTCCTCCTACAGAGATATGGAAAGAAATTTTCTTTCCTGGCATTTCAAATAAGAGACCTACTTTACACTGTTGTTGGTTTTTGGTTTTTTCACTGGGGTATGGGGTTGGTTTTTGGTTTTTTCCCCTCTTGGTCTTCAGGTAAAAGCAGTTCAAAACCAGGAGAAAAAAAAAAGGAGAGGATAGGCAGAAAGAATACAGGGAGCAGAGTTTTACCAACTGCATCCTAATTTTAATCCCTAAATTGTCCTCTTAAAAGCTTCAGACACATTTAAGGCAATAGCCCAGGATCAACTCCCTGGAGTAAAGGGCTGGCTTCAGTGCCACCACAGCAGAAACAAAACCAGCAGGGTGAAAAATAGGATTCCACACCTCTACTTCCCCTGGCTTGCCAACAGAAGAGGTTAAAGGGTAGGTTTGTTCTGCCACAGGGAAGAGGAAAACTATGCATTGCTATGCTAGCAAGGAAAACATCCTTAGAAGAGTAACAGCTAGTTACAATGGCAACATTTTTAGGATTAATAAATTTTGTTGCCAGACAATTAGGAGAAAATTCTCTCCCCCAATTGCATATTCTTTATAATATCATATATTTCCACACTATTATGAGACCCTACTAGAAAAACAGGTGGAGCCAGGAGAGAAAGGAAGTCATTTCAGTCTACAAATTGCGGCCCTCAGGCTGAGTTCAGCCCACTGCATATTTCTGTAGAGATGCTAAGAATGGATTTTGTGTTTTTACTGGTAAGATGCATAAAAATCTATTTGTCATTTAGAAAGAACAGTTGTTCAATATTGCATCTTGGCCCATAAAGCCTAAAATATTTATTATTTGGCCCTTTGCAGAACAAGTTTGCTTAACTTAAGTCTGAAGGATAAGGCATTGGAGAAAGCCAGGCTTGTGAAAAAGATCTCACGATTGACAGAGCTGTGCTGTCCAAAATGGTTCCCACCTGCTATATGTGGCTATTCAACGTTACACCTCAAATTAAACAGAAGTTCACCAGCCACATTTCAGTGTTCATAGGAGGCCAATGGTTTTCAAATTGGACAATAAAGAACAGGACATTTCTGTCACACAAAAATCCATTTTACAACGCTGGTATGAAAGGTGGCATGTGTGTGCATGTATTTGTTGAACAATAAAAGAAAAGTAGGATTTTTTGTCCAAAGAAGAAAAGACATCTCTCAGGCTAAGTGACTGTAACGATGGCTTTTCCAGAGGACTATTCAAAGCAACATTAAAAGGATTCAATTATGTGCAAATGGAGACAATCTAGAGCCACTTGTATAAAACTTCTCATTGTCTCGCAGCAGCTGGACCAGGATCTCATGACTACTCTCCTTTCAGGTGATGGAGCAAATGATGTAAGCATGATTCAAGCTGCTGATATTGGGATTGGAATATCTGGACAGGAAGGCATGCAGGTATCAGTGCCTTCAACTCTTCTTGTTACTTTCTTACTCTCCTTTATCCTTATTGGTGAATTAAGGAATTCCCCCTCAGTGTTGGAGGAACTCCTAAATATCTTTGCAGAATTTTCATCTGAGAGGCAGGGGGCTTCCCTGCCTATACATAACCTCGATCACCACATCCCTACTGGCCAGTCCTTCAGAACAGAGATCAAAGGATGCTTGGCGTTTTACAGACAGCTGACTATACTTGTATTCTAAAGCCAAATAGTACCCAGCCATTCAGGAAAAACTAAGTTTCCCCCTGATTCCATGTTTCCTCCCTGCGACCGCCACCCACATCAAGGTTGCAACACCCTTTGTGAGCAACTGGAAAACAATTTTCAATTGCCATTTTAGTTGTGATGGCTAGATGGACCTACACATTGCTTGTACCAAAATTACTCAAAATTCAGCCTGGAACAAGCATACTAACTTGAGCTGCTGTGTTCCCCATTCAGACAGACCCCACTTTGTAGTTCTGAACCATTAACAACTGTGTTCCCACCACCAGCGCAGACATTAGGTGTTACCTAAATTTGTTGGTGAGGAGGAACGAACACTGTCACTTTCTGAGTGTCTATCATAGGCTAGTACTCTATTTGCACTTCACATTTATTATCCCAGTTTCAGCAGTCACTACCACCCTGTGTGTTAGGGATTGTTATTCCACTTTTTTCTGATGAGGAAACTGAGGCTGAGAGCGGTTAAACACCTTGACCAAGACCCTGACTAGGATTTATAACCAGGCATGTCCAAACCTCCTACTCTGAAAAGTAATATGAACTGGGTCTAGTTCTGAGTCATCCCAAGGGCAGAAGACACATTTTGGCTCTGCAGAAACAGCTATCCAACCAGCAGCTCCACCTGAGACTGGAGTGAGAGGCCTGTCTCGGGAGGTGGCCAAGGGTATTGAGAGGTTTGAGGATAATTTGCACGGAAGCCCAGAGTCTCTGGTCAACCATCACATGCCTAGCATGGTGCTCAACACACACTGGTTCATAATAAATGCTTGTTGGATAAGTGGAAGGAGGGGAAGAGCCAGACCAGACCACTGGTCCCTTCTGACCGCCCTTCTTGGATTCTAGTGAGATCCAGATTTCCCAGAGGAGGGGCAGGGGGGTGCCAGAGTCCAAAAAGTCATCCAAGGGTGCTGTATGTGACAAAGGGAAGGCCTTACCTACTGCAGACCTTAGAACAGAGCACCACCCTCAGGGGAGCCTCTTTGGTCCATTAGCAGCGGTGGATGGAAGCTGATATGTCTGCTCTGCCTCTCAGGCTGTCATGTCCAGCGACTTTGCCATCTCCCGCTTCAGACACCTCAAGAAGCTGCTGCTTGTGCATGGCCACTGGTGTTACTCACGCCTCGCCAGGATGGTGGTATACTACTTCTACAAGAACGTGGTAAGTAGCCCGGCTGCAACCTCCCACCCCGCCCCCAGGCAGACAAAGCATCTCAGCATAAGGGGATGAGTCAGGCTGACCTGGATTTTGAATCCTGCAACTGCCCCTTAGCAGCTCAGTGACCTTGTCCTTATGAAGTCCCTCAGTCATGTTCGACTCTTTGCAACCCCATGGACTGAGGCCTACCAGGCTCCTCCATCCATGGGATTTTCAAGGCAAGAGTACTGGAGTGGGTTGCCATTTCCTTCTCTCAGAGATCTTCCCGACCCAGGGATCGAACCCAGGTCTCCCGCATTGCAGGCAGACACTTTACCGTCTGAGCCACCAGGGAACCTTGGGCAAGACAATTCAGTTCTCTGGGCCTCAATTTCTTCTTTGATAAAATGGGGCTAGTACTATTCGGTGAGGTTATTGCAAAGACTAGCAGTGCTGTCTGGAAAGCACATGGCACATAGGCAGTACTGTGCGTAGTTCCAAGCATGCACTCTGGAGTCAGATCAGATTTGATTCAAATACAGGTTCCTGTATTCGGTAATGGCTTCATACCTTCGTTTCCCCATCTGAAAAATGGGGATGGTGATAGTAGCTTTCTCATATGCTCGCTATGAAGATGAAATGACAGCTTGTGTAGAAAGTGATTGGCATGTAGTGATCACCCTCTAAAATTAGCCATTCTTTTTTATCATTGGTACTGCTGTTGTAACTCTCAGAGGGACTCCATAATTGAGCTTTGTTTTCTGGCTGCAAGGAGGAAGGATTGGAAGATCAGCTAGTGTGTCTTGTAGCTTAGGTTTCCTCCCCAGATAGAGACAGACCAATGCAAGAGCCCCATTCTGCCTCTTGGGAGAGTGAAGAGAAAGGTTTAGGGCTGGAATCCTGGGCTTCCACCCAAGACCCTACATATCACTTCAGCATTGCCAGCCTTCCCAGCCAGGACTTGTCATTTCTGTAGTGGCCCAGTGATTAAAACTCTGCACTTCCATGGGTTCAATCCCTGACCAAAGAACTGAGATCCCACGTGCTGAGTGGTACAGCCAAAAATAATTTTTTTTAAGTATCTGTTTGCAAAAATACTTGAGTACAGTGATCATCTGGGTTTTAGTCTGGCAATGGCATCCCACTCTAGTACTGTTGCCTAGAAAATCCCATGGACGGAGGAGCCTGGTGGGCTGCAGTCCATGGGGTCACTACAAGTCGGACACGACTGAGTGACTTCACTTTCACTTTTCACTTTCATGCCTTGGAGGAGGAAATGGCAGCCCACTCCAGAATTCTTGCCTGGAGAATCCCAGGGATGGGGGAGCCTGGTGGGCTGCCATCTATGGGGTCGCACAGAGTCGGACACGACTGAAGCGACTTAGCAGCAGCAGACTCTAATATGCTGTGTGAACTTGAAAGAGTTAATTAACTTCTCTGAGCCTTGACTCCCTCATCAATAACATGGGGAGCCTAGGACTCTCTCTGTCCTCAGAGACCATTATCGAGAGGCTTTATCTTCAGACCTCTGGGTAGCATGTAGCACTATATAGTCATTATGGGCTATTATTGTTTCTCTTAAAAAATGTGTATTTCTGTCTTGTTGATAAGGGCCCAAAGCAGGCACACACCAGCTGAGGTATTAAAACTGTCAGAGGTTGTTGTTTGCAAAGCACTTGATTAACAATGGGCATAGGAAGAAGCCAGAGCACTGCCTTACTAAGTGAGGAAACAGGGCCTGCATTTCCCATTATCCAGTTCAGGGACCTTTAAATAATTCCCAGGAGACTCCAAATAGAATCCTGTTTGCATAAGGAAAAGGGGAGGATTAAGACCAGAGTGATGGAAGGGAAACTTATCAGGCCAATAGAAATTACAAAATGGCATATATCTGTTCTCCCAGGCCTGCTTTCAGGCACCGTCATAGTTACCCTGACTCGGGAATAAGCATTTCTGTGCAGAGTTCAATGTATATGTAAACAAGCAGCATGACAACTAATAATGTAAATGGGAGAAACTGGATGGCACCATGATTTCAACAAGTCTATGCAAACAAGTCTCTATCTGACTTGAAAGACTGCTTATTTAGAATTTAAAATGCCCCCATTTAATGTTTTTTTCTCCTTGTCTCCAAAAGAATCATTCTTTTGAATAAGCACAACTTCTCTGCATTAAATTTGTGAAATAGAAAAGGAAACGTTTCCAGCCAGCCATGCTTTCAAAGCTTAAATGATATTTATTTCCAGCCCGATGCCGTGCTCAAAATTTCAATACCGATGCCGTATTATCTCCCCTTTGCAATTAGAGGGTGGAGAACTATGACTTCCACATCCGAAACCAATTTCAGAGGGGATTAAAACCCTGCCTGCTCTGAAATGTGAACAATGAATTAATTATGCACTGTAGCTTCTTGGGAGGAAAAGCAGACACCCAATCTCAGCCATGCCATCTGCCATCACGGAGTTCAGCACTCTCCCCTCGGGGTGCAGAGATTTCAGCCAGGCAGAGCAAGTAGAATCAAGCAAGGTCCTAACATGACCTGTGGGGGAAGGAAACACACTTTCATGTTCAAACTGCAGGTTGGGTGTTAGGACCATAGAACTACCAAGATGTAATTCGTTTATTCAGAAAATTATTGAACAGCTGCTGTGTCGGAACACGATCAGGCATTGGATATGGAGCAGACATCTAGACAGACATGTTCCCTGCTCTCATGAGGTGTATGGTCTAAATCAGGGCTTAGCAAAATTTTCTACAAAGGGTCTAATCATCAATATTTTCTGCTTTGTGGAAGTACAGCCTCTGTCACTCTGTTACACCAACTCAGCTCCACTCTAGCTGCTATAGACAATATGCAAATGAATTACTGTGACTGTGTCCCAGTAAAACTTTATTTATGGCTGGACTTGACATGCAGAATGTAGTTTGTCACCTCCTGGTTTCAATAAATCTTCTCAAAATGTGGTTTTTGGATCAGCAGCATTCGCATCATATTGATGCTTGTTAGAAATGGGATCCTTGGGCTGCACTCCAGGCCACCTACCTTGGAATCTGCATTGTCAGAAAGATCCCTGGGTGATCCATATGAACCTTAAAGCTTGACAAGCACTGGGACAGGGGAAAAGAAATGAAAACTTTTAAAACATTTTCTTGGTGTATCTCCCCTAGAGGAAGATCAGGGTGCCATGAATATATTGCCAGAAGACTTTAACCTAATCAATCCAGAAGAAAATAGCATTTAAGCTATTTCCTGAAAGACAAGATTCAACTATGAGTTACTCCATTCCCCAACCAAGGAGGAGACGTTTGACAACCTCAGTCCTTACAGGAAATATTTCAGAAAGTTTACTCATCATTTTATAACATATGTTATATCTAATTCCAAAACCAAGTGTAAGTGACTTTCAGTAAAAAACACAAGGCAGTAAGGAAGTTATAAAGGAAGTATAAGAGTGTAGATCAGGAACATAAAGGGAGGAGTTTGGTCACACCTGTAACCTGGAATAAGATGCTGAGTATTTTTTTAAACACAGGTTCAAATTGTTTATTACATTCAACAGACATGAATGACTCGGTCACATGGCTTATATAAGTTTCTAAAAGCTGACTTTCAGTTTTTTGTCATGGACCAGGAACGGACATTCCTGGGTCAACACAGGTCCCTGAACACCACGGAAGTAGCACTGCTGCACTGAGCAGATGTGCCCGTGTGCGCAGTCGTGTTGGACTCTCTGTGACCCCATGGACTGTAGCCTGCCAGGCTGCTCTGTCCATGGGATTTCCCAGCAAGAATACTGGAGTGGGTTGCATTTCCTACTCCAAGGGGTCCTCCCAACTCAGGGATCAAACCCATGTCTCCTGCATTGGCAAGCAGATGCTTTACCACTGAGCCCCATGGGTGTACTGTGCATATGTCTCTAACTGAAAATCCCTGGTGGGGAAGTAAAATGATATGGTAGTAAAAGTCCAAGACAAAAGGTCAGAAATCTTGTATTTTTTCTTTTATTTTTAGACTTAATACAGCTTCAGTTTTTTATATTAAATTCAGTTCAGTTCAGTTCAGTTGCTCAGTCATGTCTGACTCTTTGTGACCCCATGAATCGCAGCCCACCAGGCCTCTCTGTCCATCACCAACTCCCAGAGTTCACCCAAACTCATGTGCATACAGTCGGTGATGCCATCCAGCCATCTCATCCTCTGTCGTCCCCTTCTCATCCTGCCCCCAATCCCTCCCAGCATCAGGGTCTTTTCCAATGAGTCAACTCTTCGCATGAGGTGGCCAAAGTACTGGAGTTTCAGCTTCAGTATCACTCCTTCCAATGAACACACAGGACTGATCTCCTTTAGGATGGACTGGTTGGATCTCCTTGCAGTCCAAGGGACTCTCAAGAGTCTTCTCCAACACCACAGTTCAAAAGCATCAATTCTTCAGTGCTCAGCTTTCTTCACAGTCCAACTCTCACATCCATACATGACCACTGGAAAAACCATAGCCTTGACTAGACGAACCTCTGTTGGCAAAGTAATGTCTCTGCTTTTGAATATGCTATCTAGGTTGGTTTCCTTCCAAGGAGTAAGCGTCTTTTAATTTCATGGCTGCAATCACCATCTGTGGTGATTTTGGAGCCCAAAGAAATAAAGTCTGACACTGTTTCCACTGTTTCCCCATCTATTTCCCATGAAGTGATGGGACCAGATGCCATGATCTTCATTTTCTGAATGTTGAGTTTTAAGCCAACTTTTTCACTCTCCTCTTTCACTGTGATCAAGAGGCTTTTTAGTTCCTCTTCACTTTCTGCCATAAGGGTGGTGTCATCTGCATATCTGAGGTTGTTGATATTTATCCCAGCAATCTTGATTCCAGCTTGTTTCTTCCAGTCCAGCGTTTCTCATGATGTACTCTGCATATAATTTAAATAAGCAGGGTGACAATATACAGCCTTGACATACTCCTTTTCCTATTTGGAACCAGTCTGTTGTTCCATGTCCAGTTCTAACTGTTGCTTCCTGACCTGCATACAGATTTCTCAAGAGGCAGATCAGGTGGTCTGGTATTCCCATCTCTTTCAGAATTTA
>NW_011494935.1:4004850-4005373 GCF_000754665.1 Bison bison bison | reverse complement strand
AATTTACCACAGTTTATTGTGATCCACACAGTCAAAGGCTTTGACATAGTCAATAAAGCAGAAATAGATGCTTTTCTGGAACTCTCTTGCTTTTTCCATGATCCAGCGGATGTTGGCAATTTGATCTCTGGTTCCTCTGCCTTTTCTAAAACCAGCTTGAACATCTGGAAGTTCACGGTTCACGTATTGCTGAAGCCTGGCTTGGAGAATTTTGAGCATTACTTTACTAGCGTGTGAGATGAGTGCAATTGTGCGGTAGTTTGAGCATTCTTTGGCATTGCCTTTCTTTGGGATTGGAATGAAAACTGACCTTTTCCAGTCCGTGGCCACTGCTGAGTTTCCCAAATTTGCTGGCATATTGAGTGCAGCACTTTCACAGCATCATCTTTCAGGATTTGAAAGAGCTCCACTGGAATTCCATCACCTCCACTAGCTTTGTTCGTAGTGATGCTTTCTAAGGCCCACTTGACTTCACATTCCAGGATGTCTGACTCTAGGTGAGTGATCACACCATCGTGATTAT
>NW_011494935.1:4004075-4004750 GCF_000754665.1 Bison bison bison | reverse complement strand
CTTTATCAAGCCAATCTTTGCATGAAATGTTCCCTTTGTATCTCTAATTTTCTTGAAGAGATCTCTAGTCTTTCCCATTCTGTTGTTTTCCTCTATTTCTTTGCATTGATCGCTGAGGAAGGCTTTCTTATCTCTTCTTGCTATTCTTTGGAACTCTGCATTCAGATGTTTATATCTTTCCTTTTCTCCTTTGCTTTTCACTTCTCTTCTTTTCACAGCTATTTGTAAGGCCTCCTCAGACAGCCATTTTGCTTTTTCGCATTTCTTTTCCATGGGGATGGTCTTGATCCCTGTTTCCTGTATAATGTCATGAACCTCATTCCGTAGTTCATCAGGCACTCTGTTTATCAGATCTAGGCCCTTAAATCTTTTTCTCACTTCCACTGTATAATCATAAGGGATTTTCTTTAGGTCATACCTGAATGGTCTAGTGGTTTTCCCTGCTTTCTTCAAATTTAGTCTGAATTTGGCAATAAGGAGTTCATGGTCTGAGCCACAGTCAGCTCCTGGTCTTGTTTTTGCTGACTATATAGAGCTTCTCCATTTTTGGCTGCAAAGAATATAATCAATCTGACTTTGGGTTGACCATATGGTGATGTCCATGTGTAGAGTCTTCTCTTTTGTTGTTGGAAGAGGGTGTTTGCTATGACCAGTATGTTCTCTTGGCAAAACTCT
>NW_011494935.1:3981423-4003975 GCF_000754665.1 Bison bison bison | reverse complement strand
ATTCCAGGCCCCTATAATGAAAAGGACATCTTTTTGGGGTGTTAGTTCTAAAAGGTCTTGTAGGTCTTCATAGAACCATTCAACTTCAGCTTCTTCAGCGTTACTGGTTGGGGCATAGGCTTGGATTACCATGATATTGAATGGTTTGCCTTGGAAATGAACAGAGATCATTCTGTCATTTTGGAGATTGCATTCAAGTACTGCATTTTGGACTCTTTTGTTGACCATGATGGCTACTCCATTTCTTCTGAGGGATTTCTGCCCACAGTAGTAGATATAATGGTCATCCGAGTTAAATTCACCCATTCCAGTCCATTTTAGTTTGCTGATTCCTAGAATGTCAACGTTCACTCTTGCCATCTCCTGTTTGACCACTTCCAATATGCCTTGATTCGTGGACCTAACATTCCAGGTTCCTATGCAATATTGCTCTTTACAGCATCGGACCTTGCTTCTGTCACCAGTCACATCCACAACTGGTTATTGTTTTTGCTTTGGCTCCTTCCGTTTATTCTTTCTGAAGTTATTTCTCCACTGATCTCCAGTAGCATATTGGGCACCTACTGACCTGGGGAGTTCCTCTTTCAGTATCCTATCATTTTGCCTTTTCATACTGTTTATGGGGTTCTCAAGGCAAGAATGCTTCGCCATTCCCTTCTCCAGTGGACCACATTCTGTAAGACCTCTCCACCATGACTCACCTGTCTTGGGTGGCCCCACACGGCATGGCTTAGTTTAACTGAGTTAGACAAGACTGTGGTTCATGTGATCAGATTGGCTAGTTTTCTGTGATTATGGTTTCAGTGTGTCTGCCCTCTGATGCCCTCTTGCAACACCTACCATCTCACTTGGGTTTCTCTTACCTTGGACGTGGGCTATCTCTTCAGGGCTGCTCCAGCAAAGCACAGTTGCTGCTCCTTACCTTGGACAAGGTCACCCCTCCTGACCTTGAAAGTGGAGTAGCTCCTCTCAGCCCTCCTGCACCAAGATAATCTAATAATACAGTCGATTATTTCTTTTTAATTTTTATTTTAGAGTATAGTTGATTTATAATGTTTATAATTTTAAATTATGTTTATAAATGTAAATTTGTGTCATTAGTTTCTGTTGTACAACAGTGATTCAGACATATACATATATTCTATGCACTCCTTCCCAAATTTTCTCGTATATATTGCTGACTATTGAGCAGAGTTCCCTTTGCTATACAAGAGGTCCTTGTTGATTATGGATTTTATATGGAGTGTACATGTTAATCCCAAACTCCCCCTACCTTTCCCCTTTGATAACCTTTCATTTGTTTTCAAAATCCATAGGTCTATTTCTCTTTTGTAAATAAGTTCATTTGTATCATTTTTTTAGGTTCCACATATAAGTGATACTATATGATATTTATCTTTCTGACTTTACTTAGTATGATCATCTCTAGTACCATGTTGCTGCAAATGGCATTATATCATTGTTTTTATGGCAGGAAACACTGCATTGTGTGTATATATATATACCTCATCTTCTATATCCATTCATCTGTTGATGGACATTTAGGTTGCTTCCATGTCTTGGCTATTGTAAATTGTGCTGCAATGAATATTGAATGCATGTATCTTTTCAAGTTATTTTCTCTGGATGTATACCCAAGAGTTGGATTGCTGGATCATACAGTAAGCTCTATTTTTAGTTTTTTAAGGAACCTCCATACTATGCCCCATAACAATTGTACTGATTTACGTTCTCACCAACAGTATTGGAGGTTCCCTTTTCTCCACACCCTTTCCAGCCTTTATTGTTTGTAGACTTTTTGATGATGGCAATTCTGACTGCTATGAAAGTGAAAGTGAAGTCTCTCAGTCACTGCTATAAGGTGAAACCTTATTATAGTTTTGACTTGCATTTCTCTACTAACTAGTGATGTTGAACATTTTTTCCTGTGCTTTTTGACCATCTGTATGTCTTCTTTGGAGAAATGTCTATATCTGCCAATTTTTTGACTGGGTGGTTTGGTTTTTTTTTATATATATTGAGTTTCATGTATTTGTATATTTTGGAGATTAATCCCCTGTTGGTTGCTTCATTTGCAATATTTTCTTTCAGTTCATAGGTTGTCTTTTCGTTTTATGGCTTCTTTTACAGTGCAAAAGCCTGTAAGTTTGATTAGGTCCCAGGTGTTTAGTTTTCCTTTTATTTCTAGTGCCTTGACCTAAGAAAACATTGGTATGATTTATGTCAGAAAATGCTTTTCCTATGTTTTGTTCTAGGAGTTTTATGGTGTCATGTTTTATATTTAAGTCTTTAAACCATTTTGAGTTTATTTTTGTATATGGTATTAAAGAATGTTCCAGTCTCATCCTTTTACATGTAGTTGTCCAGTTTTCCCAGCACCACTTATTAGAGAGACTGTCTTCTCTGCATTGTATACTCTTGCATTTTTTTGTCATAGGTTGACCATAGGTGTGTGGGATTATGTTGAGGTATGTTCCTTTTATGCCCACTTTCTGGAGAATTTTTATCATAAATGGGTGTTGAATTTTGTCAAAAGCTTTTCTGTATCTATTGAGATGATCATATGGTTTTTATTCTTCAATTTGTTAATGTGCTATAATGCACTGATTTGCAGATCTTGAAAAATCCTTGCATCCCTGGAATAAATCCCACTTGATCATGGTGCACGATCCTTTTAATGTGTTGTTGGATTTGGTTTGCTAGTCTTTTGTTGAGGATTTTTGCATCTTTAGTGTTCTTGCCTGGAAAATCCCAGGGATGGGGGAGCCTGGTGGGCTGCCGTCTATGGGGTCGCACAGAGTCAGACATGACTGAAGTGACTTCGCAGCAATAGCAGCAGGGCTTCCCTGGTGGCTCAGAGGTTAAAGCTTCTGCCTGCAATGTGGGAGACCTGGATTCGATCCCTGGGTTGGGAAGATCCCCTGGAGAAGGAAATGGCAACCCACTCTAGTATTCTTGCCTGGAGAATCCCATGGGTGGAGGAGCCTGGTGGGCTACAGTCCACGGGGTCACAAAGAGTCAGACATGACTGAGCGACTTAACTTTTGCATCTATGTTCATCAGTGATATTGGCCTGTAATTTGTGTGGGTGGTATCTTTGTCTGATTTTGGTATCAGAGTGATGATAATCTCATAGAATGAGTTTGGGAGTGTTCCAATTGTTTGGAACAGGTTCAGAAGGATAGGTGTTAGCTCTTCTCTAAGTGTTTGATAGGATTCGCCCGTGAAGCCATCTTGGGAGACTGTGGCTTTCTAAGAATCTGTCCGTTTCATTGGCACATAGTTGCTTGTGGTAGTCTTCCATGATCTTTTGTGTTTCTGTGGTGTCTGTTGTAACATGTATCCTTTTTCATTTCTAATTTTATTGATTTGAGCCCTCCCTTTTTTTCTTGAGAGTCTAGCTAAAGGTTTATCAATTTTTTTATCTTTTCAAAGAACAAGCTTTTCATTTCATTGATCTTTTTTATTGTTTTCATCTCTGTTTCATTATTTCTACTCTAATCTTTAAGATTTCTTTCCTTCTACTATCCTTGGGTTTTGTTTGTTCTTCTTTCTCTACCTGCTTTGGACATAAAGTTAGGTTGTTTCTTCGTGATTTTTCTTGTTTCCTGAGGTAAAATTGTGTGTGTATGTTTGTGCTCAGTCATGTCCAACTTTTTGGGACCCCACTGACTGTGGCCCACCAGGCTCCTCTGTCCGTGGGATTTCCCAAGCAAGAATACTAGAGTGGAAATGAATACATTTCCTACTCCCAGGAATCTTACCAATCTAGGGACTGAGCCCATGTCTCCTACATTGGTAGGCAGATTCTTTACCACTGCACCAGATTGGAAGCCCAAGATAAGATTGTATTGCTATAAACTTCCCTCTTAGAACTGCTTTTGCTACATCATCATGTTTTCATTGTCATTTGTCTCTATTGATTTCCTCTTTGATTTCTTTAGTGATCCATTGGTTGTTTAGCAGCATATTGTTTAGCCTGAACATCTAGGTCTGGACTCCAGCTTTGTTACTTACTAGTCTATAACCCTAGCCCCATGACTTGACCTCTCCAAAGCTCAGTTTCCTCAATTGTAAAATGAGGATAGCAGTGACTGCCTCATCTGGCTTGTAAGTGGACTGAGTGGGTCAGTACAGAGCCTGGCCCCTAGGAAGTGCCTTAGGAGTCTTCGTTATTACTGCTGCCAGTGCTATTCTTGGCCTTGTCTGTAGATGGGTCACTTCCAGCCTTAGTGTAGTCAGTCACCCCATCTGAGCCGTTCAAGCCACCTGTGTGTACATGGAACTAAGAGCGAGTGTCTTTCTCAGTCAGCTGGAGAGGGAGAAGCAAGGCAAGGTGCTCAAAGGGCCAAAAGACAAAAACCAAAGCCTCATACGATTGCTAAACACTAGTATCAAGGAGACTTTACCACTTTGGTTCTTCTTAAAGCCACCCTGTCAAGGGCATAAATGGTTGGTGGTGATGTTTTGGGGATTCAGAGTCTGCCCAGGAAACAGATTGAGCCCTCTCCTTCCTTCTCTGAGAAATAACCTCATCAAAAACTCATAGCAGAAAAGCCCTTTCAGCATCACGGGACTAGAGTGGGAAGAGGTGACCTGAAGCCCTGGAGCAGAAATGGAGGGGACCCCAGCCCTCAGAGAAATGCAAGGCCCAGGGTATCTAAGAGCACCAGGGTCTCCTTCAGACTCCCCACTAGTCATCTGGGCAGGAGAGCCGAAGGATGGCGCTTCTTGGATGGAAGAATCTGGGTCAGCATTGTTATGGCATTATCCAAAGATGGGACTAAGAGGGCTTGGAGTGGTTGAGGAAGAAGCTTTGAAAACTCGAAGGCTAATTGTGCCACTTCCTAGCTCCGAACATAGGCAAGGGACAAGTGAGTATCTCAGAGCCTCAAATTCCTCGTCTATAGGTAATGTTAAATATTATTTAATAATACATAATATAGTACTATTATATTATTAGCAATAACATTATCTTGCTAGGCTGTTGGGACAAATTATGTATATTGCATATCTACTAATGTGCTGTGTGTGTGCTCAGTCATATCCAACTCTTTACAACCCCATCGACAGTACCTTGCCAGGCTCCTCTGTCCATGGAATTTTCCAGGCAAGAATACTGGAATGAGTTGCCATTTCCTTCTCCAGGGAATCTTCCCAACCCAGGGATTGAACTCCTGTCTCTTTCGTCTCCTGCATTGGCAGGTGGATCCTTTACCACTGCGCCACCTAATGTGCTGTATACTAATATACTATTACCACACATCCATCACAAATAGAAGCTCAAATAATAATTGTAGTATTAATAATATGAATGTTAATATTACTACTAGTAGTATAATAATAATCAGAGAGCCTCTTAAAAGTAATGCTGGCCCAGTGGTTAGGGGATGAGAATACTAGCTTGAACACAGACCTGCTGAATGATTCCTTACATTAAAAACCCTTTACCCCTCTGTGCCTCAGCCACATGGAGCTGAGTTCTAGTTCTAACACCAGGACCAGCTGTTATCGTGACCTTGATCAAGTCACCAAACCACATCACAATATGTTAGACAATAATTGTGACCCAGCCCTTCTCCAGTGAGGAGGTCTTTAGTGGAAAGATCTTTAGAAAGCATAAAGCAACACTTCAGCATAAGATTTTATTCTTCACCCTCTGAGTTGTGTAACCATTAGGAAAGGGTTTTGAGGTCAACCTCCTCATGAAGTCCTCCTCCCACCAGCCATCCTGCCCACGGCCAAGTCTTTCCTCTTACTGCACTGCTAATCATAACTACTTACTGCCTTTTGGTTTCACGGGCCATGGTCTATATACTACTATTCCCATATGAAAGGTGGCAAGATGATGTTCAGAAAGGTTAAAGAATTTGTCCTAGGTCACACAGCTAGTGCATGACAGAACTGAGGATTCAAAGCCAGTCCTCCCTGCCTCCAAAAACCACCATAGTATACTTTACAAGTTGATAGAATTCTCTTCAGGTCCTAAAGAAGGAAATGGCAACCCACTCCAGTGTTCTTGCCTGGAGAATCCCAGGCACGGGACAGCCTAGTGGGCTGCCGTCTATGGGGTCGCACAGAGTCGGACACGACTGAAGCAACTTAGCAGCAGCAGCAGCAGTAGTAATAGTAAGAGCAGAATCTAAGGATGAGAATTACCTCTAATCTTTACACAACCCTGCATGTAACAAGTGAGGGAATTGAAGCTCCAGGTCCGAGCAGCTATTTGTCAGAGCTCCTAAGCAGTGTCTGGTGATGGCTGCCCTCACTTCCAAGGCCATGCTCTCTGCCCACAGTGCTACGTCAACTTGCTCTTCTGGTACCAGTTCTTCTGCGGTTTCTCTGGCTCCACCATGATTGACTACTGGCAGCTGATCTTCTTCAACCTCTTCTTCACTTCCTTGCCTCCTCTTGTCTTCGGAGTCCTCGATAAGGACATCTCTATGGAAACACTCTTGGCATTGCCCGAACTGTACAAGAGCGGCCAGAACTCTGAGGTAAGGGGACCGGGCAGAGGCAGGGGGACTGGGAGGTGACCTTCAGCTCCTCCCTAGAGGTGTCAGAGAAGGCGTGCTGGGCCGGAGATCCTGTGTTCTGGTCACCACTCTGCCACTTACCTCCCATGTGACCCAGGAAGTCTGCTCCCTGTTCCTGGCCTGTTTCTCATTTGCTGTTGAAGGTGATAGACCAGGTGGATATTTTTCTTTTTAGTTATTTCTTAATTATATCACACATTAATATGGGCCTGTGCTAGTTAAAGGGGAAGAGGGCTTACAGAAAGACTGCATCACTTTTCTCTGATCTTTGCAGGCCTTCAGCAGAACCCTCAAGGCTTGGTTTGGGAATCCCTGGGGCTAAAAGCCATAAAAATAGTTTCTTAGAAGGCACAGAGGCCACACTGATGCCCTAAAAGTTTTGGGAAGGTCCTACAGCAGGCAGTCTGACCAGCACAGACAGGCTGGGAACCTGGAGGCAGAGAGGGAACCTGATGGCCTCAAAGGAGGAGCTCTGGGAAAAGGGATGTTGCTATGCACTAGGGTAGCTCTACATCTCAGATAAGGAGGGTAAAGCCAGATGTGGTACTTGAGAGCTGGTTAAACTTTGTGGACAACCAGTGAAGAACCAAGCCCCATATTCAGCCAAAGACAGGTGGAGAACAACTTAGCAACCCCAGCACTTCAGGCGAGGGAGATGTGGAGATGACGCACGACATCCTGGGCCCTTCTCATTGTCCCCTTCCCATAGGTGAGTTGGCTGCATAATGTATCCCTTTAGTATCTAACATCAAAAGACGTTAATGTAGCAGAAACATACACTGTAAATGGTTTCAGTGTTCCCAAGGAAGGAAGCACAAAATAAGAAAGCTCATCTCCGAAGCCACTGAGCTGTCTCTTGGGAACTCGTGATCCTGGGCGGTAATTGAGAGCTCCTTTTCAGATGCTATTTAGAATCTCTAAACTTACCAAGTTTGTATTAGCACTAGTATTAATGATCATTAACAGCTGAGCCCTTTCTAGGTACCAAAGCACAGTTGTATTTAGACCTCTTGAAAGTCAAGGAAATCTAGCTGGTATTGTCTTTATCTACTTTCTATGGAAGAAGAAACAATTCCCAAAGCAGTCTAGTGACTTTCACTAAGGTCACACAGGCCTGGAACTCGACTTGAGGTCCTGTCACTCCCAGGTCTGTGCTCTTCATCATTCCATTGTATTGCCTCTAGGGTAGGAAACATTGTAAGTGCCATGTTGTCTGGCCCAGCCAGCACAAGAAAGTTGCTTACAAGGAACAGAGGCTTGCTCGGGTGGTGGTAACTGTCGATGTGTTCTTTCCTGACAGTGCTATAACCTGCTGACTTTCTGGATCTCCATGGCAGATGCGTTCTACCAGAGCCTCGTCTGTTTCTTTATCCCCTACCTGGTAAGGTGTATGGTCCCATTCTAACCATACAAACAGCAGGGTAGAGCTAGTCCCGTTAATATGAAATCCCAGACAGATAGTATCTTTCTGGACTCTTCAGAGCAGGAGCTCCAAATAGGAGGCCTGCAGACTCCACCCAGCATATTCAGAAAGTCAGAATACTTTACCAAAACATCTTAATTTCTGCCAGCTTCGGAAAAATTAAAAGCAGTTATTACAC
The DNA here is from genome assembly GCF_000754665.1 of Bison bison bison. Lineage (NCBI taxonomy): Eukaryota > Metazoa > Chordata > Mammalia > Artiodactyla > Bovidae > Bison > Bison bison. Next base: position 3,995,838 of record NW_011494935.1, on the reverse strand, counting down.
TGGGTCATGGCAAAATCCAGAGTTGGCTCACCACCCTGCTTAGATAGGGGACCTGTTCTCTTGTTTGTCATAGTCCCCACCATGCCCTTTTGTGTCACGCCTAGCCATGTTCACTCACTCATTTACTGCTTCTTACTTGAACACTGAAGGTATTTGAGTTTACACCTCTTGATTTGTATTTACATTTGTGCTTCCAAGTTCTGATAATAAGAGTTACTACCTTATCTGAAATAAAATAAGAATACAGGGAGCACAGGATACCAGCCCCATCTCAATTCAGTTCCCCAGTTTACAGAGTGAGAATGTATGTAGCATAGGATAGCTGTATTCTTCTCAGACAAGGAGCTCAGATGTGGAGTAATTTGTGCCAGGAAAACAGTGGTATCTGCCTAGTCTCTGGATCATGTTCTTTTGCAAACAGCAACATGATGGGTGTTGAGGAGGCAAGCATTTTGTGCTTTCTCAGAATTTCCTGGTTTACAACACCCTCCCTAGTCAGGCCTCTTTTGCCCTTACTGTGTGATCAACAGACTTACCACTTAGGACTATTCCATCTAGGATGATCTGGACTTTTCACCCTCAGTTCTGGCCTCTGCCTGATCTGCCTTTTCTCTCTCCTTTCAAGAGAACAATTCCCCTTACTACAGTCTCAGCTGACTTCTTATCTGTACTCCCAAAGTGCCTTGTACTTGCTTCCATTTTAGCATTTACACCCTTAAACTGTACCACATTTGCCCTGCCTGGTAGACTCTAAACTCCTTGAAAGTGGACACAGGAGTATCTTTAGCAGTTGGCATTGTGCCTGGTAGGTACTCAATTTTTTGTTTACTCATTCTGCAAAGCTCTGGGATACTCTTCATGGCTTCCTTTGCAAATGCATTTTGAAGAGTTTAGTCCTATCAACTCACTCCTCCTCCTGTCTGTCCCTGCAGTCAGTTCCACACGACAGTAGCTGGACAGCTTCTCCCCATTCCTTCCCCTCCCTTGACACCTGCCTCCACTGATGCTTTACTTGTCCAAACTAAGGCCTTCAGTCCCTGGGCACAGCTGACAGTGCCTGTTTGTTCCTGCTCTGCAGACCTACAAGGACTCTGATATCGACGTTTTTACCTTTGGAACACCCATCAACACCATCTCCCTTGCCACAATCCTCTTGCACCAGGCAATGGAAATGAAGACCTGGGTAAGTGCCCCTCTCCATCACCTGCATTCAGATTTGAGCTGCTTTTCTCCGTATCATTGATCCATTGAATACACGAATGCTGAGCTCATACCTGTGGTCCACTTCAACAGGGATAAAGAAGTAGAGAAGATAGAATTGCAGGCCTCAACTTGCTCACCATCTAGTCAGGATGAAATAACTAAGACATATAATACAATGAGGCAGTGTGTTGCCAAAACAGGTACTTTCGATTTCAAAAGTCATGGGTGTTTGAGAGGCAAGGGAAACATTTGACTGATCATACTTGAGACGATGTTACAGAGCTGTGCTGTCCATTTAATTGGGGGTAAAAGATTAGAAGACTGTCTCCACATAACATATCGAGTATGTCCAAATATCACTTTTTAGTAATTCAAAACGGTAACGCTAGCTTTCTTATTAACTTTGACTAGTCAATAATAATTATAAAAAACATAGAGCTTAAAATTACATGCCAGGTACACACCTGTATGATTTTAATGTACTTTCTTAACTTCCCAAAGCCCTTTAGATAAGATTTTTTTTTAGTTAGATATGATTGACACTGATTGACACAGAGCACTGGATAAGTTTAAGCTGTACAACATAATGACTTGACATACACAGTTGATCCTTGAACAATTTAGGGTTTAGGAGCACCAATCCTCCACACAGGGGAAAATCCACATGTAACTTTACAGTTGTCCCACCATATCTGAAGTTCCATATCCACAGATTCAAGCAACAGCGTATCATGCAGTACTGTAGTATGTAATTAGTGGGAAAAAAATCTGTGTATAAGTGAACTTATGCTGTTCAAACCTGTGTTGTTCAAGAGTCAACTGTATTGCAAAGTGATGGATGTTTACTAAACTTATTGTGGAAATCATTTTGCAACATATGCATGTGTTAGGTATTTTTTTTAATTCCCATCTTACGGATACAGAAATGAATATAAAGAGGTTAAACTTTCCCCAAGCAGTACAAGACAGAAGCAAGCCTAAAGCCTAGCTGGCTGACTCTTGACCTTTTAACCTCTGTGCCAATAGTGTGATGAGGTAAGATTGATGGGTGCAGGGAGACCACTTTATGGAAAGAACCATTTCAGCTTGGCAAAAACCAAATCTTTCTGAGAGCATTTGTATTAAATGTTTAGAAACTTCCCTAAGTAGGCTCAGGGTATTCCCAACCTTCTACAGTGGAACTTCTTCCCTCCCCCTGCTGTCACAAGCTGGACCAAGCAGTGGCTGATAACAGCCGCCCAAGGGGGCTTCCAGATCACAGAGTTCCCATCTTGAAAACCCCGTAGTTCCAATTCATGCCATGACAGATAGAACAAAGTGATAAAAACAAAAAGGCCTAGTCAAGCTTAAATAAATCTCTTTCAGAACCACCAGAGAAACCACTTCATTTTATCAGAAACTGTGAAGAAGGCAGTCATAATTTTAATACTAGGAACTGAACCAAGCTAAGGAAATATTTAGAACTCTTGAAAATGCAAAAAGTTTGTCACTGAAACTAAAAATGCAATTTGTGGAATCCACTCTAGACTGGACACTGGCTAAGAGTAAACTACCAAAATTGAAAAGTATTGTGTACTCATGCAGAATGCCACAGAAATATGAAAATGTAATCAAGAGGAATGATATTTGGAATACGTGACTCTAACAGCCACATAATAGAACTCATAGAATAGAAGAACAAGGAAAGAATGGTTAGAGAAGTACTGAAGAGGTCATCACTGAGAATGACAATCAAAATAAATCTGGATATAGTGCCTGGTAGTAAAACTGTACAGTATAAAAGAAACAGTCTTAAAGTCTGCCAGAGACTATGGACAGATTACCTGAAAATTAACAGCAATTAAACAATAGAAACCAAAAAATAGTGGAGCAATTATCTTCAAAGACTTAAGGCCAAATAGCAAACAGTCACACTATTTGTACACAAGCACTACACTTAAGTGATAGTTCACTTAGGACTGATAGATAAAGATTCCCAAGGGAAGTACACCCACCCAACCAGTGCAGAAACACTGATTTTAATTCTCTAAGAAGGCCACAAAAATCTCCTAGGTCATTGCTATATTCATTCAGTCAGAGAAAATGATTTATTTTTATCAAACAGCAGAATCAAAGGCAAATAATACAGCTGTATGTTTGCTTTTTTCCCCTTCTTACCTGTATATAACATGTTTCTGTCCCTTCTTAGTAGCCTGTGGTTAAAAAAAAAAAAAATGACATTTTTAGATAAACTCTATAAGGTCTACCACCTATGCTATGTTATGCTAAGTCACTTCATTCGTGTCCGACTCTGTGTGACCCCAGAGACGGCAGCCCACCAGGCTTCCCCGTCCCTGGGATTCTCCAGGCAAGAACACTGGAGTGGGTTGCCATTTCCTTCTCCAATGCATGAAAGTGAAAAGAGAAAGAAGTCGCTCAGTCGTGTCCGACTCTTAGCGACCCCAAGGACTGCAGCCTACCAGGCTCCTCAGTCCATGGGATTTTCCAGGCAAGAGTACTGGAGTGGGGTGCCATTGCCTTCTCCGACCCTCACTAAAGGAAGAGAGAAATATGCAAGAACCTGAAAGAAAATAAAAGCTAAAACTGCAAGAAAAAACGTAATGGTAAGGAAAGGCTATTCTGTAGTTAATTTATGCTGAAGTCTTCATCGTATGAATAGGACAAGAAATACACAACTAAAAGTCTTAATTTATTTAGTACCTCCTAAATCTTAAAGTATCTTAATACTTACAATTACTAAAAACTTAAGATTAACATAAAGGAGAGGGAAGAAATTAGAGGAATATAGGAAACTATCAATTCCCCAGGCTGTAGGGAAGAGGAAAAGGTAAGAACAAAGAAAATGATGGCCAGAAGTATCAGATAGGACTTTCTCATCCCGTGAATATGAAGAGAAATGGAAAAAATTACAATTCTAGAATGATGTTTTTATAGAACTCTATCAAAACAGACACAGATCAAGCTTTGAATAAATTACCACACTTGACCTATTGCAGTTAGCCCTAATATGTAAAATCCTGCTCTAAACAGATACTAAATATGCATCTTTCAAACACACCTGACCATACACCAAAAATTTAAAGACCAAATTCTAAATCACAAAGGAATTTGAAAGAATCAGTATCATAAAGAACCTATTATCTGATAGTAATGCATTTAGATTAATAAATACAAACAATGAAAGTACAGCCTAACATGCGTGGAAATTTCAAAATGCGCATCTAAACAGGTCATTTAGGAGGTCAAAAGTAAATCATGATGGAAATTATACTTATTGCTGCTGAATGACTATAAAAATATATATGCAAACTTGTGGGATGCAGCTAAAGCTTTTACTATTAAAAACAAAAAGATTAAAAAGAGGCTAAAATTTCAACTTAAGAAACTTTAAATAATACCATGTAAACCTAAAGAAAATGGAAAAGAAAAAAAGATGAGAGAAAAATCAAAGAAAGGTCAATAAGACCAAAACTGAGCTCTTCAAACACTACTGAAAACTCACCTCTTGGGACTTCCTTGGGGGTCCAGTGGTCAAGACTCCATGCTCCGAATGCCAAGGGCATGAGTTCAATACCTGGTCACATAACTAAGATTCCCACATGCTGCACAGTGTAGCCAAAAATGGGAAAAAAACTCACCTCTGACAAAACTTATCCAAAAGATGACAGAAAGAGAAGGCCACGAAAACAGTACTAGAAATGAAAAAGACTGCAATTATGGATACACAGGTGTCTCAGTACCTGCAGGGATGGGTTCTAGGACTCATGTGAATACCAAAATCCACAGATCCTCAAGTCTTTTATATAAAATGGTGTTGAGCCCTCTGTTTTCATGGATGCAGATCTCATGTATACAATGGACAATGGAATCAATATTTTTAATATTTTTCTGAAAAGTTAAGCCAAGTTAAATCCTTTAAATATAAAATTTACCAAGCTATAGGCAAAATCATTCATCAAAGCTGGATAAACCAATCACCATTCTAGAAACCAAATCAGCAATCTTATCCCTAAGGTTACAAAGCCAAAGGATTGTAAAGGTGAGTTTGACCAAGTTTATAAGGGACAAATAATTCCTATGTCATACCAACTTTTTCATGGATTCAAATCCAATTTTCACGGCTAGATTAATTCTGATATCAGAATGAGCATGGACAGTCCTAGGAAACAAAATTACAAAGCAGTTTCCTCAATGAACATAAATGTAAAAATTCTAAATAATATATTGGCAAATTAACTCAGTAGTGTGGGTTAATACTACTGTAGTATATAGTATATATGCTATAGTATGGTATGTAGTATAATATGAGTTAATTGGAGAAGGAAATGGCAACCCACTCCATGTTCTTGCCTGGAGAATCCCAGGGACTGCGGAGCCTGATGGGCTTCCGTCTATGGGGTCGCACAGAGTCGGACACGACTGAAGCGACTTAGCAGCAGCAGCAGTATGAGTTAATACTACTTCATTAAAGATAATAAAGCCTAACCTAGGAACTTTCATATTCTGTTGGTAAACTATTAACTGATAGCACCACTTTGGAGAAGCAATTTGAAAACAGCTAGAAGAATATGTTAGAAGAGTTAGCTAGAAGTATTCACAGGCTGTGCCACAATTCCACTTCTAAATATGCAACCTGGACGATCCTTTTACACATGTATATATATACATAGACATACATAGACATATATAAGATATTACATCATTATTCTTTAAAGCAAAATTTAAAAACTGGAAACAGCCTAAATGTTCACCAACAGGAAAGCAAATAGTAGCATAGTCATATACTAGAACAGTTAAAATGAATAGAACAGCATTTAGCAACAAAAATAAACCTCCACAGCATACTGGCTAGTGAAAAGAATTCAGAAGGATATCTACATGATAAAATTTTTAAAGTATCCATTAACACGGATACATAAACATGTACATATAAAATACACATAAAAATGATGAAAACATTTTCAAGATGAAAGAAAAGGCATTTGCAAGGGATACATGGTGGTAGAATTGTATCTGTAAGGCTCCTTTTAATAAAATCTGAGGCAAATGTGTGTAGAGGAAGAAAAACTAATTTTCTCTCTACCCTTCTAGGTCTCAGCTTAGACATTCCTGTAATAAATGACAGATTAATGGGAGAAAAACAAACAAAAGTTTAATCAGTATTTCCTATACACATGAGAGAGACCAGGAAACTATGGCCCTAGCCACCACCTTAAATACTACAACTAAAGACAAAAGAAGTTTTGGGGTTAGGGGAGGCCAGATGTGGAAGTTGATAGATTTTCTAGAAATTTAGAATGTTTCTTTTTCCTGGTACAGAGAGGGAGACACCCTTACAAATGGAGATTTCTCTTATAAGTATAAATATCTCTTACAAAAAGAAAACGTCTATTCAGTTTTCAGAGCTTCTCCTCTGCCTGCTGTTTCTTAAAAACAATCAGCTCAAGGCAATCCTGATGCCAGAGACACATTTTGGAGTGACAGATTCTGCTCCCATATATATGGCATAAGGTTAAAACTGGTAAAGCTGGACATCGCGTGCATGAGATTTGTTTGTCTGCTTGAAATATTTCACAGTAATTACATTCTTTTTTAAACAGTAGCACAAGATATTTCACAAGAGGAACTCTTCTCTCCATGACCTTCTTAACCATTAGATATTTTTTTTAACCTTTCAAAAATGCCCTGTAAATAATCAGACCGCAATGTATATTAAGTGAGTAATGATTGGTCATTCAGCCTTCTTTCTCAGAGCACTGCATGTTTTAAAACAGAGAACTTGTTCCTTTCACTCACCATTAAGCACTATTATCCACCTAATGCATCTCTAGACCAGGTATCCTGGTAGTCACTGGTGATTTTTGTTGCTCCGGGGAAAGGAGTCAGCTACTACCATCATTATGAAGAAAGTATTTCCCTTTTTCAAGTGCTTGAAGCAGAGGGAGAGTGTCTGTCTTCCCTGGGTAGAAATCAAACATGAGTTTTTTTTTGGCTGTACCGTGCAGGATCATAGTTCCACAAACCTGTGCCCCCTGCATTGGGAGCAGAGAGTCTTAACCACTGGATAGCTAGGGAAGTCTCAAAATCTAACATGAATTTTAATAGCTGTGTCAGCTTTCACAGTCCTCACCTAAGTGACTGAAAAATGTTAGCTAACTGTTTTCTTCTCTAGGAACAGGGGCTAGGATATTTCAAAACATCTCTTCCACTGAAAAAAAATAAATTTGTGTGTATATACATTTTAATATATTATATATATATATATAAACATATACAAAGAGTATGTATATATATGTATACATCTCTAAAAGTATGAAAAGGCTGATAGGATAATTAAAGACCAACACCTCTGAAAAGTGGGATTGTAGTGAAGCAAGCTATGCCAAAGTCTATGTTTTCTTGAGAGTGTTTGCAACCCTGCCTAAAATGAACTTTTTGGCAGACTTCATTGAACATAATATTCAGAAATTAAAACCCAGGCTCCTGTAGTGACAATCTAATAAGAGATCACATTACTTTAGGGCCCCAAATGCTCTACCTTCAGAGTAAGGGTACACTTACCTGCATTCCTTTCCCAAGCAGAGACTGTAGGGATTGTCCCCCACTGTGCTGAACAGATCAGGGAGAGTCGATATAAAGGACTCATCCTGGAAAATGGACCATATATATGTAACTAAATCACTGTGCTGTACACCTGAAACTAACACAATACTGTAAATCAACTCTACCTCAATTATAATAACCAACAGTAGACATTAAGATATTTGTACTATATAACAACTGATTGTATTAAGAAATTTAAATAACTCAAATGAGTTAAGAAAAAATTTTAAACACACACACACAAATAATGAAGTTCAAATGAAACAAGGACTCATCAATAAAGATCACAAGCACAAACATCAGTAACCAATATTTAAGGTATTAAAATTATCAGAAATAACTCATAGAAAAGATTTGTTTGTTATGTTTAAAGACGAATAAGCTTTAAAATATCTGCAAGAATGTATGGTAAGCCATACAAAGAAACCTAGAAGATTGTCTTTAAAGACCAAGTAAAAGTTTTGGAAATTAAAATATCCAATAACTAATTTAAATTTCAATGGCTGGCTTAACTGCAGATTAGGCAGAGCTGAGGAGAAAATTGGTGAATTGGTCAAATTATCCAGAATATAAAAGAAAAGTAGAATACTGAAAATTATGGAAGAGATATATAAAAGATAAGATGGGTATCTTAAAAGATCTAACATACATTTGATTAGAGTCTTGGAGGAGAAAGACACTGAGGTAATATTTGAAAAGATAGTGACTTGAGAATTTTGCAAAAGTAACAAAAGACATCAAGCTACGTCAAGAAGTTTAGCAAAACTCAAGCAAGATATTTTTTTTAAAAACGCCACACTTATAAGAAAACTATAGAACACTAAAGACAAAAATAAGGATCATAAAGCAGCCAGATTTTGAGGTAAAGATTTCCTTCTAAGGAACAACAGAAAAAGTTTTGCTAACATCTCAGAAGCAACAATAGAAGCCAGAAAATAGTGAAAGTTGGTCCCTCAATAATGTCCAACTCTTTGTGACCCCATGGACTGTAGCCCACCAGGCCCCTCTGTCTATGGAATTCTCCAGGTAAGAAAACTGGAGTGGGTAGCCATTCCCTTCTTTAGGGGACCTTCCCGATCCAGGGATCAAACCCAAGTCTCTCACATTGCAGGCATATTCTTTATCATCTACGCCACCAGGGAAGCCTCAAGAATACTGAAGTGGGAGCCGTTCTCTTCTCCAGGGGATCTTCCCAACCCAGGGATTGAACCTAGGTCTCTTGCATTGCAGGCAGGTTCTTTACTGTCTGAGCCACCTGGAAAGCCCAGAAAATAGTGAAATGCTATATTAAATATACTAAAGGAAAATAACTTCCAAAAAAGATCAAAAATATCTTTTAAGAATGAGGATGAAATAATGAATGAGAAAATATATCATCAGCAGACTTCCACTAAAGAAAAATTCTAAAGGATGTATAGCCACCCTCAGTATCCACTGGGAACTGGTTCCAGGACCCAATGCAAACACCAGATTCTGTGGATGCTCAAGTCCCATAATCAGTCCTCTGTATCTGTGGATTCAACCAATGATGGATCAGGCAATACTGCAGTATTATTGAGAAAAATCCACATGTAAGTGGACCCACATAGTTCAAACCCCTGTTGTTCAATGATCAACTAAAAGTACAAGGAAAGATACCCCAATGTTCACTGCAGCGCTCTTTACAATAGCCAAGACATGGCTATTGTCTTAATTGAATAGACATGTCCAATGAATGTTTGAATAGAAGAATGGATAAAGAAGATGTGGTACATATATACAATGGAATGTTACTCAGCCATTAAAAAGAGTAAAATAATGCCATTTGCAGCAACATGGATGGACCTGGAGATTATCACACTAAGTGAAGTCAGGCAGAGAAAGACAAATATCATGTGATATCACTGACATGCAGAATCTTTTAAAAATGATACAAATGAACTTATTTACAAAACAGAAACACAGACTTAACAAATCTGTGGTTACCAGGGGGAAAAAGGGTAGGTGATAGACTAGAAGTTTTGGATTGATGTGTACACAGAATTATATTTAAAATAGATAACCAACAAGGACCTATTATATAGCACAGGGAACTCTGCTCATATTCTGTAGTAACCTAAATGGGAAAAGAATTTGAAAAAGAATAGATACTTGTGTATATATATAACTGAATCACTCTGCTATACACCTAAAACTAATGCAACATCGTTAATCAATTACACTTCAATATAAACTTTTTTTTTAAAGTATAAGAAAATACAGTTAAGATGGAAAACCCAAAATGCAAGAGATAATGAAGGCATAGAAAGTGTCAAGCATGTAAGTAAATCTTAAAGACTATTGACCATATTAAACTGTAATAACGACTTGTGTGATTTACAAAGATGATAGAATTTAAATATACAGTAGCAATAAGACATAAATCAGGAAGAAGGTAAACAGTTAATTTATTCTAAAGCCCTTGCATAATTTAGGAGGAGGGAAATATAAACTTTATACTACAGTAAGTTAAGATTGCTTACTGTCATTTATTGAGTAATCACTGAAAGAATAGAAATGAAATACATAACTTTCAAACTAGTAGAGGTGGAAATGAAATTATATGAAATCATCAGTAAGTTTACAAGAGGACAGGAATTGGAAGAAGCATAAAAGAGGCAGGACAAAATGAGATCAGACTACAGAAGACTGCGCTGCTTCAGAAATGAATACCTGACGGCCACATGTGGAAGAGACTGATTCATCATCACATTAAGGAAAAAAGACAAAAGTCACACAAAATACAACTTTTTTAAGACTAAAGAATATCATGAAAATTATCACAAAAGTCAAGGTGATTTAGGGGTGTCTGGGGTATCTGTGTTCAAATTCTGGGTGGTAGCAACATAGGTATTTACTTTATAATAAGCCATTAAATGGCACACTTTTAAAAACGGTATGTTGCATTTCCCAAAAAGAAAAGTGTAAAACAAAGTTAAAGTAGCATGAGCTCATTCCCCGAAGATCTAAACTGTCCCCTCAGCAGTGTTTACTTCCTTCCTTCTGCAGACCACCATCCACGGGCTTGTTCTCGCAGGCAGCTTCCTGATGTACTTTGTGGTGTCCCTTGCGTACAATGCCATCTGCGTCACCTGCAACAGCCCCACCAATCCCTACTGGGTGATGGAAGGCCAGCTCTCAGACCCCACGTTCTACCTTGTCTGCTTCCTCACACCGGCCGTGGCTCTTCTCCCAAGGTTTGAGCAGCGGGTGCTGTTTCCTTCCTAGAACTACCACTCTCCTCCATCAGCCATTCTCATAGCCTAAGAATCAGGAGTTTGACCCCAGCTGGGATGCTTGAGGCTCTTGTTCCAAAGGGAGGGAGCTAGCACAGAAAGAACCATAAACTTGGAGGCAAATAGCACGGAATCTGGTCCCAGGTCAGCCACAGAGCGGCAAAGTCACCGAATCTGGCATGGCCTCTGTTATGACACCTGTAGAATGAGAGTACTAATTTCTCCCCTCCTGCCATACAAATCTTGTTGTGTATAAAGAATCATTTTGAAAAGCTCTTGTAGTCCTTTATTCATCAGCCCAGGAGTCTCACTTTCAAATGCCTTCAGGGACAGGTAAGCAATGGCAGAAAGCCAGGTGGAGTACAGGCATTGGGGAAGGAACTTCTAAGCTTCAGCCTATCACTGCCACAAGGAAAAACCAAGATGAGCATTTCAGAGCTTTAGATTTTTCCCACAAATTTTGCAGGCAATATCCAGGTTTTAAATACTACTCAAATTTGTTAAAACACACACAGACGCATACACATACACACACCCTATATTAGCCAAATAAATCACTTCCTCAGAGTGACCATTTCTAACATTTCCAGTCTATAGCCTCTACAGTCAGCTTTTCAAAACCAAATAGCAACAACAATGCCTCACATGTCCTTGGAGTTTACTCTTGACAGATGCTTTTCTATCTAGTTCATTGTTTTACTTTTTCAAAATCACCTAAGAAATTAGACAGAGCTGTGGTTGTAGTCCCACTTGCTCATGGGACAGCTGAGGTCCCAAGAGGAACCAGAATGTGTCCACCAGCTCACCACCAATCACAGGGGAAGTCTGTTCTCCCAACTCAGAGGCCAGTGTTCTATTCTCCAGCCCACACTCTATGTCAGAGTATTTGGTGAACTTAATGATGCTGTACCCAAAGGCAAGACCTAGCCCCTCTCCATCCTCAGGATCTTGTCACTCTGAATCTTTGAAATTCAGCTACTTTACCATTATAAGCCATAGTCAAGAGGCCATGACAATACTGTGGACAACTTTTTCTAATCCAAAATTAGGCAGAAAGTCATTAGCACACTTTGGTTCCTTTAATGAGTTTGGCAACATGCTTAACCTAGTTTGGGCTCCCTTTCTTCTTCCTAAGACACCTCAGAACCTTGACATCTGATGCAGGGTTTAGAGGCTGAACATATCAAGATGACACTCCTGTAAACTCAACAGATGGTTTTGTTCTAAGTATACATGGTCTCCCTGCTTGGCCCTTCCTGGTCTCCACAGCCTTATCTCCCTAGTCCCTGCCTCAAACTTTGGGCTCCATATCACCGTTCTTCCTGGACCTTTCCTAAAGTCTGCATGCCCTCTTGTCTTCCTGCCTGTGTTCATGCTGACCCTTCTACTTAAAATGTCCTTCCTGTTACCAGACCTCCTCATCCTTTGACATCATTCCAGGTGTGACCAATTCCTGAACCCGTTTGTGACTTCACCTACCACCCTCAAGCTGAAACAGATCATGTGTTCCCGTTACCTGGTTGTATCTGTCACTACCTTTATCCCACGTACTGTCTGTTTTATCTGTTTGTCATGAACTCCTAGAAAGAAGTATCCTGCTTGTTATCATTATATAACCCACACTTAGCATAGTTCTTATCACAAAGGCTGCCCTCGGAGATAAATGAGAAAAAAAGATGTTAAAGAAACAGAAAGATGAATAAAATAGGGCTCTTTCTCTCAAGAAGTCTACCATCCAGTAGACAATTCAGACATATAATACAGGTAAGAGTGATTAGCACTAATCAAGGGCCCTGAGACTGAAGACTGGGAGGCAAGTAAGCACAAGCCTCAGAGGACATATTTCCCACCCCCGCTTGGGAGACAGATCCTGGGAAAGACCTTGAAGGTCCTGTCCTCATTGGAAAAGGATATCAGGTATCTGTGTTAAATGCTTTCATCCACACTTTTGGGGTTAAATATGGCTGTGATCACCTCTGACCAAGGACTGACCTCCTCTGTGAGGTGTCTTAATTGGGATAGAGGAAGAGTTCATCATCTACAAAGAGTTCTGGTTCTTTGTCTTATTCTTGGTTAGAAGACACACTTGGAGCCAGAGGCTACCAGCTTGATAAGGGTGGTTGAAAAGCACAGACATTCTTGGAAAAGACAAATACTCACCATTATATCTTGTTAAACAGATGAGGGACAAGCTAGGGAAAGTTAGCAAATATTTTCTTGCCAGTTACCATAGCATGCAAGTTAAATCTCTGCTTATTCTAAGATCATCATAAACTTGAATTCCTACTTAATTCTGTTTACTAAAAAAGGCAAAGAGATTTCCTTTGACAGAGAAAGGATTATTTTAATAGCTCCAAGGACTGTTAACTTATAACCTTGGAACGATTAATTTCTGTTACAGAAATCTACATGGCAGAATGTTTGCTGTAGAAAACTGTATTTGTTCACTTAAAGATGTAAGCTGTATTTATAATGATTGATTTCACTCACAAAGCCTGTGATAATTAGCCACTAACCATGACCTCACTAATCTTAGTTTAATTAATTCAACCAGTATAAAGGAACTGTATGATTCTCTTAAACTGAGAGCAAACTTTTATCTGTAAAATTACTAACACACAACTTTAAAACATAATGCAGCATAATTCGCTACACTAGGCCCCAACAGTCCTTGTACACTTCATTTGGCTTCAGTAACACAACACTCTTGGTTTTTCTCTTACCTCTTGTTTCCTCTACTGGTTCAAAGATGACATGGTATACGTCAAGCCTTTGTCCTGGGTTCTTTTGTCTTCTAACTTTAGTCCTTTCCATAAACATAGCAACCATTATTGTGAAGTTAAATGTCATTTTTCACAGATGAATCTCTAATATAAACTCCCAGCCCAGATCTTTCTCCAGAATCCCAGATACATCTTTCTAGCTACCTGAGCCTCACCAGCACTGGACATGGCACGTCTGAGGAAAGTGGCAGACATCTATAACTTAACTCATGATCTACCTTCTATCACCACCACCCTCCCGGAAGCATGGCTCTCTTCCCAAGTTCCTTGTATCCACTGTTACCCACTGAGGATCAAGGCAGGCCCATGAGACACCACCCACCACCACATGGCCCTCTCTTATCCATTGCCAAGACCTGGTAGTTTTATCTTGTTAAACAGAATCCATCTGCTATTTCCATTTCTACAGCCCCCACCATAGATAGGTTATAATTCTTTCATTCCCAATTATTTCAATAGTCTCCTATTGGGTTTACTCTAATCCATTATCATTGTGTCAAAGTGTGATCATGTCACGTTTGTAACTTTCCAAGGGCTTGCCAAGGCCTTTACAATAATTACAAAACCCAAGA
>NW_011494935.1:3979830-3981323 GCF_000754665.1 Bison bison bison | reverse complement strand
CGACACCTGTGACCTCTTACCCAACTCCTGCCCTCAGTCTCCACACGGCAGCCTGCCCAGAATCTGGCTCTCACCTCTTCTCCGCCTGGCTCCCTCCTGTGCATCCCTCAGCCCTCAGCCTTATTGTTTCCTCCTCGAGGAAGGTCTCTAACATCAGATCATGTGTGTGACACACTCACTGTTTCCGTGGCTTCTAACTCTGGTTCCTGTGCTTTCTGACAGCTAGAATCCTGTCAGCCTGGTTCACAGCTTAATCCCTTGGGGCTTGGCCCATTGTAGGAACTTGACAGTTATTTGTTCTAAATGCACAGAGAAGGAAATTCATAGCTTGGGGGAAATGTTTAAACTGTGGAAATTCTAGTTTCCAGGCAAAAGTTGAGTCTTTCCTGAAAAACATAGGCATGGCCACCTGTACTGCCTCCCTGAGTGAGATGAGGAAGAGTGGGGGAAAGTTTCTGATTCCGTAGGATCTACTGTGGTCTTCAGAAACCCCTGCTCACATTGAGGTCATCTGGAATCTTTTAGACATAATAGAAGGATAAGAGCATCTCTGCTTATAAGGCTCTTAGAAGGTTAAAAAAAATTAAGGATTATTTTTGGAAAAGACCTTAGATGTCCTCTGGACCAGTTGGATTACTTTTTTTTTTTTTAATTAAATTTTATTTTTAAACTTTACATAATTGTATTAGTTTTGCCAAATATCAAAATGAATCTGCCACAGGTATACATGTGTTCCCCATCCTGAACCCTCCTCCCTCCTCCCTCCCCATACCATCCCTCTGGGTCGTCCCAGTGCACCAGCCCCAAGCATCCAGTATCGTGCATCGAACCTGGACTGGCATTGAAACATGTAAAATATCATGTACTTTTTATTTTTAATTGAACTTTAATTGCATTCAGTTCAGTTCAGTCTCTCAGCCATGAAGTGATGGGACCAGATGCCATGATCTTCATTTTCTGAATGTTGAGCTTTAAGCCAACTTTTTCACTCTCCTCTTTCACTTTCATCAAGAGGCTCTGTAGTTCTTCTTCACTTTCTGCCATAAGGGTGGTATCATCTGCATATCTGAGGTTATTGATATTTCTCCCAGAAACCTTGATTCCAGTTTGTGCTCTTTCCAGCCCAGCGTTTCTCATGATGTACTCTGCATATAAGTTAATAAGCAGGGCAACAATATACAGCCTTGACATACTCCTTTTCCTATTTGGAACCAGTCTGTTGTTCCATGTCCAGTTCTAAGTGTTGCTTCCTGACCTGCATACAGGTTTCTCAAGAGGCAGGTCAGGTGGTCTGGTGTTCCCATCTCTTTCAGAATTTTCCACAGTTTATTGTGATCCACACAGTCAAAGGCTTTGGCATAGTCAATAAAGCAGAAATAGATGTTTTTCTGGAACTCTCTTGCTTTTTTCATAATCCAGCAGATGTTGGCAATTTGATCTCTGCTTCCTCTGTCTTTTCTAAAACCAGCTTGAACATCTGGAAGTTCATGGTT
>NW_011494935.1:3959920-3979581 GCF_000754665.1 Bison bison bison | reverse complement strand
ATTATCTGGGTCATGAAGATCTTTTTTGTACAGTTCTTCTGTGTATTCTTGCCATCTCTTCTTAATATCTTCTGCTTCTGTTAGGTCCATACAATTTCTGTCCTTTATTGAGCCCATCATTTTTGCATGAAATATTCCCTTGGTATCTCTAATTTTCTTGAAGAGATCTCCAGTCTTTCCCATTATATTGTTTTCCTCTATTTCTTTGCACTGATCACTGAAAAAGGCTTTCTTATCTCTCCTTGCTATTCTATGCAACTCTGCATTCACATGAGTATATCTGTCCTTTTCTCCTTTGCTTTTTGCTTCTCTTTTCACAGCTATTTGTAAGGCCTCCTCAGACAGCCATTTTGCTTTTTTGCATTTGTTTTTCTTGGGAATGGTCTTGATCCCTGTCTCCTGTACAATGTCACGAAGCTCCATCCATAGTTCATCAGGCACTCTGCCTAACATATCTAATCCCTTGAATCTATTTGTCACTTCTACTGTATAATCATAGGGATTTGATTTAGGTCATACCTGAATGGTCTAGTGGTTTTCCCTACTTTCTTCAATTTAAGTCTGAATTTGGCAGTAAGGAGTTCATGATCTGAGCCACATATAGAGACTTCTGTTCCAGAGTCCACTACAGGCAGCTTGGTAGGAGAGAGGAACCATGAGTTAACCATCAGGGAGATCTGTCAACTTCTCAGGAGACCTTAGGAAACCCAGCTCATCATTTGGAGCCTCGATGGTATCGTCATCTAGCAAATAGTGATAATATACTGATGCTCTGAAGTTGGCATAGCCCATGGATTCAACAAAAGAATACGTATTGGGAAACTACTTAAAAATTATTAAGTTCCACAAAGATTTGACACTCCAAAGCAAGTAAATTTGCCTAAATTAGAACAGCCCAGAAATAGAATGGCCACATGCACAGTAGGTGAGAGGAAAGCATCAGAATCCAGGGCACTGGGTCCTGACCACACCTCAACCACTCTATGGCTCTGGACAAATCATTCAGTCTCTTAGTGCCTCAGGTTCCATGTCTGTACATAGTAGGCAACAAAAGTAACAACTGTTTGGGATTTGGGGGAGAATAACATGAGTTATGTGTACAGTACATAACAAATGTTAGCTGTTACATTTTGTTGCTGAACTCCCCCAGTACCAGAAGTGCCTGGACATAGATTTGATCCATCAGTTAACAGAGTGGCAAAGGGGATCCTCCACTGGGTGGGGACTTGGATTCTAAGGGTCCTTTCAATGCTGAAATTCGAGAAGTCAGAAGTCACAAAATATCTTTATTCTGTTATTTCCCACCAGGTACATTTTCCTGACTCTACAAGGGACATACGGGAAGTCTCCAATCCTAAGAGCTCAGAAAATTGACAAACTCCCTGTGGACAAAAGAGAGCTGGAAATCCAGAGCTGGAGAAGCCACCAGAGGCCTGCCACCATCCCTGGAGAGGCCCAGCCCACCAACTGTCTGGGGTCACCTGCCTCAGATCAGAGCTTCAGAAGCAGCACCCCAAAGAACTTGAGCCCTGCCAAGCAGAGGTATGAGGAGGACTGGGTACTGCCTGGAGAGAGATGCAGCAGAGACCACACAAGGGATGACTCATACTCAGCGGACTCCTGGGCTAAATTCTCATCTGGGGAGCACCTGCTCTTGGAGCCTAGTAGGATGGTGGCATCCGGCGCCTACTCAAGTGGACAGACTAACTCGAACCGGCCCTTCAGCCGGGGTGGCCACCGCCGATCCCAGAGCTCACTGACCATATGAGGGGCCTACAGACATCTGTACATACTCAGAGGAGGCCACCTGATCAGTGGCTTAATTAACCGTGACTCTTCCTCCTCAAGGAGGAAAGAATGTGCCAGTCTTACTCTCTTCTCCCCACCCTTAGAGGACATACTGGCCCCAAGGGGGTTAACAAAAAAGAACTGGAAATCAGTCAACCTCTAGTTTTCTCCTGCTGCCAGGCAGCACATCTTGTAAATGGTTTTTTATAAGGAGGTTATATTTCTATTGCATTGAGCTTTTTCATTCTTTAGCCCGGAGAGATTCTCTGACCCTCTGGATAATGACAGCCTACAACCCAATGCAACTGGGTTGCATCAGATTTCAAGATGTCAAGAAGTGTCTTGACCTAACTGACCTCTCAAGATCTGGAGGTTTCTGGCCTTCTCAAACCATCACTCATCCCTTAGTGCCAAGAGTTCAAGTTTCAGAAGAATCTCATACACACAAGAGCCTCATCTCAAGAGTATTGCAGGAATGGTCATGTCAGGGTTAACACCTCTTCCATTCTCAGAGTTGGGTCTGCTCTAAGCCAAAGAAAAGGACATCTGAAGATTAAAACCAGATTTGAACTCAGAGCCACAGACACTTCCAAAGGTGTTAAGGCCACAGCTAGCGTAAGAGCAGAAAGAAAACCAACATGTGAAAGTGAAGAGGTACACTGGTAACCCCATGCTTCAGCTAATAGGCCACATGTCCCACAGTCTGGGGAATCTACCAAGAGGACATAGGCAACACTCTTCTTTAAGATATTTATTTTATTTATTTTTAAATAAAAGTATAAATATCCCCAAGTTCTCCAAAGTCTGCCTTACACCATTTCCCTTTAAGGAAAAACCTATGTTAGTACCTATTGTTGCTAACCAAAAGAAATCCAAAAAGAATTTTCCTTTTACCAAAACAAAAGGTGAAAAGAGCATTCAGCATTCATTTTGCAGCCATTGGTTAGAGGTAGTGGTTAGAGGTACAGGCTACCTCTACCCAAGCATTCAGTGGCGCTGCCAACCTCCTTCCCTGGGAACTGCACAGCACCTCAGAATCAAACCGCCATAGCTTTGAACTCTATCTGAGCATCTGTGCCTTATCTCAATGTATTTTGTACATCTGTTAGCAAGATGTATCCTAAGGTAACTGCTTCATTGTTTATACCATTTCAGCTTATGAAATTTTTCATAGAAACACTCTGCTTTCAGGCTGCAGGGAAAAACTGTACCCATCCGCATTCTGCTCTCAGAAAAGGCAAACTCCAAGATCAAACTTTTGCACAGCTGCACCCAGAATAGACAACCCAGATGACAGAGCAACTCTGAGCCCAAACAACAGCATCTGAAAGAGTAGAACCAATGTTAAACCCCATTCATCCAGAACATCACAGGCTTCAGCTGAATAAGGGAGAGCCAGAGGAAGTCTCACTTCACAGGAAAAAGAAGAATTACATAGAGGACTTGTATGGAAAACAGTGTTGGAATAAAAGAATGGATGATAGGATTCTAATGCATTGTCAAGAGAAGGGAGCTCTACAATGGGCAAGGCTAGCCCAGCCTTTTAAGGTGAATACCCGCCTTAAGGTGGTACGTAGATACTGAGCAAAAAGTATTGATACAAGGGTGGAAAAAATCGTGGCAAGTCACAGCCACCCCACAGATTGACATCACTTGAATCACTTCTTAGGAAAAGCACCCAAAAAGAGCTCAACAATCAAGCCAACAGACGGCAGAGTGAGCTGGTCTCCTGGCCATCTTGATGGCAAACCTTAACTGGAAGGGCCATTTGGGGCATTATCCTGAGTCAATACACCAGATCTCTCTCACTGACTTTGCCACATAATGGTGCCAGCACTGGCCAGCTGGTGGGACTTCAGGGGAATCCTTCATGAGGACAGCTTGAGGAGGAGCAGGTGAATGTATCAGGCAAAGCAGTAATAATATAAATTGTCCCAAATGAGGGGATTGAGCCCAAGCTTGGATCTCAGGGTCCTTCCTTTTCCTTTATGATTCCTGTCTACTCCTGAAAGCCAGATGAGACAGGTGGGACATTTCAGAAAAGAACAGAGTAGTGGGAAGAGCACTGGCCTCAGGAGATGGAGATGGGAGCCTTTTCTCTGCCCCATATTCTCTAGGAGCCAGGAGCATTGCCTTAGCATGCCTCCCCTGCCCTGCCTCCCAGACTCGGCATAAGGATTAAGCAAAAAATTACATGGGGTTGTTCAAACCCTTTGAAAGCTGTAACATCCTTGATAATAACACAGGGATTTTTATTTGAGAGCTAAGAGGAAGCAAAATCATGGAGAAAAGTTGAGAAAATATCACCTGTACATAAATGCCAAAGCACACCTGACATTCTCATTCTGCTGTCTTTCCTGTGTGATCAAGCATCCCAGTTTGCCTGGGCTTTTCCCAGTTTTAGCACTGAAAGCCCCACAGCCTGGGAAATTCCTCAGTCCTGGGCCAACCAGGCCAACTGGTCACCTACTCTTACCCTTTTTTGTGAAGCAAACCAACTGTGTCCGTCCAAGTGCCATCTTAGGGAAAAGGTTATAACAACTCTTTCTCTGTAACATAATGCTAATGATTGTAATTAATACATTTTTATACATTCATGACCTTTTACAGATTGACTGGGAATATATTATGCTTTATTAAAAGAAAAAAATGGGAAACCATGTTTATCATTGCCTACAGTCTGAGTACTACTGCCCCTCCATCTTTCTTGACATCCACTCATTCATCCATCCATTTATTGATCCAATAAACTTCTGTTAAGCCCCTACTAGATGCCTGACAATGCGCTTGGGGTTGTAAGAAACCCATCTCTTTCTTAAAGAAGCCCATATCCTTGTTGGACATAGGGTATCAGGAAGATAATTGATCCAACAGAGACTGTGACACAAACCTAAACAGCTGTAAGAATTAGAAGCAGCATACACAATCTCTCCCCTCTCTCTCTGAATCTCCAACCTGGATAGTCTCCTCTTCCTGGAAGCCTGACACCAACCTCAAACTCATCCTGATTAGGTGCCTCTTTTCACCCACTCATTCAACAAACACTAAGTGAGTTCCCCCTGTACACAGCAGGGTGGTGGGTAGCAAGCATACAGGCCCAGCCCCTGCCTTCAAGGGATTTAGTCTAGAAGGGGACCCAGACAATATTCAAGGAATCAATAAATGTGATAATGACACACAATTAAATGAAACAAGAATGGAAAGGATGGGAGGCAGGAGGTTCTCGGGGTAACCAGAGAAGGCTTTTTCAAGGAGGAGACCCTAACCATGAAAACAAGGTACAGGGAAGGACCATTGTGAATGGAGAGAATTAAGTATGAAAGCCCTGAAAAAGGCACAGTTTGATATATAATAAAGGAGGAGGAAGGAAAAGAAGGAAGAGGGAGAAGAGGAGGAGGAAGAAAAGAAAGGAGGTCACTGGGACTAGAACCCAAAAAGCAAGAGGAAGTGCCGCATGATGTTGTTGATGGTAACAACTGTATTCACTTATTGTGTGCTAGGTGCAGATCTAAGTTCATATTATCATGTAAACCTCACTGCAACCCTTCAATGTAGATACAGCAGTCCCCCCTTACTCAAGGGGGTTATATTCTAAGACCTGCAGTAGATGCCTGAAACTACATATAACAGTGAAATATAACTATATATTTATAAAATATATATATATATATATAAAACATAAATACACACACACACACTTCCCTGGTGGTTCAGCTGGTAAAGGATCCGCCTGCAATGCGGGAGACCTGGGTTCAATCCTGGGTTGGGAAGATCCCCTGGAGAAGGGAAAGGCTACCCACTCCAGTATTCTGGCCTGGATAATTCCATGGACTGTATAGTCCATGGGGTCACAAAGAGTCGGACACGGCTGAGTGACTTTCAGTTTCACTTTATACATACACACATACACAATGTTTTTACCTATACACACTTATCTATGATAAAATGTATAAATTAGGTTCAATAAGAGAATATCCAAATTGCTGGCATCACTACTGGTGTGTGCTGGAGCCATTATTAAGTAAAGTAAGGGTGACTTTGGTCACAAGCACTGTGATACTGGGACCAGCAGTGGGGTTGCATATGCCATGTGGGCACACTGGACAAAGAGATGATTCATGTCACAGTGGGAAGGTATAAGATTTCATCAAACCACTCACAAAAGCATGCAATTTAAAACTTATTTCTAGAATTTTCTAGTATTTTTGGACCAAGATTGACCACAGATAACTGAAACTATGGACAGGAAAATCATGGATAAGGAGAGACTACTGCGCTGTTCTCTCCTATTTCAATCAGCTTATGCAACATAACAAACCACCCCAAAACTGACTCACATACTCACGATGCTGCAAGGGGGCAATTTGGGCTGGGTGGCTAAGGGTCTCCTTCCACACTGCCTCTCATCCTCAGTGGCATCAGCCAGCCTTGTTGCATGGCAACAACGTCCTGAAAGAACAGAAACCGCAAAGAACTTGGCTCAGAACTCAGCAAAGTAGTTGGAAAGATCACCTAGCAGAACTTTCCATTCTGCACAGAGAGCCCCCAGAAGAAATCAGTCACACAGGAGTGAATTCTTCCAGGTAGCCAGCAAACCGATCCCCAAGGCATCTGGGATGGGTTCCCTGGATGAAGGAGACGGGATTGGGATCTGGGGTGGCCCCCCAGGCAGGCAGGGCTCACGAGGGCCCTAGGAGAGGAAAGCGCTCAGCCAGGACTCCAGGCTGCCCACACGGAGGATTCAAACATTTTCAGATAGAAGCTAGATGGGAGCCTTTCTGTTCCAAGGTGTGCTGGTGCCACCTAGCATCTAGCATTGGTGGAGGCACCGCTGCATTCCTCCTGCAGCCAGAGCAGGGATAACAGGACCCGGGGGAGCCGAGCCGGAAGTCAGAGGACAGGCCTACCACTCCAGCTCTGCCCACAGTTTCTTCTGTGACTCTGGACAAAGCTTCCCCAAGTTTCAACCTCAAAGTGAGGTTCACTCAGATTCCCCACTCAGGACAGGAACTGGACTGGTTCCAACATCCTGTGATTCTAAAAACTATTTGGGGGATGTTGGTTACAGTAAGGGAAGGACCCCTGGTAAATCAATTTACTACTGGTGAAGTTGTTTGAGTCTTGTGTATGTGCAACACACACACACACACACACACACACACACACACACACACACACACGAAGATACCACCAGGAGGCAGTCTGTGATCTTCTCTGATGCAATCCCAGGGCTTGGCACATGGCAGAGCCCAGTAATATGGTAACTCTTGCTGTTGAGGAAAATCATAGATGGGGACTGGTCTCGGGGTGAGTGTAGAAGGCAGGAAGGCAGCAACCATTTGGGAAGATAATGGACACCCTAAGCCCCACTGAGGCCCCAGGTTGCCTTTCTCAGATAAGTAGGTACTAAAGAATTGCAAACACCCAAGGAAGCGGCAGGGCAGCCACCATTTCAGCTGTCTGGAGGGAGTCCGAGGCAGGATGCCTCTCCTCACCACTGTCAGCTCACTCCAAGTGCTAACGGATGGACAAAAAGGAGCTTCACTCTCCAGTAACCTCCATCAGTACCTCCATGCTTCTCCATAAACACAACTGCTTACTATATAAATAAAACACCCAGACAAGCTCCAGTACCATGCACACCACTGCCCCTATGCCCCTCCTCTGCTCACATTTAAACAGCCCCCAGCTCTCCCCTGACTCTCAGGCTGCAAGAGGAGCCAGCTCCTCACAGGTCAGGCTTGGGGAAAGGTGGTCTCAGGCATGTGAGGGATGCTGACCTGGGAGGCACCAGGGAGGCACCTCGGAGCCTTCTTCAGATCACAGTGCAACAAAGGGAGATTGCCTGACAGACACTTGACTCAACTTTGAGGAAAAGTGATTTTTCTTCCGTGTCATGAGCCCTTCCTATCCGAACCCACCTATGTTCCCACACGATGAGGTGGGAGAGATTCCTGTAGATGCAGATGACAAAACTCAGATGATTGATAAGTGGCTCTCCCCAGGGTCACCCCATAATCTGGAGTTAGAACAGAGACTGGAATTGGGGTTTCCTGACACTCCCCAAGGAGAACTCTTCAACCAATAGCAAGAGATTAACTGGCAGTCCTTTCCAGAACTGCTTGGACATTTAAAAAAGAGAAGATTAACCCTAAAGGGTAAAATTTAAAAATATCAGACCACATAGCTGGTGAGCCAGCCTAGATCTGTCTGACTATGGAATCAATCCAGAACTCTTCATATCACCCCATTTGTGAAAGGGCCGCCTGGGGGTGAAGGATGGGCCTCTTCCAGTGAGAAGTCACCTCTGAGTTCTCTGGTCCTCAGAAGCAGAAACAGGATTCTGAAGCCCCACCAACTGCAGCTTCTGAGCCTCAAATCTTGCCTTTAAGAGAACTCGCATTCTCCTCCCCGTCCCCCTCTACACACACACAAAGCAGCATTTGTCCCTTTTACTGGATGCAAAAGACAAAAGTGTAAAGAGAAGCGCACATTTGCTTTCCCCATTTATAACAGATTAGCAGGACTTCCCTTGTGGTCCAGTGGTTAAGAATCTGCCTTCTACTGCAGGGGATGAGGGTTCAACCCCTGGTTGGGGGAACTAAGATACCACATGCCTCGGGGCAACTAAGCCTACATACCACAACTACTGAGCTTGCACGGAGAAGCCTGCAACGCCACAACTGTGCCCTGGAGGCTGCATGCCATGTGCCGCAACGGAAGAGCCCACACGCCACAATTAGGATCCCACGTGCCACAGCTAAGGCCCAATGCAGCAAATACATACATAAATATTTACAAAGACTATCAGGAAGACTTAGCTTTCAAGAAGAGAGTACAGGGAACTTAATGCTTGCTAGGTTTCTAGCAAAGTTGTCCTCTTTTTAAAGAGCACAGAGGAACCAGAGAGGGATACAAGGCCAAAAGAAGAAACGTGAACTTGCTAGAGGTTGAGAGTCACCTCTGCCACCCTCAGTTGGCCCTGGTGGCTAGAGGACAGTGATTAGAAGATCTGTTCCATGTTGAAAATGGAACCTCTGGGGTACCCGTGTACCCTCAAAGGGTGATTTACCAAATGGGTCCATGGTGCCCTTCCAAGCAGGCCCTCAGGTCACCCTCCTAGCCTCACCATCCATCAACTGGCTCAGGATAAACTGGAGGATGTCATTCAGACCACAGTATTAATGAACATCATGACCTAGGCTCTTTCTTTAAAAGACCCTTATCAACCCTTGCCTACACATCAGACTGCTCTTGTACAATAGGACAAATGGAATGTATACCCTTTTTTTTGTTCCCTGCAGATAACAAATTGGCTTTCTTGTCCCATTTTAAAGATGGATAAACTGAGGCTCTCCCCAAAGTCAACAGGCAATTATGTGGCCAAGAGCCAAGACTCAAACCCAAGATGCCCAATTCCAGGGCCCAAAATGTTAACCTCTAGGCTACATTCCTTCTACAACCCACTGAAAAAGCCCTGAATAAATTTAGAGACAAGAGATCTGGTTCCCAAAACTACAAGTTTCTTACTGGGAAACTTTTTTTTCCTCTTACTCTCTGTGTATGAAATAAAGAGGTTGGCCAGGAGATTTCTCAGGTCTTTATGTATTTCCAAATTGGTGATGTGTTTGAAACCAGGCCAATCAGCTCTTCAAAAGGATAATTAAAGGGCTTCCCTTGGAGCTCAGTGGTAAGGAATCCACTTGCCAAAGTAGGGACTTGGGTTTGATCCCTGGTCCAGGAAGACCCCACATGCCTCAGAGCAACTAAGCCCATGCACCACAACTACTGAGCCTGTGTTCTGGAACCTGGGAGTGTAATGACTGAAGCCCACAAGACTAGAGACGGTGTTCCACAACAAAAGAAGCCATGGCAATGAGAAGACTGAGCACCTCAACTAGAGAAAATGTCCACACAGCAGTGAAGACCCAACACAGGCAAAACTAAATAAATAAACAAAATTATTTTTAAAGAATGGATTGAAAACCTGCTGACTAGCTGCTGCCACATCGCTTCAGTTGTGTCTGACTCTGTGCGACCCCATGGACTGCAGCCTACCAGGCTTCTCTGTCCATGGGATTCTCCAGGCAAGAACACTGGAGTGGGTTGCCATTTCCTTCTCCAATGCATAAAAGTGGAAAGTGAAAATGAAGTCACTCAGTTGTGTCTGACTCTTAGCGACCCCATGGACTGCAGCCCACCAGGCTCCTCTATCCGTGGGATTTTCCGGGCAACAGTACTGGAGTGGGGTGCCATTGCCTTCTCCCAGCTAAGTATTAGCAAACCACAAACATATTTGGAAGGTAGGGACAGGGAAAGTAAGCAGGTGGCAGGGAAGGAATCTAAAGGATAAGATACTAAAGCCTTTGACTGTGTGGATCACAACAAACGGGAAAATTCTGAAAAAGATGGGAATTCCAGACAATCTGGCCTACCTCCTGAGAAACCTGTATTCACATCAAGAAGCAACAGCTAGAACCAGACATGGAACAATGGACTGGTTCAAAATTGGGAAAGGAGTACATCAAGGCTGTATATTGTCACCCTGCTTATTCAACTTATATGCAGAGTACATCATGCAAAATGCCAGGCTAGATGAAGCACAAGCTGGAATCAAGATTGCTGGGAGAAATATCAACAACCTCAGATATACAGATGATACCACCCTTATGGCAGAAAGAACTAAAAAGGCTGTTGATGAAGAGGAGAGTGAAAAAGCTGGCTTAAAACCACTCAGCATTCAAAAAACTAAGATCATGGCATCCGGTGTCATCATTTCATGGCAAATAGATAGGGAAACAATGGAAACAGTGAATGACTTTATTTTCTTGGGCTCCAAAATCACTGCAGATGGTGACTGCAGCCATGAAATTAAAATACATTTGCTCCTTGGAAGAAAAGCTATGACGAATCTAGATAGCAAATTAAAAAACAGAGGCATTACTTTGCCAACAAAGGTTCATATAGTCAAAGCTATGGTTTTTCCAGTAGTCATGTACAAATGTGAGAGTTTGACCATAAAGAAGGCTGAGTGTTGAAGAATTTATTCTTTTGAACTGTGGTGTTGAAGAAGGCTCTTGAAAGTCCCTTGGACTGTAAGGAGATCAAACCAGTCAATCCAGAGAAAAATCAGTCCTGAATATTCATTGGAAGGACTGATGCTGAAGCTGAAGCTCCAATACTTTGGCCACCTGATGCAAAGAGCTGACTCATTGGAAAAGACCCTGATGGTGGGAAAGATCGAAGGCAGGAAGAGAAGGGGATGACAGAGGATGAGATGGTTGGATGGCACCACCAACTCCATGGACATGAGTTTGAGCAAGCTCTGGGAGATGGTGAAGGACAGGGAAGCCTGTCATGCCTCAGTCCGTGGGGTCACAAAGAGTCAGACACAACTGAGCAACTGAACAACAAAGGAGATAAGAAAGAGCCGTGTGCTCGATTTATGCCCCAACTCCTGAACCAGGCGTTCACTGTGCCTCCATTGCGTGCCCATGACCTTCCTCACCAAGCTCAGAGCCTGTGACTGAGGCAAACAGGTTTCTTGCCATCCTAAACAACCTCTGTGCCTTTGGTCAGGCCACATTCTCTACCTAGAGCACCTGCTCAAAACGCATAGTTCAAATTCAGATCTCTCAACCACTTCTTCCATAAAGATTTCCCTAGTCATGGGACTTTCAAATCTCTTTGCAGACCACTTACAGAACTCAATACAGACTCACCTCTAGGTTCTCATAGGTTTTCTTTTTTCTTTTTCCAATCATTCCCGACAGATTATCCGAGCCTGATATCACAGGTCATGAAGGATTCAACTTTAGGTCATTCTAGGGTCAGTGACAGTAGCAGACTAGCTCATAAGAATGTTCTACCTTCTAATCCTGACTATAAATCTAGGATGCAGAGAGAGAGGGAGTATTTCTTCTGCCTCTCCCATGCCATGACATCTCTGTCTTGTCTTCCCACTCTTGCCCCCACTATAGGCAAAGACCAGAGGATGACCCAAAGGTCAAAGTGCCAGACAAATCAGTGGTTCTTGAGGGCCTATGTCCTAAAGGAGATACAGTCTCTCTCTTGCATTTCCTCCTTCCATGAGGTCAGCCAGCACACTAAATTGAGGCTCATCTCATGGAGTAAGCCAACCTCTCATTTGTTCCGATTTCTTTCTCCTACTTTGGCTCATGGGGTTCAGTTATAAATAAGTTATCCTTGTTCCCATCCTGCTAATGCTCCTTGTGGCACTAGACTAGGACAAGAGAGTGAGGGAATTGGGAAGTGGAGGCCCACAAAGAGCAGAAGTGATCGCCCACGTGGGGTGCAGGCATTCCTGATTTCTATGTGCATTATGCCAAAATACCCAACTTAATTTGTATTTTTATCCCCATTTTGTAGAAAAACAAACTGAGGCTCAGAAAAGTTAAGCCATCTCCCCAAAGATGCACTGTTAACAAGAGACAGAACTAAGTATTCCAAACCCAGATCAGATTCCCAGTACACTGTAATTAATAACCAAGATAGCCTGGTCTCTGGGAATGTGACATGCAGGGCATATGATTTCCCAGAACACTCCTGTCTCACAAACTCCCTCGGAGTCTCAGGTTGTACCTCCAGCTACTTAAACTTTCCAGCCTCCTCCCCTTCCAGTTCCTCCACAGGCACCCCATCCAAACACTGACACAGAGCATAGGAGAAGAACTGGCTGCCACGCTGACACTGGCCCCGCTCTAATTAGAGCTCAAACAGCCTACACCAAGCCTGTAGACAAACCGCACCAGAGGCACATCAATCTCTGCCCTAGCTGGCTCCCATCATGGGCGCGTTCACACTATTGTGCACAAAGGGGCCTGCCTGAACCCCTGATGTGGGAGGAGTGCACCCAGCCCTGTCTCACTGCTTATTTTTAATTAGAAGTTCCATTAAAACCACTACAGCAATGAGGGGCACCCCAGGCTACACACTTCAGAACAATTAGCACACCCCTTGGGTGGCTAAAATGGCCTCAGCCCTGGTCCAGGCAACATAATTGCACCAAAACATACAGCCTACCAGGAGGCTCCCAACTGAAGTGGAAAGAAACAATTAGCTACACAATCTATGGGGCAGTTAGAGCTGTAGGAAATTCTACAGGATACATAATTTAAAAGTTTACCTAGGTGGGATGAGATATATGGACATTATCTATTGCCTGTGGCTCAGTCAGCAAACCTCTATCCCCCATGCCATTAATGCTGTGTGTGTTGGGGTGGAAGCAAACGGGAGGCTAAGACACCTGGTGCATTAAAGGGACCTGTTATATTGGGTTGGCCAAAAAGTTCATTTGGGTTTTTCTGTAACATCCTATGGAAGAACTTGAATAAATTTTTGGCCAACCCAATAATTCCATGTCTGGTTCATCCTGGACCCAAACATCCCATTCCTGGAATGTGGGGAATAATCAGTGGGGCAAAGAGGTTATAGAGCCCCCACCTACATTGCTGCCACTTCCAGAATCCCCAAGTCACTAATTAAAACCTACCCCTAAGATAGCTCCTGGCTGAGTCATCCTGGTGAGTCTAAGGAATAAAGAAAATGAGCAAATGAGAAGACCAGAAAGACCTTTCTGAACACCAGGAGATCTACAGAAAACCACCAGAGGCTCCCTGGCCTCTGTGTGAAGCCACACTTGGATTCCATAGCCAGAAGCATCTCGTCTGCATTGCACCTTCCTTGGGCCGGCACTGCTGCTACAATTAATATTCAACTGGCATTTCCACGGCACACTCAAAGCCTGTTCTCTCAGCCTTTTCAAATCCAATTCAGACCAAAGTCATCTTTGCTTTTGCATTTCAGTTTGGGCGGCAGTGATAGGATTCCCGCTTATGGTTTATTAGCATTTATTGAACAGCCAAGGAGCCCTGCATGAGAGCAGTTGTCACTAGGTCTCTGACTCCCAAACTAAAATTAACAAGCCAGCAGGACACCAATTCTGGGGCAGGAAGGAGGCCATTTCTGTGAGAATTATTATTTATGATTTTTTCCTGCAAAACTATGGATGCAGTGGAGACTTCTGAGGCTTTGAAAAAAGGGGCAGTCAGACTAATAGAAGGCAGCCACTGTTTGATCACTCACTTGAAAGTCTCCACAATCACCCTCCAGGCTTCATCATTTGTGGATCTAGAGGCAGCAGTAAAGTATAAGGAGGACTTGATTCGAGTCCTGAACTAATCCTCTACACGACCTTCTGCAAATTATTCCCCCTCTCAGGGACTCAGCCTCTTACATTCAAGAGGAGAGTTAAATGGGATCAAGCACAGTCAGTCCATCTCCCTAGGGAGATGTGGTCAGGATGGGGACGGCAGATTCCCTTGCCTGCATTACCCACAGCAGCTATCATTCTACCTGATTCATGTGGCAGGCTCTGCCCCAAGATTCTGTTGAAAGAAAATTCTTCTTTTTGATCTGTAGACTACAAATTTGAAGCTACTAGGTGATACCTAAAATCCTCCATAGCTGTGGAGCCTATGAAGTAGGAAGAACTGAAATGGTGTAAGGAAACTGCCACACTAGAATAGAGCAGCTGTATGTTTTGAGTGATGAAAGAGCCATGAGGGCCAAGGAAAGGGATCAACATGGCACCCCAGAGAAGCAGAGAAAACACCCAGAGATGATATTAATGACTGTAGATACAGAAACTCAGAGCGCAGGGGAGCTGAGAACTGATTTGAGAGATGTGCAGGTGTTCTTTAATAACTAAGATAGCTCAGCATCATTCTATGGCAGATTTCCTGGGCAGATAGAAGGCCCCCGG
Organism: Bison bison bison; assembly: GCF_000754665.1. Lineage (NCBI taxonomy): Eukaryota > Metazoa > Chordata > Mammalia > Artiodactyla > Bovidae > Bison > Bison bison. Next base: position 3,965,009 of record NW_011494935.1, on the reverse strand, counting down.
ATCTGGGCTGACAAGTCCAGACTAATAAGACTTTCTACCCCTTCTCTCTTGAACGGGTGCATTGCTCACACATGCAAGCTTCGAAAATAGGGAAAGTGTCAGCTGCTTGACTGAAAATCTTCTAAAGACAAAAATCTGAAACCTAAAAGAAATCTCTGTGGGTCCTCCAGGATGGAAACAAATGATTCTGGTTAATGAAAGCCTGAAAGACCCACATAACCAATGACAACAGACAGTTGTTTAACTTTTGAAACATAAAAAGAGAATATCAGCTCAACCTCCAATTAAATGAGATGGATTGATATACATATTTATCTCCACTTTCTCCTAAATTCCCACTAGAATATGAGTTAAGAGAGTAGAAAGGTATAAATCCTCAAGAACAAATCAAAAGGGAGAGAAATAAAGCCAAAGAAAAGTCAACAAAACTTAAGAAAATGGAAAGGAAATAAAGGAAGGGTAACTGGATTACATTTCAGCTTTCTTCTTTCTGCTAAGGACCCGCAGGGTGAGAAACCAACATGAATCCAGGCAGTACCTACCAATAGCTCTCAGAGGCTTGGGAATCAGAAGCACCAAGTAACTCTGAAAATGGGGGTCCACAGAGTAGAGCTGAAAATAAGGTGTTGCAAAGTCTGAGCCAGGTCCCCTCCCCCAACCAGTGCAGACATGGAACTTCCATTCCCCAAACCAAGCAGGAGTTGAAATTAAGATTCTGCAAGAGATAACATGAGCAGAGAACAGGCTGAGAACAAAGTCCTCCCTGATCAAAAGTTTAGGCTCTTAGCTCTTAGAATATAGGCTCCAAAACCAAGCACGAGATCAGAGAACTCTTTTTTTTGGAAAACTGATTAGTCCAAGAGAAGAGATTCTTCAGTTACTACCTCAAAAGAAACCAGGCAGATGACAGAAACCAGAAATCAACAGATGACTTGGTAAAGATGATGTGGGGGATAGATATACATCTGATCCTTTGTGGCCCCATGGACTGTAGCCTACCAGGTTCCTGTGTCCATAGAATTTTCCAGGCAAGAATACTAGAGTGGGTTGCCACTTCCTACTCCAGGGATCTTCCTGACCCAAGAATCAAATCTGTGTCTCTGGTGTCTATTGCATTGGCAAGCGGATTCTTTATCTGCTTTATCCACCACCTGGGAAGCCCCATACACATACACACACCCACAATGTAATGCTACTCAGCCATAAAAAAAAGAACAAAATTTTGTCATTTGCAGCAATGTGGATGGATTTGGAGGGCATTACACTGACAAAGGTCTGTATAGTCAAAGCTATGGTTTTTCCAGTAGTCAGGTATGGATATGAGAGTTGGACCATAATGAAGGCTGACCACCAAAGAATTGATGGTTTCAAACTGTGGTGCTGGATAAGACTCTTGAGAGTCCCTGGGACTGCAAGGAGATCAAACCAGTCAATCCTGAAGGAAATCAACCCTGTCATTGGAAGGACTAACGCTGATGCTGAAGGTCCAATACTTTGGCCACCTGATGCCAAGAGCTGACTCATTGGAAAAGATCATGATGCTGGGAAAGATTGAGGACAGGAGGAGAAGGGGCTGAGAGAGGGATGAGATGGTGGTATGGCATCACCAACTCAACGGACATGAGTTTGAGAAAACTCCAGGAAATAGAGAAGAACAGGGAAACCTGGTATGCTGCACTCCATGGGGTCACAAAGAGCTGGATACAACTGAGCGACTGAACAGCATGCTACGTGAAGTAAGTCAGAGGAAGACAAACACTATGTGATATCACTTCTATGTGGAATCTAAAAGACACAACAAACTAGTAAATCGAGCAAAAAAAGCAGCAGACTCACAGATATAGAGAACACACTACTGGTTACCAGCGGGGAGAAATGGCAGGGGGGTGGGGGGAGGAACAGAGGGGGTTAGAAAGTACCAACTGTTGGGTGTAAGACAGGCTCAAGGATCTAGGTACAGCACAGAGAATATAATAACTGTAAATGGAAAGTAACTTTTAAAATTTTATAAAATAACTTAATTTTTTTAAAAAAGACATGCAGGTCATAATGTTAAAAGCCCACTGTGTTTAAGACCCACTGTTTCCCTAGCGAGTCATAACCCAACCCCTTTCTGTTTGGAATTCCACCACCATTACCAGCTGGATTCCACCAGGAATATGGTAAATGGAGACCTTAATTGAGTCTACCCCCATTTCATTGACAGGGGAGGATGAGGGAAACCAGTAACACACCTTATTATGCTAGGTTTTGCTGAGTGTAGCTGTACAAGTTTGCCTGGAAAATCCCATGGACAGAGGGGCCTGGTAGGCTGCAGTCCATGGGGTCACGAAGAGTCGGACACGACTGAGAGACTTCACTTTCACTTTTCACTTTCATGCCTTGGAGAAGGAAATGGCAACCCACTCCAGTGTTCTTGCCTGGAGAATCCAAGAGACGGGGAGCCTGGTGGGCTGCCATTTATGGGGTCGCACAGAGTCAGACACGACTGAAGCAACTTAGCAGCAGCAGCAGCAGCAGCTGTGCAAGTACAGGGTGAGGGTGAAATGGCACAGAGTAAGAGAGTTTTGTTTTGTTTTGTTTTTTTAATATTGGAGATTTGTGATTTAAAAAAAGAGATACAAAAGGTGGTTTGCAAGGAAGAATTACTCTAGAGAGAAGAACAAGATGTATAAAGGTATGTCTCTCTTCTAATTGCCAAGGAGAGTCTTCAGTTAAATGTCACTTCTCCTGGACACTCCCTGGAGCTGTATCTACTTAGGAGATGGACCAAACTTCCATGTCCTTCCTCAAAGGGGCATCAGGAAAGAAGAGAGGCTGCCATATCCAGAATACCCAGTTATTTGTCTGTATCCACCAGCATGTCTTAGTTGAGAATTGCTCATTTTTAAAATGGTCAGGGACTTCCCCAGTCGTCCGGTAGCTGATAGTCCATGCTCTCCAAACAGGGGACATGAATCTGATCCTTCAGATCAGATCAGATCAGTCATTCAGTCGTGCCCGACTCTTTGCGACCCCATGAATTGCAGCACGCCAGGCCTCCCTGTCCATCACCAACTCCCGGAGTTCACTGAGACTCACGTCCATCGAGTTGGTGATGCCATCCAGCCATCTCATCCTCTGTCGTCCCCTTCTCCTCTTGCCCCCAATCCCTCCCAGCATTCTGGAGTTATTTCTCCACTGATCTCCAGTAGCATATTGGGCACCTACTGACCTGGGGAGTTTCTCTTTCAGTATTCGGGAACTAGAACTCACATGCCACAGCTGAGAGTTTGCATGCCACAACTAAAAATCTTACATGTCACAACAAAGACTGGAGATCGTGCATGCAACAATTAAGACCTGGCACAGCCAAATAGACAAATAGATTTAAATGGTCAAAATGACTACCTTCCCACAAATGAAACCACTTGCCAATAAACACCATGGACACACAAGTGCCTTTGCATGCAGTGTAACAACTCCTTGTGGTATTCTATGAGGAGAAAATTTTACCCCTTTTCTTGCATTTTAAATTAGGACTAGGCAACAAATGTTTGTGAGGATGTGGAGAAAAGGGAACTCTCACTGGTGAAAATGTAAATTGGCAGAGCCAGCAATTCCCTGGTGGCTTAGTGGTAAAGAATCCACTTTCCAATGCAGGAGGCTTGGGTTTGATCCCTGGTCCAGGAAGATCCCACACTCCATGGGGTGCCGGGGTCCAGCCCTGGTGGATCCAGGGAATTCGAAGGGGAGAGGGCATAGGCGATCAGGAAACAACAGCTTATTTAAATGTTAATTAAAGATATAAAGAGTGGTTAAATAAGGATAGCTCAGTGAGAAAATTTAGTGGAGAAAAGAGGCTGAATAATTCAGCCAGAAGGTGAGAGAAAGAACGACAAGGGGAGACCAAGTTTCGGTGAACAAGGCCTGAACTTTATTTTCCAAAGTAGTTTTTATACCTTAAGTTATGCATGAAGGATAATGGGGGAAGGGGTAGAGTCATGCAGTAAGCCAGGCTTTCTTCCTGCAGACTTATCATATGCAAAAGTTTAGGTGATTTGCATCATCTTCTGGCCCAGAGGCCTGTTAACATTTTAAGACCCTTTCTTCAGAAAACTTATTTTTCTCTAAAGGTGATTAATCAGGCGCCACCCTCCAAAAGCATTGGATAAAGCTGCCTTCCTACAGAGCAAAGGTGTGGTGGGCTATAACAAGAAAAACAATTAACTCAAGGGTCCAAGGTTACAAACATTAAAGCTACGGCTTACACCAATTATATTAATCAATACACTGCCAGGGACACAGCAGGTAAGGGATATGGAGACTTAGCAGCAAACATTGGCCCAACAAGTGAAAAACCCTTCACCAATACAATTTCTAATCAATCTTCTAACTGCTCAAAGGAATCTGTATTTAGACAGTTTAGAACATCTCATGCCTCTCACAGTTGGGAGGCTCTGAGCAATCACATGTGGCCAGAAAAACCTATTCAGGCAGGCTAGAGGACTTCCAAAGGAGTTTGTAGGTTGAAACACTATCACACCCAGGAACTTTATTAACTGGAGCTGTAAGTTAACTCTTTTTTTTTTTTCAGAGAGAGGTAGTAGGGGACAGCCCCCAGTAAAGTCAGAGGTGTAGGTGAAGAGCACAAAGCAGAAAGTAGGCAGACTCTGGTTTTGGGGGTAGATGCTTGAGAATTTCCAGGGGGACTCCTGAGGCTCGATCCCGCCTTTGTGTATGCTGAGCCTCCTTCCTCATGACTTTTGCCACAGGCAGAGCTCCTGCTCCCAGCAATGGGGCAACTAAATTCATGCACCACAACAACTGAGCCTGTGCTCTAGAGCCCAGGAGCCTCAAATACTGAGCCCCCTGTGCAACTACTGAAGCCCGTGAGTCCCAGAGCCCATGCTCTGCAACAAGAGAAGCCACTGCAATGGCAAGCCGACAAAACTAGAGAGTAGCCCCCACTCTCTGCAACTAGAGAAAGCCCATGGGGCAACCAAGACCCAGCACAGCTGAAAATAAATACATAAAATTATGGGGGGGGAAATTGGCACAGCCACAGTGGAAAACAGTAGGGAGATTTCTCAAAAAACTAAAAATAGCA
>NW_011494935.1:3952504-3959820 GCF_000754665.1 Bison bison bison | reverse complement strand
AGCATTACCATCAGTTCAGTTCAGTCGCTCTGCTGCTGCTGCTGCTGCTAAGTCGCTTCAGTCGTGTCCGACTCTGTGCGACCCCATAGATGGCAGCCCACCAGGCTCCACCATCCCTGGGATTCTCCAGACAAGAACACTGGAGTGGGTTGCCATTTCCTTCTCCAATTCATGAAAGTGAAAAGTGAAAGTGAAGTCATTCAGTCATGTCCAACTCTGCGACCCCATGGACTGCAGCATGCCAGGATTTCCTGTCCATCACCAGCTCCTGAAGCTTGCTCAAACTCATGAGTCAGTGATGCCATCCAACCATCCCCATGAACAGCACTACCATGTGACACAGCAATTTCTTTCCAGGATATATATCCAAAAAAATAAACATTAATTTGAAAAGATATATGCACTCCAATGTTCATAGCAGTACTATTTACAATAGTCAAAATAAGGAAGCAACCTAAATGTCGACTGACACAGGAATGAATACAGAAGATATAGTAAACCTGAAGAAAAAGACCAAAGCAGAAGGCATAACTTTCCCAGACTTCACACAATACTACAAAGCTATACTAATGAAAACAGTGTGGTATGGCCACAAAAACAGACATGTGGATCTATGAAACAGAATATAGAGTGCAAAAATAAACCTGCACACCTGGAGCCAATTAATCTTTAACAAAGGAGATGAAAATATACAATGGGGTTAAGACAGTTGCTTCAGTAAATGGTGTTGGAAAAGTTGGGCAGATGCATGTAAATTAATGAAGTTAGAGCCCACCTCTTCATAGATGATAGTCTTGTCGTGGTGAAGGGGCTTGGGCAACTAAATGAAGCTGTGAACCATGCTGTGCAGGGCCTCCCAAGATGGATGGGTCATAGTGAAGGGCTTTGAAAAACATGATCCAAGAACCCCATAAACAGTATGAAAAGGCAAAAAGATATAACACCAGATTATGAGCCCCCAGGTTGAAAGGTGTCCAATATGCTACTGGGGAAGAGCAGAGGGCAATTACTAGTAACTCCAGAAAGAATGAATCAGTTCAGTTCAGTTGCTCAGTCATGTCCGACTCTTTGCCACCCCATGAATCACAGCATGCCAGGCCTCCCTGTCCATCACCAACTCCTGGAGTTCACTCAGACTCACATCCATTGAGTCGGTGATGCCATCCAGCCATCTCATCCTCTGTCGTCCCCTTCTCCTCCTGCCCCCAATCCCTCCCAGCATCAGAGTCTTTTCCAATGAGTCAACTCTTCGCATGAGGTGGCCAAAGTACTGGAGTTTCAGCATTAGCATCATTCCTTCCAAAGAACACCCAGGACTGACTGTGTTCAAATCATGAACTCCTTACTGCAAATTCACACTTAAATTAAAGAAAGTAGGGAAAAACACTAGGCCATTCAGGTATGACCTAAGTAAAATCTCTTATGATTATACAGTGGAAGTGACAAATAGATTCAAGGGATAGATCTCATAGACAGATTGCCTGAAGAACTATGGATGGAACTTTGTAACACTATATTCAGAAAATGAAGATCATGGCATCTGGTCCCATCACTTCATGGGAAATAGATGGGGAAACAGTGGAAACAGTGTCAGACTTTATTTTTCTGGGCTCGAAAATCACTACAGATGGTGACTGCAGCCATGAAATTAAAAGACGCTTACTCCTTGGAAGGAAAGTTATGACCAACCTAGATAGCATATTCAAAAGCAGAGACATTACTTTGCCAACAAAGGTCCGTCTAGTCAAGGCTATGGTTTTTCCAGTGGTCATGTATGGATGTGAGAGTTGGACTGTGAAGATGGCTGAGCACTGAAGAATTGATGCCTTTGAACTGTGGTGTTGGAGAAGACTCTTGAGAGTCCCTTGGACTGCCAGGAGATTCAACTAGTCCATTCTGAAGGAGATCAGCCCTGGGATTTCTTTGGAAGGAATGATGCTAAAGCTGAAACTCCAGTACTTTGGCCACCTCATGCGAAGAGTTGACTCATTGGAAAAGTCTCTGCAGCTGGGAGGGATTGGGGGCAGGAGGAGAAGGGGACGACAGAGGATGAGATGGCTGGATGGCATCACTGACTTGATGGACGTGAGTCTCAGTGAACTCTAGGAGTTGGTGATGGACAGGGAGGCCTGGCATGCTGCGATTCATGGGGTCGCAAAGAGTCAGACACGACTGAGTGACTGATCTGATCTGATCTGATAGGAGGCAGTAACCCAAAACCATCCCCAAGAAAAATAAAAGCAGCAAGGCAAAATGGTTGTGTTAGGAGGCCTTACAAAGAGCTAAGAAAAGAAGAGTAGAGAAAAGGAAAGATACACCCATCTCAATGCAGAGTTCTAAAGAGTAGCAAGGAGAGATAAGAAAGTCTTCCTCAGTGATCAGTGCAAAGAAATAGAGGAAAACAATAAAATGGGAAAGACTAAATAAATCTTCAAGAAAATTGGTGATTCCAAGGGAATATTTCCTGCAAAGATGGGCACAATAAAGGAAAGTAACAGTAAGGACCTAACAGAAGCAGAAGAGATTAAGAAGAGGTGACAAGAATACACACAAGAATTGTACAAAAAAGGTCATAATGGCCTGGATAACCATGATGAAATGATTACTCACCTAGAGCCAGACATCCTGGAGTGTGAAGTCAAGTGGCCTTTAGGGATAATTACTATGAACAGAGCTACTGGAGGTGACAGAATTACAGCTGAGCCATTTCAAATTCTAAAAGATGAAGCTGCTAAAGTGCTGCATTCAATATTCCAGCAACTTTGGGAAACTCAGCAGTGGCCACAGGACTGGAAAAGGTTAGTTTTCATTCCAAAAGAGCAATGCCAAAGAATGTTCAAACTACTGCACAACTGCACCCATTTCACATGCCAGCAAGGTAACGGTCAAAATCCTTCAAGTTAGGCTTCAACAATACTTGAACCAAAGACTTCCGGATGTACAAGCTGCATTTAGAAAAGTCAGAGGAACCAGAGATCAAACTGCCAACATCATTTGGATCATGGAAAAAGCAAGAGAGTTCCAGAAAAACATTTACTTCTTCTTCATCAACTATGCTAAAGCCTTTGACTGTGTGGATCACAACAAACTGCGGAAAATTCTTACAGAGATGGGAATACCAGACCACCTAACCAGTCTCCTGAGAAACCTGTATACAGGTCAAGAAGCAACAGTTATAACTGGACATGGAACAAAGGACTGGTTTAAAATTGGGAAAAAGAGTATGTCAAGGCTGTATATTGTCACCCTGCTTAGTTAACTTATATGCAGAGTGCATCATGCAAAATGACAGGCTGAATGAAGCCTGAGTTGGAATCAAGAATGCTAGGAGAAACATTAACAACCACAGATATGCAGATGACACCACTTTGATGGCAGAAGGTGAAGAAGGTGACAACACAGGAGATGGTTGAATGGCATCACTGACTCAATGGACATGAGTTTGAGCAAACTCCAGGAGATAGAGAAGGAAGGGAAGGCTGATGTGCTGTAGTCCATGGGGTTGCAAAGAGTCAGACATGATGGGGTGAATGAACAACAACAAGATCTGGCAGACAGAGTGCCTGAAAAACCATGGACAGAGGTTCATCACATTGTACAGAATGCGGTAACAAAAACCATCCCAAAAGAAAAGAAATGCAAGAAGGCAAAGGGGTTGTCTGAGGAGGATTTAAAAATAGCTGACAGGATGGGGAACACGTGTATACCTATGGCGGATTCATGTTGATATATGGCAAAACCAATACAATATTGTAAAGTTAAAAAAATAAAATAAAACAAACAAAAAAAATAGCTGACAAAAGAAAAGCAGCAAAACACAAGAGAGAAAGGGAAAGATGTACCCAACTGAATGCAGAGTTCCAGAGAGTCGTAAAGAGATAAGACCACCTACTTAAGTGAACAATGCAAAGAAATACAGGAAAACAACAGAATGGGAAAGACTAGAGATCAAGAAAATTGGAGATATCAACATAACATTTCATGGAATGATCAGAGAAATATCAACAACCTCAGAAATGCAGATGATACCACTCTAATGGCAAAAAGTGAAGAAGAACTAAAGAACTTCCTGATGAGGGTGAAAGAGGAGAGTGAAAAAGCTGTCTTAAAACTCTACATTCAAAAAGCTAAGATCAGGGCATCTAGAACCATAACTTCATGGCAAAAGGAAGGTAAAAAAGTGAAAAAAATGACATTTTTTTTCTTAGCTTCAAAATTACAGCACCTGCAGCCATGAAATTAAAGAGACACTTGTTTCTTGAAGGAAAGCTATGATAAACCTAAATAATGTATTAAAAAGCAGAGACACCACTTTGTCAACAAGGGTCCATATAGCCAAACCTGTGGTTTATCCAGTAGTCATATATGGACATAAGGACTGGATTATAAGAAGGCTGAGTGCCAAAGAATTAATGCTTTCAAATTGTGGTGCTGGAGACAACTCTTGAGAGTCCCTTGGAATGCAACATCACACCAGTCATCCTAAAGGAAATCAACTCTGAACGTTCATTGGAAGGACAGATGCTGACGGTGAAGCTCCAATACTGTGATCACCTGATGCAAAGGGTCAACTCATTCGAAAAAAACCTTAATGGTAGGAAGGACTAAAAGCAAAAGGAGAAGAGGGCAGCAGAGGATGAGATAGGTAGGTAGCATCACTGACTCAATGGAGCAAACTCCAGGAAATAGTGAAGGACAGGGGAACATGTTGTGCTACAGTCCCTGGCATCGCAGAGTCAGACAAAACTTAGTGAGTGAACCAGAGCAACAACACACTCCACTCACCATACAATAAATAAACTCAAAATGGCTTTAAATGTTAAACGTAAGATATGACACCATAAAACTCCTAGAAGAGCTCATAGGCAATACATTCTCTAATATAAATCCTAGCAATATTTCCTTATGTCAGTCTCCCCAGGCAATAGAAATGTAATCAAAAACAACAAATTCGGGGTGAAAGGAGGCAAGATGGCAGAGGAGTAGGAGAACATCAAGTTCATCTCTCTCCATAAATGTATCAAGAATACATCTACAGATGGAACAATTCTCACAGGGAACCAGCTGAACACTAGCCAAAGACCTTGGACAATAGAGAGGACAAAAAAGATCCCCAAGTGACCAGGTAGAACAGAATGAAGAAAAAGGGGAAAAGAAGAAGAGAGGACATGAGATGGGCCTCACACCGCTGGGGGATTGATGGGACCTGAAGAAGCAGAGGGGTTCCCACACCCAAAGGAACCCTCTCACCAACAGGGAGATCAGTTGGGGCCTAAGGAGAACATCTGGGGCTGTTGGAAGAGAGCGAAACAGCTGGTCTGCGGCAGGCAGGACAGACAGTCCATGCCAATATCTGTGCGCCCCAGCCCACATGTGTCTGCCAGTATGCATAGGGGCTGGGTGCTGGAACATGAGGACTAGAGAGCAAACCCAGGGAAAGGACTGCTGCTGGATGTGAGGAAGCAGCCTGAAGGGATGGGAGTGAGGAAATCCACAACCAAAAATGCTAGTGGAGGAAACCTGACTGGCCGTAGAAGCAAGGCATCATTATTGATCGATATGCAAGCCACCCTTTTAACCTCACTCCCAAGCACCAACCCTGCCCTTTCCCCAGGGACTACGAAAGACCACTACTGAGGCTAGGTCTCTAAATGCTTGTGGCCAGGAGCTAAGAAAGGCTTCCACAAGGGTCAAATCTCTCATACCCACAGACACTTCCCTACATGTCTTGCCACCTACAGGAATACCTCTCTTGCAGCTGCTGACTCCCCAATGCACCAGTGGCCACTAGAGCTCTCAAGACCCCAGCAGCTTTGCTATCTCTATGCCCTGTCCTCACCAGGCAGGCCCAGGTAATCCATGGAAGCCTGAAGAGCAAACCCCTGTGGGTGGCCCCCTACAGAGGTGGAGGTAAAAGTACCCCTGAACCCTAGAGGCCATGCAACTAAGGAGGAAGAGCTGAAATCTCTCCTTGCAGCTTCAAAAACCATGAATTGATACCCTCATGATCAACTTAATAAAAACTCAGCACCTACAAAATATATGAACGAATGAGTACTCCAGCCGTCAAGATGGATCTACTCTTAGCAACTGTGTACATTGTGGGGTCATATACATGAGGGTTTGGCCAGGCTACAGTCACATCTGTCTCCATAAGACCCACAACAGGTCCAGATCCATGGTTAATGCAATCTTGGGAGCCACTTCAGTGGATCTACTCTGGTGGCCTAATGAAAGCAGACTCTGGCAGATACCAGGGCAAGTAACAGGCATACCAACAGCTAAGGTGCGGCAAGAGCAGTGCCAAGGTCAGCATGATCTGAAAGCTCACACAGAGGGTGAAAGGTGACACAAGAGAGCACTCCCACAAGTGAACAGCTCCAGAAGAATACTCAGTAGCTTCCCTCCCAGCGGGAGTGCTCGAATCCCGCCTACCTCACACTGTTGTCAGAACCACAACTAAGAAGCAGATCTACAGGTCTCTACTCCAACAGCTAGGGAGCAGACCCTGCCCTAACAGGGCAGTGAAAGCCACAGAGTAAAGGGAAGGTCCTGCTCAATATCCAGAGCAGGCTCTGGTCACCACAATACCACTCAAAACCCCATCACAGATCTGGCTTTAATAACTATGGATTATGTTTTCACAAAACATTGGGGTAGGGCCAGACCAGAGTTTGAGCTGCTTATAAAGCTCCCATAGAGGGTCCAGATGCACAATTACTCCATTACTGAGACCTAACCTCAAGAAAATTAGAGATATCAAGGGAACATTTCATGCAAAAATGGGCTCGATAAAGGACAGAAATGGTATGGACCTAACAGAAGCAGAAGATATTAAGAAGAGGTGGCAAGAATACATAGAAGAACTGTACAAAAAAGATCTTCATAACCAAGATAATCATGATGGTGTGATCACTCACCTAGAGCCAGACATCCTGGAATGTGAAGTCAAGAGGGCCTTAGAAAGCATCACCACGAACAAAGCTAGTGGAGGTGATGGGATTCCAGTTGAGCTATTGCAAATCCTGGAAGATGATGCTGTGAAAGTGCTGCACTCAATATGCCAGCAAATTTGGAAAACTCAACAGAGGAAAGGAAAAGGTCAGTTTTCATTCCAATCCCAAAGAAAGACAATGCCAAAGAATGCTCAAACTACCACACAATTTTACTCATCTCACACACTAGTAAAGTAATGCTCAAAATTCTCCAAGCCAGGCTTCAGCAATACATGAACCATGAACTTCCAGATGTTCAAGCTGGTTTTAGAAAAGGCAGAGGAAGCAGAGATCAAATTGCCAACATCCCCTGGATCATCA
>NW_011494935.1:3938695-3952404 GCF_000754665.1 Bison bison bison | reverse complement strand
AAGCAGAGATCAAATTGCCAACATCCCCTGGATCATCAAAAAAGCAAGAGAGTTCCAGAAAAACATCTATTTCTGCTTTATTGACTATGCCAAAGCCTTTGACTGTGTGGATCACAATAAACTGTGGAAAACTCTGAAAGAGATGGGAACACCAGACCACCTGACCTGCCTCTTGAGAAACCTATATGCAGGTCAGGAAGCAACAGTCAGAACTGGACATGGAACAGACTGGTTCCAAATAGCAAAAGGAGTATGTCAAGGCTGTATATTGTCACCCTGCTTATTTAACTTCTATGCAGAGTACATCATGAGAAATGCTGGACTGGAAGAAGCACAAGCTGGAATCAAGATTGCCAGGAGAAATATCAATAACCTCAGATATGCAGATGACACCACCCTTATGGCAGAACGTGAAGAGAAACTAAAAAGCCTCTTGATCAAAGTGAAAGAAGAGAGTGAAAAAGTTGGCTTAAAGCTCAACATTCAGAAAACAAAGATCATGGCATCTGGTCCCATCACTTCATGGCAGATAGATGGGGAAACAGTGGAAACAGTGTCAGACTTTATTTTTGGGAACTCCAAAATCACTGCAGATGATGACTGCAGCCCGGAAATTAAAAGACGCTTACTCCTTGGAAGGAAAGTTAAGACCAACCTAGATAGCATATTCAAAAGCAGAGACATTACTTTGCCAACAAAGGTCCGTCTAGTCAAGGCTATGGTTTTTCCTGTGGTCATGTATGGATGTGAGAGTTGGACTGTGAAGAAGGCTGAGTGCCAAAGAATTGATGCTTTTGAACTGTGGTGTTGGAGAAGACTCTTGAGAGTCCCTTGGACTGCCAGGAGATTCAACTAGTCCATTCTAAAGGAGATCAGTCCTGGGTGTTCTTTGGAAGGAGTGATGCTAAAGCTGAAACTCCAGTACTTTGGCCACCTCATGTGAAGAGTTGACTCATTGGAAAAGACTCTGATGCTGGGAGGGATTGGGGGCAGGAGGAGAAGGGGACAACAGAGGATGAGATGGCTGGATGGCATCACCCACTCAATGGACATGAGTTTGGGTGAACTTTGGGAGTTGGTGATGGACAGGGAGGCCTGGCCTGCTGCAATTCATGGGGTCACAAAGAGTCAGACACGACTGAGTGACCGAACTGAACCGCAACAGACTTGCATCAGTGGCTGATTAATAACAACAAATGAGAGTCACCAGGGCCCATTACCAGTACGTGTTTGCTAAGTCACTTCAGTCATGTCTAACTCTTTTGTGACCCTATGGATGTAGTGCACCAGGCTGCTCTGTCCATGGGATTTCCCAGGCAAGAATACTGGAGTGGGTTGTCATTTTCTTAACCAGGGGATCTTTCTGACTCATGGATCAAATCCATGCCTCCTGTGGCTACTGCATTGCAGACAGGTTCATTACCACTGAGTCACTGGGAACCCACAGTTAATGCAGGACCAAAAGCAGTTCCAAAAACAGTGTAGTTTTTGAGCCTTCACAGCAGGTGAAAGGGGACACTACTGAGCACAATCACAGGTGAACAGCTCCAGTGGAGGAAAACTCAGTGGTTGCTCTCCCAGTGGGAGTGCTCCAATCCCTCCTACATCACACTACAGGTCAAAATCACAGCTAAGAAACAGATCTGGGGGGCTCTACTCCAAAAACCAGGGAGCAGACTGTGCCCCTCACAAGGCAAACACAACCACAGAGCAAAGGGAAGGCTCCACTCAATATCTATGGCAGCTCTGATCAACACAACATCAATCAAACCCCCTTTCAAGGGGATAATACCACAGGGGTCTGGACAAATCTCACCCACCAGGGGACAGACACCAGAAGCAACAGAAACTATGATCCTAGAGCACGTGGAAAAGAGACCACAACACAATAAGTCTGACAAAATGAGAAAACTAAGAAATACATTGCAAATGATGGAGCAAGAGAAAACCTGCAAGAACAACTAAATGAAGAGGAGATAAGCAATATATCTGAAAAAGAATTCAAGTAACGTTAGTAGAGATGATTCAAGATCTTGGAAACAGAAGAGTCACAGATCCAGAAGATATAAGAAAAGTTGAGCAAAGACCTAGAAAAACTAAAGAACAAGCAAACAGAGATGAACAAGACAATAACTGAAATGAAAAATATATTAGAGGTAATCAATAACAGAATAACTGAGGCAGAATAAAGGATAAGTGACTGGGAAGACAGAATGGTGGAAATCTCTGCTGCTGAACCAAACAAAGAAAAAAGAATAAAAAGAAATGATAGCACTGTCATAGAACTCTAAGACAACATTAAATTCACCAACATTCAAATCATAGGGGTCCCAGATGAAGACGAAAAAGAGAAACAGGCTGAGAATATATTTGAAGAGATCACAGTCAAAAACATCTCTAAAATGGAAAAGGAAAAAGTCAGCAAATCCAGGAAGCATAGAAATTTTCATACAGGATAAACCAAAGGAGGAACATACCAAGACAAATATGAATTACACTAACAAAAATTAAATTTAAAAAATATTGAAATAAACCAGGAAAGGGCAACAAATAACATATACGGGAAACCCTATGAAATTATCAGCTGGCTTCTCAGCAGAAACTCTACAGAAAAAAGGAAGTGGCAGGACATATTTAAAGTGATGAAAGGGAAGAACATAAAGCAAAAGTACTCTACCCATCAAGGCTCTCATTCATATTCAATGGAAAAATCAAACACTTTACAGACAAGCAAAAAGTGCAGAGTTCAGCACCACCAAACCAGCTTTACAACAACTGTTAAAGGAACTTCTCTAGGCCAAAAAAAAAAAAAAGAATAGAGAGAGAGAACAAAAGAGAATGCACTCATCATAGCAAACATCCTCTTCCAATGACACAAGAGATGACTCTGCACGTGGCCATCACGAGAAAGTCCTACTGAAATCAGATTGATTGTATTCTGTGCAGTCAAAGATGGAGAAGATCTATACAGTCAACAAAAATAAGACCTGGAGCTGACTGTGGCTCAGATCATGAACTCCTTATTGCAAAATTCGGGTTTAAATTGAAGAAACTAGGGGAAATCACTTGGCCATTAAGTTATGACCTAAATCAAAACCCTTATGATTATACAGTGGAAGTGACAAATAGATTCAAGTGATTAGATCTGGCAAACAGAATGCCTGAAACTGGGCCGGAGGTTCATAACACTGTACAGGAGGTGATGACCAAAACCGTTCCCAAGAAAAAGAAAAGCTAAAAGACAAAGTGGTTGTCTGGGAAGGACTTAAAAATAGCTGAGGAAAGAAGAGAAGCAAAAGGCAAAGGAGAAAGTGAAAGATATACTCAACTGAATGCAGAGTTACAGAGAATAGCAAGGAGAGATAACAAAGCCTTCTTTAGTGAAGATGCAAAGAAAGAGAAAAATGATAGAATGGGAAAGAATAAAACTCTCTTTAAGAAAATTCAAGATACCAAAGAAACATTTCCTGCAAAAATGGGCACAATAAAGGACAGAAATGATAAGGCCCTAAGAGAAGCAGAATAGATTAAGAAAAGGTGGCAAGAATGCACAGAACAACTGTTTTAAAAAAAAAGTCTTATTGACTCAGATAACCACAATGGTGTGCTCACTTTCCTAAAGTAAAACTTCCTGGACTGAGAAGTCAAGAGAGCCTTAGGAAGCATTACTACAAACCTAGCTAGTGGAGGTGATAGAATTCCAGCTGAGCTATTTCAAATCCTAAAACATGATTCTGTTAAAGAAGTGCACTCAAAATGCCAGCAAATTTGGGAAACTCAGCAGTGGCCACAGGACTGTAAAATGTCAATTTTCATTCTAATCCCAAAGAAAGGTAATGCCAAAGAATTTCAAACTACCATACAATTGCACTTATTTCACATGCTAACAAGATTATGCTCAAAATCTTTCAAGCTAGTCTTCAGCAGTATTTGAACCAAGAACTTCAAGATATACAAGCTGGATTTAGCAAAGGTAGAGGAACCAGAGATCAAATTGCTAACATCAGCTGGATCATAGAAAAAGCAAGAGAATTCCAGAAAAACATCTACTTCTGCTCCATTAACTAATCTAAAGCCTTTGACTGTGTGGATCACAACCAATTGTGAAAAGTTCTTAAAGAGATGGAAGTTCCAGACCACGTTACCTGTCTCCTGAGAAGCCTATGTGCAGGTCAAGAAGAAACAGTTAGAACCGGACAGGGAACAATGGACTGGTTCAAAATTGGGAAAGGAATACATCAAAGCTGTAAATTGTCACCCTGCTTATTTAACTTATATGTAGAGTACATCATGCTAAATGCCGGGCTGGATGAATCACTAACTAGAATCAAGATTGATGGGAGAAATATCAACAACCTCAGAAATGCATATTATACCACTCTATTGGCAAAAAATGAAGAGGAACTAAAGAGGCTCTTGATGAGGGTGAAAGAGGACAGTGCAAAAACTAATTTGAAATTCCAAATTCAAAAAATGAATATCATGGCATACAGCCCCATAACTTCATGTCAAATAGAAGAGGCAAAGCAGAGACAGTGGCAGATTTTATTTTCTTGGGTTCCAAAATCACAGTGACTGCTGCCATGAAATTAAGACACTTGTTTGTTGAAGGAAAGCTATGATAAACCTAGACAATGAATTAAAAAGCAGAGACTTCACTTTGCCAACTAAGGTCCCTATAGTAAATCTATAGTTTTTCCAGTAGACGTATACAGATGTGAAAAGTGGTCCATAAAGAAGGCTGAAGGCCAACGAATTGATGCTTTCAAATTGTGGGGCTGGAGAAGACTCTTGAGAGTCCCTTGGCTGGCAAGGAGATCAAACCAGTCAATACTGAAAGAAATCAACCCTGAACATTCACTGGAAGGAAAGATGCTGATGCTCCAATACTGTGACCACCTGGCATGAAGAACTGACTCATTGGAAAAGAACTGGTGCTGGGAAAGCTTGAAGGCAGAAGAAGTGGGCAGCAGAGGATGAGATCATTAGATAACATCACTGGCTCAATGGACATAAATTTGAGCAAGCCCTGGGAAATCATGAAGGACAGGGAGGCCTGGCATACTACATGGGATTGCAGAATCAGACAAGAATTCAGGACAGAACAACAACACACCCCTCTCGCCAGACACCAAAATAAACTCAAACTGGCTTAAAGAATTAAATATAAGATATGACACCATAGAAGAGGGACTTCACTGGTGGCCCAGTGGTTAAGGTTCCATGCTTCCAATGCAGGGGGCAAGGATTGGATTTCTAATCTGGAAACATGCAGCATAGTACAGCTAAAAAATATTTTTAAAAAAATTTTCCTAAAAGAGATCATAGGCAATACATTCTCTAACATAAATCCTACCAATATTTTCTTAGGTCATGGATGGAGGAGCCACGTAGGCTACAGTCCCTGGGGCCACAAAAAGTCTGACACTACTGAGCGACTTCACTTTCACTTTCAGCCTCCCAAGGCAATACAAATAAAATAAAAAATAACAAATTGGAGGTGGGAGGAGGAAAGATGGCAAAGGAGTAAGAGGACATCGAGTTTCATCTCTCTCCATAAATGCATCAAGAATACATCTACAGATGGAAACGTTCTCACAGAGAACCAGCTGAACATTAGCCAAAGACCTTGGACACTGGAGAGTACAAAAAAGATCCTTGATGACCAGGTAGGACAGAAGAAAGGGGAAAAAAAGAAGAGAGGAAATGGGATGGGTCCATGCCCCTGGGGTTTGAGGGGACCTGAAAAAGCAGAGAGGTTCCCACATCCAAAGGAACCCCCTTACCAACAGGGAGATAAGTTGAGCAGAAGAAGAACATCTAGAGCTGTTAGAGGAGAGTGAAATAGTTGGTCCGTGGCAGGCAGGACAGATGGTCGGGACCACATCCCTCTACGCCCTAGCCCGGGACATGTGTCTGCAGGTACACACAGGGACTGGGAGGGACTGGGTGCAGGAACATGGAGACTGGAGAGCAAACCCAGGGAGAGGACTGCTGCTGGATGTGAGGAAGCAGCCTGAGGGGACTGGAATGAGGAAATCCACAACCAGAAATGTTTGTGGAGGATACCTGGACTGCAGTAGAAGAAAGGCACCATTACTGACTGATGTGCAGGGACTGGACCCGCCTTTGCAACCTCTCTCCCCAAGCACCAGCCCCTGCCCTCCACCCAGGGGCTAGGAAAGGTCTCTGCTGGGGCTGACCCTCTGGTACCTTCTCTCTGGCATTAGAAAAGGCCCCCACCAGGGCTGGCCATCTCATGCTGGTGGTCAGGAGCTAGGAAAGGTCTCCACCAGGGCCAGATCTTTCATACCTGTGACCAAACACTAGAAGAAGGCCACACACATGCTGCCAGGAACAAGGAAAGAGCTGACACTTACATGCCTGCTTCCAGGCACTAGAATAGAAAAGGCCCCCACCAGGGCTGGCTCTGACATGCCGGTCATTAGGAGGTAGGAAAGGCTCCCACTAGGGTCAAATCTCTCATGCCCATGGCCACTTCCCCATGTCTTGCCACCAACAGGAGCAGCTCCCTCACGGACACTGACTCCTTGCACGCATCTGGGGCCACTAGGGCACCTGAGACTCCAGCAGCCATGCTATCTCTGTGACCTGTCCTCACTGGGGCAGACCCGAGTTCTCCAGGGCAGTCTCAAGAGTAGATCCCAGTGGGTGGCCCCTCACAGAGGTGGGGGTAAAAGCACACCTGAGCCCTAGGGGCCATGCAACTAAGGAAGAAGAACTGAAATCTCTCCTTGCAGCTGCACAACCATGAATTAATACCTTCATGACCGACTTGATAAAAACTCAGCACCTATCAAATATATGAACTCCTGTAGCCAAGATGGACCAAGCTTTAGCAACTGTAGTCTTTGTGGGCCCATACACATGGGGGTTGGGCCAGGCTAAAGTCAGATCTGCCTTCATAACACCTGCAACAGGTCCATATCCATGGTTACTGCAATCTTGGGACCTGACTTCAGTAATACTTTGGTGGCCTAGTGAAAGCAATATCAAAGTTAGTTATAGGCACACCCACAATTAAGGTGTGGCCAAAAGCAGTGTCATCATCATCATGATCTGAGAGCTCACACACTGGATAAAAGGTGACACAACAGAGCACACCCACAGATGGACAACTCCAGAGGAGCAATACTCAGTAGTTTCCCTCCCAGTGGGAGTGCTCCAATCCCACCTACCTCACACTGTGGGTCAGAATCACAGCTAAGAAGCAGATCTGGGGCCTCTAACAACTAGGGAGCAGACTCTGCCCCTGAAGGGCAGTGGCAACTACAGAGCAAAGGGGGAAGTCCCTCTAAATATCCAGAGCAGGCTCTGGTCACCATAATACCACTCAAATCCCCTTTACAAGTCTGGCTTTAGTAACTGGGTTCTGTTGGCATGTAACATAAGGATAGGGCCTGACCAGAGTTTGAGCAGTCCTACAAGTCTCTCTCAGAGGGTCCAGATGCACAACTACTGCATTGCTGGGACCTAACCTTGGTGAACCTGCGTCAGTGGCTGGGTGGTAACAACTGAGAGTCACCAGGGCCCATTGCCAGCATACCCACAGTTAAGCAGGACCGAGAGCATTTCCAACAATAGTATACTTTATGAGCTTTTACAATAGGCGATACGGGACAAAACTGAGCACAATCACAGGTGAACAGCTCCAGTGGAGGAAAATTCAGTGGCTAACCTCCCAGTGGAGTACTCCAATCTCACCTACCTCACACTACAGATCAGAATCACAGCCAAGAAACAGACCTGGGGCCTCTACTCCAACAACCGGGGAACAGACCCCACCCCGCAAAAGGTAGCTACAACCTCAGAGCAAAACAAGTCTCTATTCAACATTCAGGGCAGTTCTGACCCACGTAACATCAACCAAACCCCTATCAATGGGATAATAGCACAAGCATCTGAATCAATCTCACCCACCAGGGTGACAGACACCAGAAGCAAGAGGAACTATGATCCTATAGCATGTGGAAAAGAGACCACAAACACAGTAAGTCTGACAAAATTAGACAACTAAGAAATATGTTGCAGATGAAGGAGCAATATAAAAAGCTACAAGAGGATTTCTGGTTCAAGATGGTAGAGTAAAAGGACATAGGCTCATCTCCTCCAGCAACAGCACCAAAACAACAACTAGCTACTGAACCATCACAGAAGAATGTTGGAACCCATCCAAAAAAGATACCCCATGTCCAGAGGCAAAGAAGAACCCACAGCAAGATGGTAGGAGGGGCACAATCATGATACAGTCAAATCCCATACCCACTGGGTGGGTGATCCACAAACTGGTGAACAATAATACCAGAGAAGTTCTCCCACTGTTGTGAAGGTTCCGAACCCCATGTCAGGCTTCCTAGCCCACAGATCCAACAACAGGACAGGGAAATCTGACCTTGAAAACCAGTGGAATTTGATTATAGGACTTCCACGGGACTGAGGGAAACAGAGACTACAGTCTTGGAGGGCACAAACAAAATCTTGCACAAACCAAGACCCAGAAGAAAGGAGAAGTGACCCCACAGAAGACTGAACCAAAACTACCTGCTCGTGTTGGAGGGTCTCCTGTGGAGATGTAGGTCAGCAGGGGCTCATCACAGGGATGAGAACACTGGCAACAGCAGTCCTGGAAGGTCCCCCTTGGTTTAAGCCCTCTTCAAGTCTCCATTAACCCTACCACAGAGTCTGTAGACTCCAGATCTGGGTCACCTCAGGCCAAACAACTACCAGGGAGGGAGCACAATCCCAACCCATCAGCAGGTAATTAGAGTAAAGCTTTACTGAGCAAGGCCCTGACCACCAGACCAAGACTCAGTTTTTCCCACCACCAGTCCCTCCCATCAGGAAGCTTACACAAGCCTCTTAGCCTCCTCCATCAGATGGCAGACAGAAAAAGAACCACAATCCCACAGTGGCTAGAACAAAAACCACATTACAGAAAGTAAATCAGTATGAAAAGGCAGAAAGTTATGTCCCAGATTAAGGGACAAGATAAAAACCCAGGAAAACAACTAAATGAAGTGGAGATAGGCAACCTCCCAGAAAAAGAATTCAGAATAATGATAACTTAAGGTGATCCAGGATCTTGGGAAAACAATGGAGAAGATGCAAGAAACCTTTACAAAAGAACTAGAAGAATAAAAACAAACAAGTAGAGATGAATGATATACTAGAAGGAATCAATAGCAAATTAACTAAGGCAGAAGAATGGAAAGAAAAAAAAAAAAAAGACAGCCTAAGGAACCTCTGGGACAAGATTAAATGCACCAACATTCGCATTATAGGGGTCCCAGAAGAAGAGAGAGAAAGGACCCAAGAAAACATTTGAAGAGATAATAGCTGAAAACTTCCCTAACATGGGAAAGGAAATAGTCAACTAAGTCCAGAAAGCACAGAAAGTAGCAGGCAAGATAAACCTCAAGGAAAAACACACCAAGACACATAGTAATCAAACTGACAACAATCAAAGACAAAGATTAAAAACAAGGGAAAAACGACAAATAACACACCAGGGAACTCCCATCAGACTATCAGCTGATTTTTCAACAGGAATTCTACAAGCCAAAAAGGAATAGCATGATATATTTAAAATGGTGAAAGGGAAGAACCTGCTACCAAGAATACTCTACCCAGCAAGACTCTCATTCAGATTTGATGGAAAAATCAAAAGCATTCCAGATAGGTAAAAGTTAACAGAATTCAGCACCACCAAACCAGCTTTACAACAAATGCTAAAGGAACTTCTCTAGGCAGGAAACTCAAGTGTAGGAAAAGACCTACAGAAAATAAACCCAAAACAATTAAGAAAATGGTAATAGAATCATGTGTATGTGTTAGTCGCTTCAGTGGTGTCTGACTCTGTGTGACCCCATGGACTGTAGCCCACCAGGTTGCTCTGTCCATGGGATTCTCCAGGCAAGAATACTGGAGTGGGTTGCCATTCCCTTCTCCAGGGGGATCTTCCCCACCCAAACCTGGGTCTCCTGCATTGCAGGCAGATTCTTTACCACTGAGCCACCAGGGAAGCCATGGTGATATGTATGGTAGGATCATACATGTCAATAACTACCTGAAGTGTAAATGGATTAAATGCTCCAACCAAAAGACAAAGACTAGCTGGGTAGATGAAAACATGTGCATGTATGCACTTCCACTTACCACATCACTCTGCTTGACCCCCTAGATTGTATGCATTTTGTATTGTTAGGTTAATCATGTTCCTATTATGGCTTGCAATTGTAAGTATCTTTTATTTTTTGTCTGGCTATTGATTGTGAAAACTGATAAACATCTTTTACTATCGTGATTATGTAACCATTGAACATAATACCATTGTATCAAGATTGGTCAACATAAAAATTATAGAGTTCTATATCACCAAAACTACCATTTTATAGAAAAACTTGTAATCACTTTTTAAAATCCAGAAGCGTATCAGAATTATCTTGGAATTTTTTTAAAAATTCAAATGCCCAGGTATTGCTGTTTTTTCTCCAAAGCTCCAGATATGCTTCTAATGAGCAGCCATATTTAAAAACAACTGGACTATATGATAATCTTTTACTTTTATCTTGTTTGTTTCACTTTATCTGTTTCATATTCAGTGCTCCCATTTCATTTATGTTTTTCAGTTTCTCCATTTCTTCTGATGTTTTCTCTCAAGCTTTTATCAAGTGTAATACAAAAGCTTTTGTATACATATAAAGAGTAAGTATAACAAATATTTTATAAAATTGATGAATATTTGCCTAACAAAAAAAATGACATTTTGATTCCACTTATTTGGCTTAGCATAAATAGAATACTAGATTTCTAATTTGAAAAAGTAGATATTCAACAAGCAACAATGGTTTACTGTATAGCACAGGGACCTATAGTCAGTATCTAATAATAACCTATAATGTAAAATAATCTGAAAAATAATATGAGTATGTGTATAACTGAATCACCTTGCTGTGCACCTGAAACATTGTAAGTCAACTGTACTTCAGTAACATATATTAAGGAAAAATTACACACAAAATAACCTATAAAGACAACTAAATGAAGAGAAAATAAGCAATATATCTGAAAAAGAATTCAAGTCATGATAGTAAAGATGATCCAAGATTTCAGAAACAGAAGCAGTGTGGATCCACAAGATAAAAGAAAAGCTGAGCAAAGACCTAGAAGAACTAAACAACAAGCAAACAGAGATGAATAAGACAATAACTGAAATGAAAAACATATTAGAAGGAATCAATAGCAGAATAACTGAGGCAGAATAATGGATCAGTGACCAGGAAGACAATGGAGGAAATCTCTGCTGCAGAACAGAATAAAGAAAAAAGAATGAAAAGAAATGAGAGCAGTCTTAGATACCTCTGAAACAACATTAAATGCTCCAACATTCAAATTATAGGGGTCTCAGAAGAAGAAAAGGGGAAAGGGCCTAAGAAAATACTTGAAGAGATCATAGTCAAAAAATTCCCTAACATGGGAAAGGAAATAGTCACCAAAGTCCAGGAAGCACAGAGTTTTGTACAGCATAAACCAAAGGAGGAACACACTGAGAAAATTATTAATCACACTAAAAAAAATTAAATGCAAAGAAAAATACTAAAAGCAATGAGGAAAAAGCAACAAATAACATGCAAGGGAAATCCCACAAGGTTATCAGCTAACTCCTCAGCAGAAACTCTGTAGGCAAGAAGGAAGTGGCAGGATGTGTTTAAAGTGATAAAACAGAAAAACATAACAAAGAATATTCTACTCATTCAGATTCGATGGCAACATCAAAAACTTTACAGACAAGCAGAAGCTCCGAGAGTTCAGCACCACCAAACCAGCTTTACAGTAACTACTAAAGGAACTTATACGCAAAAAAAAAAATCATGAGAGAACAGAAGAGGAAGGGGAAAAATAAAAAGACATACAAAAGCAAACCATTGATTGATTTGCAGATATTGAAGAATCCTTGCACCCCTGGGATAAAGCCCACTTGGTCATGGTGTATGATCTTTTTAATGTGTTGTTGGATTCTGATTGCTAGAATTTTGTTAAGGATTTTTGCATCTATGTTCATCAGTCATATTGGCCTGTAGTTTTCCTTTTTGTGGCATCTTTGTCAGGTTTTGGTATTAGGGTGATGGTGGCCTCATAGAATGAGTTTGGAAGTTTACCTTCCTCTGCAATTTTCTGGAAAAGTTTGAATAGGATAGGTGTTAGCTCTTCTCTAAATTTTTGGTAGAATTCAGCTGTGAAGCCATCTGGACCTGGGCTTTTGTTTGCTGGAAGATTTCTAATTACAGTTTCAATTTTCTTGCTTGTGATGGGTCTGTTAAGATTTTCTATTTCTTCCTGGTTCAGTTTTCACAAAAATCAATGTAATACACCACGTTAACAAATTGAAAAATAAAACCCATATGATTATCTCAATAGATGCAGAGAAAGCCTTTGACAAAATTCAGCATTGATTTATGATAAAAACCCTCCAGAAAGCAGGAGTAGAGGGAACATACCTCAATATAATAAAAGCTTTATATGACAAACCCACAGCAAACATTATCCTCAATGGTGAAAAATTGAAAGCATTTCCTCTAAAGTCAGGAACAAGACAAGGGTGCCCACTCTCACCACTACTATTCAACATAGTTTTGGAAGTTTTGGCCATAGCGATCATAGTAGAAAAAGAAATAAAAGGAATCCAAATTGGAAAAGAAGTAAAACTCTCACTGTTTGCAGATGACATGATCCTCTACATAGAAAACCCTAAAGACTCCACCAGAAAATTACTAGAGCTAATCAATGAATATAGTAAAGTTTCAGGATATAAAATTAACACAGAGAAATCCCTTGCATTCCTATACACTAATAATGAGAAAATAGAAAGAGAAATTAAGGAAACAATTCCATTCACCATTGCAACAAAAAGAATAAAATACTTAGGAATATATCTACCTAAAGAAACTGAAGACCTATATATAGAAAACTATAAAACACTGGTGAAAGAAATCAAAGAAGACACTAATAGATGGAGAAATATACCATGTTCATGGATCAGAAGAATCAATACAGTGAAAATGAGTATACCTCCCAAAGCAATCTATAGATTCAATGCAATCTCTATCAAGCTACCAACAGTATTTTTCACAGAGCTAGAAAAATAACTTCACAATTTGTATGGAAATACAAAAAACCTCGAATAGCCAAAGCAATCTTGAGAAAGAAGAATGAAACTGGAGGAATCAACCTGCCTGACTTCAGGCTTTACTACAAAGCCAAAGTCATCAAGACAGTATGGTACTGGCACAAAGACAGAAATATAGATCAACGGAACAAAATAGAAAGCCCAGAGATAAATCCATGCACCTATGGACAACTTATCTTTGACAAAGGAACCAAGAATATACAGTGGAAAAAAGACAATCTCTTTAACAAGTGATGCTGGGAAAACTGGTCAACCGCCTGTAAAAGAATGAAACTAGAACACTTTCTAACACCATACACAAACTCAAGATGGATTAAAGATCTAAACGTAAGACCAGAAACTATAAAACTCCTAGAGGAGAACATAGGCAAAACACTCTCTGACATACATCACAGCAGGATCCTCTATGACCCACCTCCCAGAATATTGGAAATAAAAGCAAAAATAAATAAATGGGACCTAATTAAAATTAAAAGCTCCTGCACAACAAAGGAAACTATAA
>NW_011494935.1:3937594-3937946 GCF_000754665.1 Bison bison bison | reverse complement strand
ATTTCAAG
Source organism: Bison bison bison (assembly GCF_000754665.1). Classification (NCBI taxonomy): domain Eukaryota; kingdom Metazoa; phylum Chordata; class Mammalia; order Artiodactyla; family Bovidae; genus Bison; species Bison bison. Next base: position 3,937,938 of record NW_011494935.1, on the reverse strand, counting down.
AGATAAGGAAGTACACTGCATAATGATCAAGGGATCAATCCAAGAAGAATATATAACAATTGTAAATATTTATATACCCAACATAGGAGCACCTCAACACATAAGGCAAATGCTAATAGCCATAAAAGAGGAAATCTACAGTCACACAGTAATAGGGGTGGACTTTAACATCCAAATTATACCAGTGGACAGATCATCCAGACAGAAAATAAGGAAACACAAGCTTTAAATTACACATTAGACACAACTGCTGCTGCTACTGCTAAGTCACTTCAGTCGTGTCCGACTCTGTGTGACCCCATAGACGGCAGCCCACCAGGCTCCCCTGTCCCTGGGATTCTCCA
>NW_011494935.1:3936602-3937494 GCF_000754665.1 Bison bison bison | reverse complement strand
CACCAATACAGTATACTAATGCATATATATGGAATTTAGAAAGATGGTAATGATAACCGTGTATGTGAGACAGGAAAAGAGACACAGATGTATAGAACAGTCTTTTGGACTCTGTGGGAGAGGGAGAGGGTGGGATGATTTGGGAGAATGGCATTGAAACCTGTATATTATCATATGTGAAATGAATCGCCAGTCCAGGTTTGATGCATGATACAGGATGCTCCAGGCTGGTGCACTGGGATGACTCAGAGGGATGGGATGGGGAGGGAGGTGGGAGGGGGATTGAGAATGGGGAACACATGTACACCCATGGCAGATTCATGTCAATGTATGGCAAAACCAATACAATATTGTAAAGTAATTAGCCTCCAATTAAAATAAATAAATTTATATTTTTTTTAAAAAAAGCTAATCAGCTTCAGCAAAAATAAGTAAAATATTTTTTTAAAAAGCAAACCAAAAATATTCACAAAAATAACAATAGGAATGTACATATCAATAACTACCTTAAATATAAATGGGATAAATACCCCAACAAAAAGACAAACTGGCTGAATGGATAAAAACAAGACTCATATGCTGTCTACAAAAGACCAACTTTGAATACTGGAGTGGGTTGCCATCCCTCCTCTGGGGGCTCTTCCCAACCCAGGGATTGAACCCAGGTCTCCCACATTGGAAGCAGATTCTTTGCTGCCTGAGCCACCAAGGAAACCCGAATGCCTGAACCAAAAGACATCAGACTGGCTAAATGAATAAAAAATAAGACTCATATATATGCTGTGTATGAGACCCACTTCAGACCTAGTGATACAAACAGACTAAAAGTGAGGGGATGGCAAAAGATATTCCATACAAATGGAAATCAAAAAAGAGCTGGAGTAGCAATACT
>NW_011494935.1:3935077-3936502 GCF_000754665.1 Bison bison bison | reverse complement strand
GGATTCTCCAGGCAAGAACACTGGAGTGGGTTGCCATTTCCTTCTCCAATGCATGAAAGTGAAATGTGAAAGGGAAGTCGCTCAGTTGTGTCCGACCCTTCGAGACCCCATGGACCGCAGTCCACCAGGCTCCTCCGTCCATGGGATTTTCCGGGCAAGAGTACTGGAGTGGGGTGCCATTGCCTTCTCCTTAGACACAATAACTGATATTTAATAGGATATTTCATCCAACAGAAGCAAAATACACTTTCTTCTCTAGTGTACACACAGCATTCTCCAATTTAGATCACATTTAAGCTCATAAATCAAGCCTCAATAAATTTAAGAAAACTGAAATCATACCAAACATGTTTGCTGACTACAGCACTAAGACTAGAAATCAATTACTGGGGGGAGGGGGGAACTATAAAAAACACAAGCACATGAAGGCTAACCAATGTGCTACTAAATAACCAATGGATCACTGAAGAAATCAAAAAAATACCTAGAAACAAATGACAGCGAAAACACAATGACTAGTCCCCACCTCCACCCCACCCTGTTCCCTCTCTGGTCGGGTGAGGCGCGGCCCGCCCCGCCAGCTCCCAGCAGAGGCTGAGCGAGAGAGAGAGTGGGCGGGGAGGAGGACTCAGGGCGTAGGAGCCGGGGAGCCCTCCCGCGCCACAGAAAATTTCCAGAGACTTGGTGAAGATAGGAAAGCTATCAAAAAGACCATAGGACTATTGTACTTTAGAGAAATAATGCAAGCTGTGCAGGTCGTGTAGAGCTGTCCAGCAGTCTCTGCTGCAGTGGGCTAGTGGAGACCAGAAACAGATGAAACCTAACAGTGGCATTGAAGGTATTTGCTGTTTATCCTGAAGCTCAGCTGAGGCAGAGCTCAGCTGATCTGTTTCTTGACTGTTTACTTCCTATTGGCCTACCAAGACTTTATTGGAGAATTCTGTTGCACAGAGCCTGCCGTCGTCTGTGGGCCGTAACAGGAGCATGCATTTGCAAGTGTCAGATTTGTGGATCAATAAGGTTTTCCTGAAAGAAAGAAGAAATCCAGCTCCACCCACCAGAACACCAACACAAGCTTCCCTAACGAAGAAACCTTGACAAGCCACCTGTACAAACCCACACACAGCAAGGAAACGCCACAATAAAGAGAAATCCACAAACTGCCAGAATACAGAAAGGACACCTCAAACTCAGCAATTTAAACAAGATGAAGAGACAGAGGACCACCCAGCAGGTAAAGGAACAGGATAAATGCCCACCAAACCAAACAAAAGAGAAGAGATAGGGAATCTACCTGATAAAGAATTCCGAATAATGATAGTGAAATTGATCCAAAATCTTGAAATCAAAATGGAATCACAGATAAATAGCCTGGAGACAAGGATTGAGAAGATGCAAGAAAGGTTTAACAAGGACCTAGAAGAA
>NW_011494935.1:3932949-3934958 GCF_000754665.1 Bison bison bison | reverse complement strand
AACATTCGAATCATAGGGGTCCCAGAAGAAGAAAACAAAAAGAAAGACCATGAGAAAATACTTGAGGAGATAATAGTTGAAAACTTCCCTAAAATGGGGAAGGAAATAATCACCCAAGGCCAAAAAACCCAGAGAGTCCCAAACCCAAGGCAAAACACCCCAAGACACATATTAATCAAATTAACAAAGATCAAACACAAAGAACAAATATTAAAAGCAGCAAGGGAAAAAACAACAAATAACACACAAGGGAATTCCCATAAGGATAACAGCTGATCTTTCAATAGAAACTCTTCAAGCCAGGAGGGAATGGCAAGACATACTTAAAGTGATGAAAGAAAATAACCTACAGCCCAGATTATTGTACCCAGCAAGGATCTCATTCAAAAATAAAGGAGAAATCAAAAGCTTTACAGACAAGCAAAAGCTGAGAGAATGCAGCACCACCAAAACAGCTCTCCAACAAATACTAAAGGATATTCTCTAGACAAGAAACACAAAAAGGGTGTATAAATTTGAACCCAAAACAATAAAGTAAATGGCAACGGGATAATACTTATCAATAATTACCTTAAACATAAATGGGTTGAATGCCCCAACCAAAAGACAAAGACTGGCTGAACAGATACAAAAACAAGACCCCTACATATGCTGTCTACAAGAGACCCACCTCAAAACAGGGGACACATACAGACTGAAAGTGAAGGGCTGGAAAAAGACTTTCCATGCAAATAGGGACCAAAAGAAAGCAGGAGTAGCAATACTCATATCAGATAAAATAGACTTTAAAACAAAGGCTGTGAAAAGAGACAAAGGCGGTCACTACATAATGATCAAAGGATCAATCCAAGAAGAAGATATAACAATTATAAATATATATGCACCCAACACGGGAGCACTGCAATATGTAAGACAAATGCTAACAAGTATGAAAGGAGAAATTAACAATAACACAATAATAGTGGGAGACTTTAATACCCCACTCACACCTATGGATAGATCAACTAAACATAAAATCTACAAGGAAACACAAACTTTAAACGATACAATAGACCAGTTAGACCTAATTGATATCTATAGGACATTTCATCCCAGAACAATGAATTTCACCTTTTTCTCAAGCACACATGGAACCTTCTCCAGGATAGATCGCATCCTGGGCTATAAATCTAACCTTGGTAAATTCAAAAAAACTGAAATAATTCCATGCATCTTTTCTGACCACAATGCAGTAAGATTACATCTCAATTACAGGAGAAAAACTATTAAAAATTCCAACATATGGAGGCTGAACAACACGCTGCTGAATAACCAACAAATCACAGAAGAAATCAAAAAAGAAATCAAAATTTGCATAGAAACGAATGAAAATGAAAACACAACAACCCAAAACCTGTGGGACACTGTAAAAGCAGTCCTAAGGGGAAAGTTCATAGCAATACAGGCACACCTCAAGAAACAAGAAAAAAGTCAAATAAATAACCTAACTCTACACCTAAAGTCAACTAGAAAAGGAAGAAATGAAGAACCCCAGGGTTAGTAGAAGGAAAGAAATCTTAAAAATTAGAGCAGAAATAAATGCAAAAAACACAAAAGAGACCATAGCAAAAATCAAGAAAGCCAAAAGCTGGTTCTTTGAAAGGATAAATAAAATTGACAAACCATTAGCCAGACTCATCAAGAAACAAAGGGAGAAAAATCAAATCAATAAAATTAGAAATGAAAATGGAGAGATCACAACAGACAACACAGAAATACAAAGGATCATAAGAGATGACTATCAACAATTATATGCCAATAAAATGGACAACGTGGAAGAAACAGACAAATTCTTAGAAAAGTACAACTTTCCAAAACTGGACCAGGAAGGAATAGAAAATCTTAACAGACCCATCACAAGCACGGAAATTGAAACTGTAATCAAAAATCTTCCAGCAAACAAAAGCCCAGGTCCAGATGGCTTCACAGCTGAATTCTACCAAAAATTTAGAGAAGAGCTAACACATATC
>NW_011494935.1:3916087-3931963 GCF_000754665.1 Bison bison bison | reverse complement strand
GAAACTAGAGCACTTTCTAACACCACACACAAAAATAAACTCAAAATGGATTAAAGATCTAAATGTAAGACCAGAAACTATAAAACTCCTAGAGGAGAACACAGGCAAAACACTCTCCGACATACATCACAGCAGGATCCTCTATGACCCACCTCCCAGAATATTGGAAATAAAAGCAAAAACAAACAAATGGGACCTAATTAAACTTAAAAGCTTCTGCACAACAAAGGAAACTATAAGCAAGGTGAAAAGAAAGCCTTCAGAATGGGAGAAAATAATAGCAAATGAAGCAACTGACAAACAACTCATCTCAAAAATATACAAGCAACTCCTACAGCTCAATTCCAGAAAAATAAATGACCCAATCAAAAAATGGACCAAAGAACTAAATAGACATTTCTCCAAAGAAGACATACAGATGGCTAACACACACATGAAAAGATGCTCAACATCACTCATTATTAGAGAAATGCAAATCAAAACCACTAGGAGGTACCATTTCACGCCAGTCAGAATGGCTGCGATCCAAAAGTCTACAAATAATAAATGCTGGAGAGGGTGTGGAGAAAAGGGAACTCTCTTATACTGTTGGTGGGAATGCAAACTAGTACAGCCACTATGGAGAACAGTGTGGAGATTCCTTAAAAAACTGGAAATAGAACTGCCTTATGACCCAGCAATCCCACTGCAGGGCATACACACTGAGGAAACCAGAAGGGAAAGAGACACGTGTACCCCAGTGTTCATCGCAGCACTGTTTATGATAGCAAGGACATGGAAGCAACCTAGATGTCCATCGACAGATGAATGGATAAGAAAGCTGTGGTACATATACACAATGGAGTATTACTCAGCCATTAAAAAGAATAGTTTGAATCAGTTCTAATGAGGTGGATGAAACTGGAGCCAATTATACAGAGTGAAGTAAGCCAGAAAGAAAAACACCATTACAGTATACTAACGCATATATATGGAACTTAGAAAGATGGTAACAATAACCCTGTATATGAGACAGCAAAAGAGACACTCTTGTATAGAATCGTCTTTTGGACTCTGTGAGAGAGGGAGAGGGTGGGATGATTTGGGAGAATGGCATTGAAATATATATAATATCATATATGAAACGAGTCACCAGTCCTGGTTCGATGCATGATACTGGATGCTTGGGGCTGGTGCACTGGGACGACAGAGGGATGGTATGGGGAGGGAGAGGGAGGAGGGTTCAGGATGGGGAACACATGTATACCTGTGACGGATTCATTTCGATATATGGCAAAACCAATACAATATTGTAAAGTTAAAAAATAAAATAAAATTTTAAAAAAATAAAATTTAAAAAAAAAACAGGCAAAAAAAAAAGAACACAATGACTCAAAATCTAGGGAATGCAGCAAAAGCAGTTCTAAGTGGGATGCTTATAGCAGTACAATCCCACGTCAAGAAACAAGAAAAATATCAAATAAACAGTTTTACCTTATACCTGAAGCAATGAGAGAAAGAACAAACAAAGCCCCAAGTGAGTATAAGGAAAGAAATCATAAAGATCAAAGCAAAAATAAATGAAATAGGAATGAAGAAAGCAATAGAAAAGATCAATGAAACTAAAAGCTGGTTTTTTGAAAACATAAATAAAATTGATAAACCTTTAGTCATACTTATCAAGAAACAATAGACTCAAATTAGTAAAATTAGAAATGGAAAAGGAAAAGTTGCAACAGACACCACAGAAAAACAAAGGATCATAAGAGACTACCACAAGCAACTATTGGAGAAGGAAATAGCAACCCACTCCAGTATTCTTGCCTGGAAAATCCCATGGACAGAGGAGCCTGGCGGGCTACGGTCCATGGGGAAGCAGAGAGTCAGATACCACTGAGCGACTTCACTTCTCAAAAAACAAGCAACTATATGTGAACAAAATGGACAACCTGGTAGAAATGGACACATTTAGAAAGGTACAATTTTCAAAGACTGAACAGGAAGAAACAGAAAACAGATCATAAGCACTGATATTGCTGCTGCTGCTGCTAAATCGCTTCAGTCGTGTCCGACTCCGTGTGACTCCATAGACGGCAGCCCACCAGGCTTCCCCATCCCTGGGATTCTCCAGGCAAGAACACTGGAGTGGGCTGCCATTTCCTTCTCCAATGCATGCATGCATGCTAAGTCACTTAGTCATGTCCTACTCTGTACGACCCTAAGGACAGGAGCCCTCCAGGCTCCTCTGTCCACAGGATTCTCCAGGCAAGAATACTGGAGTGGATTGCCATGTCCTTCTCCCACTGATATTGAAACTGTGATTAAAAATCTTCCAACAAACAGAAGTTCAGGACCAGATGGCTTCACAAGCGAATTCTATCAAGCATTTAGAGAATAGCTAACACCTATTGTTCTCAGACTCTTGAAAATATTGCAGAGGGAGGAACACTCCCAAGGTCATTCTGTGAGCCTACCATCACCCTGATACCAAAAGCAGACACAGATATCATACCAAAAAAATTACAGGCCAATATCACAAATGAACACACACCAAAAGTCCTCAACAAAATATTAGCAAACCAAACCGCAACACTTTAAAAGGATCATACACCATGATCAAGTGGAATTTATTCCAGGGATGCAAGGATTCTTCAATATACACAATTCGATTACTGGGATACACCATATTAACACACTGAAGACTAAACTCGTACGATCATCTCAATAGATGAAAAAAAAGCTTTAGCTAAAATTCAATACCCATTGATGATTTAAAAAAAAAAAAAAAACCCTCTAAAAAGTGGGTATACAGGGAACCTATCTCCACATAATAAAGACAGTATATGACAAAGCAATAGCAAACATCTTTCTCAATGATGAAAAACTGAAAGCATTTCCTCTAAGATCAAGAATAAGACAAGGATGTCCACTCTCACTACTACTATTCAGCATAATTTTTGAAGTCCTAGCTACAGCAATCAGAGAAGAAAATAAATAAAAGGAATCCAAACTGGAAAAGTAGTAGTAAACCTGTCACTGTTTGCAGATGACATGATACTATACATAGAAAATCCTAAAAAGGCTTATCAATGAATTTGGTAAAGTTTCAGGACACAAAATTAATACACAGAAATCCTTGCATTCCTATACACTAACAACAAAAGATCAGAAACAGAAATTCAGGAAACAGTCCCATTTACCATCTCAACAAAAAGAATAAAATACCAAGGAATAAACCTACCTAGACAAAAAACCTGTACTCAGAAGACTATAAGATATTGATGAAAGAAATCAAATACAATACAAAGAGATGGAGAGAGAGATATACCATGTTCTTGGACTGGAAGAATCAATATTGTGAAAATAACTATACTACCCAAAGCAATCTACAGATTCAATGCAATCTTTATCAAATTATCAATGGCATTTTTCACAGAATTAGAACAAAAACTTTTACAATTTGTATGGAAACAAAGACCTGGAATAGCCAAAGAAATCTTGAGAAAGAAACATGGAGTTGGAGGAAGCAGGCTCCCCAACTTCAGACTATTCTACAAAGCTATAGTCATCAATACAGTATGATACTGTGGAAGATATGAGTTTCATCCCTAGTCCAGGAAGATTCCACATGCCACAGACCAACTAAGCCCCTTGTATCACAACTACTGAGCCAGCACTCAGAGCCCATGAGCCACAACTACATAACCTATGTGCCACAACGATCGAAGCCTACATGTCTAGAGCCTATACGCCCCAACAAGAGAAACCATCCAATGGGAAGCCCACACACCTTAATAAGTAGCCCCTACTGGCTGCAACTAGACAAAGCCCATGCATAGCAACAAAGACCCAACGCGACCAAAAATAAATAAAATTTAAAAAAATTTTAAAGCAAGTTGACAATTTTTAAAACACTGATGAAACAAATCAAAGATGACACAAATAGATGGAGAAATATGCCATGTTCGTGGATTGGCACAATCAATATACTGAAAATGAGTAGACTACCCAAAGCAATCTATAGATTCAATGCAATCCCTATCAAGCTACCAACGGTATTTTTCACAGAACTAGAATAATTTCACAATCTGTATGGAAACAAACGAAAAAAAAAAAAAAACCACCTCAAATAGCCAAAGCAATCTTGAGAAAGAAGAATGGAACTGGAGGAATCGACCTCCCTGATACAAAGCTACAGTCAAGACAGTATGGTACTGGCACAAGGACAGAAATATAGACCAATGGAACAAAATAGAAAGCCCAAAGATAAATCCAAGCACCTATGGATACCTTATCTTTGACAAAGGAGGCAATACAATGGAGAAAAGATAATCTTTTTAACAAGTGGTGCTGGGAAAACTGGTCAGCCACCTGTAAAAAAATGAAACTAGAACACTTTCTAACATCATAGACAAAAATATACTCAAAATGGGTTAAAGATCTAAATGTAAGACCAGAAACTATAAAACTCTTAGAGAAAAACATCGGCAGAACACTCTCTGACATAAACCACATCAAGATCCTCTATGACACACTTCCCAGAGTAATGGAAATAAAAACAAAAAGTAAACAAATAGAACCTAATTAAACTTAAAAGCTTTTGCACAATGAAGGAAACTATAAGCAAGGTGAAAAGGCAGCCTTCAAAATGGGAGAAAATAATAGCAAATGAAACAACTGACAAAGAATTAATCACCAAAATATACAAGCAGCTCAATACCAGAAAAATAAACAACCCAATCAAAAAGTGAGCCAAAGACCTAAACAGACATTTCTCCAAAGAAGATATACACATGGCTAATAAACACATGAAAAGATGCTCAACATCACTCATTACTAGAGAAATCCAAATCAAAACCACAATGAGGTATCATCTCACACCGTCAGAATGGCCACCACCAAAAAGTCTACAAACAATAAATGCTGGAGAGGGTGTGTAGAAAAGGGAACCATCTTACACTGTTGGTGGGAATGCAAACTGGTACAGCCACTATGGAGAACATTGTGGAGATTTCTTAAAAAACTGGAAATAGAACTGCCATATGACCCAGCAATCCCACTGCTGGGCATACACACTGAGGAAACCAGAAGGGAAAGAGACACGTGTACCCCAATGTTCATCGCAGCATTGTTTACACTAGCTAGGACATGGAAGCAACCTAGATGTCCATTGGCAGACAAATGGACAAGAAAGCTGTGGTACATATACACAATGGAATACTCAGCTATTAAAAAAAAAGAATGCATTTGAGTCAGTTCTAATAAGGTGAATGTAACCTATTATACAAAGCGAAGTAATTCAGAAAGAGAAACACCAATACAGTATATTATTTATGCATATATATGGAATTTAGAAAGACAGTAACAATGATCCTATATGTAAGGCAGCAAAAGAGATACAGACATAAAGAACAGATTTTGGACTCTGTGGGAGAAGGTGAGGGTGGGATGATTTGAGAGAATAGCATTGAAACATGTATATTACAATATGTAAAATAGATGACCAGTGCAAGTTCGATGCACGAAGCAGGGCATTCAAAGCCAGTGCTCTTGGACAACCCAGAGGGGTGGGGGGGTAAGGGATGTTGCGGGGGAGGTTTAGCATGGGGGGGAAACATGTGCACCCATGGTTTATTCATGTCGATGTATGGCAAAAGCCACCACAATATTATAAATTAATTATCCTCCAATTAAAATAAATTAATTCTTTAAAAAAAGAATGAGTTAAAAAAAAAACTTACAAATAATAAATGCTGGAGAGGATGTGGAGAAGAAGAGAACCCTCCTACACTGTTGATGGGAAAGTAAATTGGTACAGCCACTATGGAAAACAGTATGGAGGTCCCTCAAAAATATATATGTGCTACTATGTACAAAATGGATATCTAATGACCTGGATAATCACAATGGTGTGGTCACTTACCTGCAGCCAGACATCCTAGTGTGTGAAGTCAAGTGGGCCTTAGGAAGCATTACTATGAACAAAGCTAGTGGAGGTGATGGAATTCCATCAAAGCTATTTCAAATCCTAAAAGATGATGCTGTTAAAATACTGTACTCAATATGCCAGCAAATTTGGAAAACTTAGCAATGGCCACAGGACTGGAAAAGGTCAGTTTTCATTCCAATCCCAAAGAAGGGCAATGCCAAAGAATGTCCAAACTACTGCACAATTGCACTCATCTCACAGTCTAGCAAGGCAGAGGTCAAAATCCTTCAAGTTAGGCTTCAACAATGCATGAACCAAGGATTTCCAGATGTACAAGCTGGATTTAGGAAAGGCAGAGGAACCAGAGATCTAATTGCCAACATTCATTGGATCATAGAAAAAGCAAGAGAATTCCAGAAAAAAACATCTACTTCTGTTTCATTGACTACACTAAAGCCTTTGTGTGGATCACAACAAACTGTGGAAGATTCTGAAAGAGATGGGAATACCAGACCACTTTACTCACCTCCCAAGAAATCTGTATGTATGTCAAGAAGCAACAGTTAGAACCAGACACAGAACAACAGACCAGTTCAAAATTGGGAAAGGAGCAAGTTAAGGCTGTATATTGTCACCCTGCCTATTTAACTTCTATGCAGAGTACATCATGTGAAATGCTGGGCTGGATGACTCACAAGCTGGAATCAAGATTGCCAGGAGAAATATCAATAACCTCAGATATGCAGATGTTATCACCCCAATGGCAGAAAGTGAAGAACTAAAGAGCCTCTTGATAAAAGTAAAAGAGGAGTTAAAAAGCTGACTTCAAACTCAACATTCAAAATAGAAGATCATGGCATCCAGTCCCATCACTTCCTAGCAAATAGAGGGGGGAAATGGAAATAGTGACAGAAGTCATTTTCTTGGGCTCCAAAATCACTGTGGACAGTGACTGCAGCCATGAAATCAAAAGTTGCTTGCTCCTTGGAAGAAAAGCCATGACAACCTAGACAGCATTAAAAAGCAGAGACATCATTTTGCCCACAAAGGTCCATCTAGTCAAAGCTATCCATGGTTACCAATAGTCGTGTACAGATGTGAAAGTTGGACCATAAAGAAGCTTGAGCGCCAAAGAATTGATGCTTTTGAACTGTGGTGCTGGAGAGGATGCCTGAGAATTCCTTGGACAGCAATATCAAACCAGTCAATTCTGAAGGAACTCAACCCTGAAGATTCATTAGGACTGGTTATGAAGCTGAAGCTCCAATACTTTGGCCACTGATGTGAAGAACTGACTCACTGGAAAAGACCCTGATGCTGGGAGAGATTGAAGGCAGGAGAAGGCAATGACAGAGGATGAGATGGTTGGATGGAATCACCAACTCAATGGATGTGAGTTTGAGCAAACTCCAGGAGATGGTGAAAGACAGGGAAGCCTGGTGTGCTGCAGTCCATGGGGTCACAAAGAGTCAGACAAGACTTAGTGACTGAACAATAATGAGAACCTACTGTATTGCACAAGGAATTCTACTCAATGCTCTATGATAGCTCATATGGGAAGGAAATCTAAAAAAGAAGGGATATATGTATATGCATAGCTGATTCACTTTGCTGTGTAGCAGAAACTAACACAACACTGTAAAGTAATTATACTCCAATAGAAATTATTTTTAAATAAATAAATTTAAAAGGGGGGACCTAATCAAATTTACAGGCTTTTTTGCACAGCAAAGGAAACCATAAAGCAAAAAGACAACCTATGGAATGGGAGAAAATATCTGCAAATGATACGACCAACAAAGGCTTAATTTCCATAATATACAACTTATATAACTCGATAATAACAACAACAAAATCCAAAAGAAGGACAGAAGGTCTAAATCTATATTTCTCCAAAGACATGTCCTGTGTTCAGTTGTGTCTAACTCTTTGGGACCATATGGACTGTAGCTTGCCAGGCCCCTCTATTAATGGGATTTTCCAGGGAAGAATACTGGAGTGGATTGCCAGTCCCTTTTCCAGGGGATCTTCCCAACCCAGGGGTCAAACCCACATCTCCTGCATTGGCAGGCCGATTCTTTATCACTGAGCCATCTGGTCAGAATGACAATCGTCAAAAAGTCTACAAATAACAAACGCTAGAAAGGGTGTGGATAAAGGGAACCCTTCTAACTACTGGTGGGAATGGAAGCTGGTTCAGCCATTGTGTTAGGTTCCTCAAAAAACTTAAACTGGAGTAGCCATATGATCCAGCAATCCTATTCCTGGGCATATATCCAGACAAAACTAATTCAAAAAGACACATGCACCCCCATATTCATACAGCACTATTCGCAATAGCAAGACATAGCAGCAAACTAAATATCCATTGACAGATGAATGAACATAGATGTAATGTGTACATATACACAACAGAAAACTACTCAGTGATTAAAAAAACAAAAGTAACACACACACAAAAAATGCCATTTGCAGCAACATGGATGAAACCTGAGATAATCAACTAAGCAAAGTAAGTGATAAAGAGAAAGACAAGTACCATATGACATCACTTATATAGAGAATCTAAAACATGACACAAATGAACATGTCTATGAAATAGACTCCTAGGTATAGAGACTAGACTTGTGATTGCCAAGGGGAAGGGATGGAATGGGAGTTTGGGGTTAGCATATGTATATTTATATATAGGGGTAGTTAGGGACTTTGGGAAGATTATATACACACTGTTATATATATATATATCATAGGATATTGAATATAGTTCCATCTATACATAATAGCTTATATATAGGATGCATAATAGCTTATATATAGGATGGATAAACAAGATCTTATTGTATAACACATGGAACTATATTCAATCAGTTCAATTCAGTCGCTCAGTTGTGTCCGACTCTTTGCAACCCCATGAATTGCAGCACGCCAGGCCTCCCTGTCCATCACCAACTCCTGGAGTCCACTCAGACTCACGTCCATCGAGTCGGTGATGCCAACCAGCCATCTCATCCTCTGTCGTCCCCTTCTCCTCCTGCCCCCAATCCCTCCCAGCATCAGGGTCTTTTCCAATGAGTCAACTCTTCACATGAGGTGGCCAAAGTACTGGAGTTTCAGCTTTAGCATCAGTCCTTCCGAAGAACACTCAGGACTGATCTCCTTTAGGATGGACTGGTTGGATCTCCTTGCAGTTCAAGGGACTCTCAAGAGTCTTCTCCAACACCACAGTTCAAAAGATCAATTCTTCGGCACTCAGCTTTCTTCACAGTCCAACTCTCACATCCATACATGACTACTGGAAAAACCATAGCCTTGACTAGACGGACCTTTGTTGGCAAAGTAATGTCTCTGCTTTTGAATATGCTATCTAGGTTGGTCATAACTTTCCTTCCAAGGAGTAAGCGTCTTTTGATTTCATGGCTGCAGTCACCATCTGCAGTGATTTTGGAGCCCCCAAAAATAAAGTCTGACACTATTTCCACTGTTTTCCCGCCTATCTGCCATGAAGCGATGTGACCAGATGCCATGATCTTCGTTTTCTGAATGTTGAGCTTTAAGCAACTTTTTCACTCTCCTCTTTCACTTTCATCAAGAGGCTCTTTAGTTCCTCTTCACTTTCTGCCATAAGGGTGGTATCATCTGCATATCTGAGGTTATTGATATTTCTCCCAGCAATCTTGATTCCAGTTTGTGCTTCTTCCAGCCCAGCATTTCTCATGATGTACTCTGCATATAAGTTAAATAAGCAGGGTGACAATATACAGCCTTGATGTACTCCTTTTCCTATTTGGAACCAGTCTGTTGTTCCATGTCCAGTTCTAACTGTTGCTTCCTGACCTGCATATAGGTTTCTCAATAGGCAGGTCAGGTGGTCTGGTATTGCCATCTCTTTCAGAATTTTCCACAGTTTATTGTGGTCCACACAGTCAAAGGCTTTGGCATAGTCAATAAAGCAGAAATAGATGTTTTTCTGGAACTCTCTTGCTTTTTCGATGATCCGATATCCTATGATAAATATAGCATTGTGTACATGACCTTCCCAAAGTCCCTAACTATCCCTATATATAACTGTATTTAAAGTGGATAAGCAACAAAGACTTATTGCATAGCACATGGAACTCTGCTTAATGTTATGTGCCACCCTGAAAGGGACGGTGTTTAGAGGAGAATGGATACATGTATATATATGGCTGTGTTCCTTTGCTGTTCACCTAAAACTACTACAATATTGTTAATCAGCTATATTCCAATACGTTTTTTAATTTTAAAAAATCCTATGTTAAACCATAATTTAAAAACATTAAAAATATATATATATATGTTTAGATGAATCACATTGTTATACAGCAGAAATTGACATTGCAAATCAACTATACTTTGTCAAAATAATTAAGAAATGTGATATAAATGCAGATATATACATGCACAATAGAATACTACTCAGCCACAAAAAAAGGAATGAAATTTTGTCATTCGCAGCAACATGGCTAGACTTGGAGGGTATTATGTGAAGTGAAATAAGTCTGACAGAAAAAGACATACTTTATATCACATGTATATGGAATATAAAAAAAACACCATGATAAACTAGTGAATATAACAAAAAATAAGCAGACTCAAAGATGGAACAAACTAGTGTTTATAAGTAGGGAAAGGGAAGGAGGGTAGGACAATACAT
Organism: Bison bison bison; assembly: GCF_000754665.1. Taxonomy (NCBI): domain Eukaryota; kingdom Metazoa; phylum Chordata; class Mammalia; order Artiodactyla; family Bovidae; genus Bison; species Bison bison. Next base: position 3,921,380 of record NW_011494935.1, on the reverse strand, counting down.
AGGATTAGGAGAGTAGGAGATACAAACTATTAGATATAAAATAAGCTACAAGAATATATTGTACAGCATAGGGAATACAGACAATGTTTCATAATAACTATAAATGGAATATAATCTTTAAAAATTGTGAATCATTGTGTTCCACACCTGTAACATATATTGTACATCAACTATACTTAAAATTTGAAAATTTAAGAATGTGCTAGTTATTTCTGTGAAAGTTGCTCAGTCATATACAACTCTTTGTGACCCCCATGGACTATATAGTCCTATATTCTCCAGGCCAGAATACTGGAGTAGGTAGCCTTTCCCTTCTCCAGGGGAATCTTTCCAACTCAGGGATTGAGCCCAGGTCTCCCACATTGCAGGCAGATTCTTTACCAGCTGAGCCACAAGGGAAGCCCAAGAACACTGGAGTGGGTTAGTCAGTCAGTCAGTTCAGTCGCTCAGTCGTGTCCAACTCTTTGCAACCCCATGAGTCGCAGCACACCAGGCCTCCCTGTCCATCACCAACTCCCGGAGTTCACTCAGACTCACGTCCATCGAGTCAGTGATGCCATCCAGCCATCTCATCCTCTGTCGTCCCCTTCTCCTCCTGCCCCCAATCCCTCCCAGCATCAGGGTCTTTTCCAATGAGTCAACTCTTCACATGAGGTGGCCAAAGTACTGGAGTTTCAGCTTTAGCATCAGTCCTTCCGAAGAACACTCAGGGCTGATCTCCTTCAGAATGGACTGGTTGGATCTCCTTGCAGTCCAAGGGACTCTCAAGAGTCTTCTCCAACACCACAGTTCAAAAGATCAATTCTTCGGCACTCAGCTTTCTTCACAGTCCAACTCTCACATCCATACATGACCACTGGAAAAACCATAGCCTTGACTAGACGGACCTTTGTTGGCAAAGTAATGTCTCTGCTTTTGAATATGCTATCTAGGTTGGTCATAACTTTTCTACCAAAGAGTAAGCATCTTTTAATTGTCTTTTCATTTCATTGCCTATCCCTTCTACAGTGGATCTTCCTGACCCAGGAATCATGGTACCAACATCCTAAATGAGAACCCTTTTGACACTGTGTCCTTAAAGACAGCTGTAGGGGAAGTAGCTTGCTTACAGCATGCACAGCAACTTCTCCAGAAGCCATCAGAGAAAGGAGAAGCATGTTGGAGGATGATACTAAGTCACAATGATGATGCCAACTTTAGCTATCAGAACCCAGGCCACTGAGATTCCTTTCTAATATTCACAACTCTTGGGAATGTTGTAAGTTCTTAAGGTTGAGAAGGATAATAAGAGTAACCATAATAACGATAGGCTTTCTTGAGCATTTACAATATTCTAGCCACAGTACTAATGCTCTACATACACCTCTTCACTAAATCTTTATGACATCTGTAAAAGTTTTCACCATTTCTGTTTTGTAGAAGAAACTAAGGCTGAGAGATATTACTTACTGATGGACACACAACTAGTATGACACAGGCCTCAATTTTAACTTTGGTCCCTCTAAGCCCATAGTCTGTTTACGTAACCACCAAATCCGAATTGTTTACTCTTAAGCCATCTCCACATCATTTACCTGCTTAGAAAGTTTCAATGACACGTTACTGCCTACAACAGTGGCTCTCAACCCAACATATATGTTCAAACTCAACAACTTACTGTTGCCCAAAAAGTCATACATACTATCAAACTCTTGGAAGTTTTCCTATATTTAGCTGAATATTACCCATCTTTAAGAGACCAACCAAGAAGTCACACCTTCTCTGAGGCTTTGTGCACTTTAGCCCCTAAAACTTTCTGGGAAGACTTTGTGTCCTCTGGGCTCCCCAAATGGTTACTACCATTCATTCCATCTTTATAACACCTTAAAACAGCTTATGTGTTCTATGGGCCATGGTTCCAGCAAGAAGTGTATTCACTTTAGAATAATTTGAAGAGTGTTTAATAAAGGGACTATTTACAAAGGTATGGAAAAGTTAGAGGGAAACTACAGAAGCCAGTGTGAGCCACAAGTCTGGCAATAGAGGCCCCCATAACCACTCCCAGTTCAAAAAAAAGGATGAGAAGAGGGAACACTTGTGGCCAATGGGACCCAGTACAAAAAAGGTTGCCTGGAGAGTAGTGTCTTACAGGAACTGTGACTATCACCTGAGGAATCAAGTAAATCCATAGAAAAAAATGAAAACTCTAATTCAAAAAGAAATACTATTCACAATAGTCAAGACAAGAAAACAAGCAAATGCCCATCAGCAGGCGATTGGCTTAAGAAGATGTGAGATGCACACACACACACACACACACACATGAATATTACTCAGCCATAAAGAACAAAAAATGCCTTTTTCTGCAACATGGATGGACCTAGAGATTATCATACTAAGTGAAGTCAGTCAGAAAAATACAAACACTATACATGTCACTTACATGTACAATCCAAAAAATTTTACAAATGAGTCTACATACAAAACATAAAAAGACTCTCAGATACAGAAAACAAACTTTTAGTTAGCAAAGGGGAAAGGGAGGTCAGAGAGGGATAAATTAGGAGTATGGCATTAACAAATACAAACTATTATACATAAAATAGATAAGCAACAAGGACTTACTGTATACCACAGAGAACTTTAATATGTTATAATAACCTATAATGGCAGTAATCTGGCCAAAAATTTTATATATATACTTATACATATGTGTATATGTTGATCAATTTGTTGTACACCTGCTGCTGCTGCTGCTAAGTCGCTTCAGTCGTGTCTGACTCTGTGCGACCCCATAGACGGCAGCCCATGAGGCTCTCCCATCCCTGGGATTCTCCAGGCAAGAACACTGGAGTGGGTTGCCATTTCCTTCTCCAATGCATGAAAGTGAAAAGTGAAAGTGAAGTCGCTCAGTCGTGTCCGACTCTTATCGACACCATGGACTGCAGCCCACCAGGCCTTCCGTCCATGGGATTTTCCAGGCAAGAGTACTGGAGTGGGGTGCCATTGCCTTTTCTGCTGTACACCTGACACTCACACAATATTTCAAATTAACTATACTTCATTTAAAAAAATCCCAGATGGGAAAATACATAAATAAATACATGCATATATGCTTAAATACATATATACATACACACACAAACACACACACAAATCACTCCACTGGGTAAGAGACAGTGAACAAATCTCTTGCCTTGCTCTTTTTCCTCCCTCCCTCTCTCCACCCATCTTTTGCTGATGCTCCTCACTGGCAAAATGGACAGGAAGCTGAAGGACAAAGAAACTTATAGACCAATGGTTCTACAACATTAACACTCATCAGAAGCTGCTGTATAAAACAGGAAGCTCAACCTGGCACTCTATGATGACCTAGAAGTGGGGGATTGAAGTGGGGAGGGAGGCTCAAGAGGAAGGGAGCATACATATTTATAATTATGGCTGAATCTCTTTGTTGTACAGCAGAAACATTGTAAAGCAATTATCCTCCAATTTAAAAAATCAATAATCCAAAAAAAAAAATCATACATCAGGTTCACCCAAGGACTGTTGAAGATTCCTGGGCCCCTTCCCCAGATTTCTCGATTCAACTGGTCTAGGATAGGTGGGGTTCAAGAATCTGCCACGAGATCACTAGTGATGCTGGCATGATGCCAATTCCAGGACTAGACACTGAGACCAACTGCCAGAGACCCCAGCCTAGACCCCAGCCTCCTAGGGTACAGAACAGGGTGGAAAGGGTGAAAAATTGACCCTGTGGGGCAAAGGGAGGATATGCAGCACACACCCATTTATCCAACCTACACTGTCAGACCAGAGGTCAGCAAATCTTTTCTGTAAGAGCCAGAAAATAAATATTATAGCCTTTGCAGGCCATATGGTCTGTGTGGCTACTACTTAACTCTACATTCTTAGCACAAAATCTCTCATAGACAACACAAATGAATGAGCATGCCCATGTTCCAATGACATTTGACTTTCATTCTTTATCAGTATAAAACTTTATTTACCACAAACTCATTTAAGTCTTCCCCATCCTTATATCCCCACAGTCTTCAAAAACAACCACTACAATTATTTACTGAGTGAAAGTGAAAGAAAGAAAGTGAAATTGCTCATTTGTGTCCAACTCTTTACAACCCCATGGACTACCAGGTTCCTCCGTCCATGGGATTTTCCAGGTAAGAATACTGGAGTGGGCTGCCATTTCCTCCTCCAGGAGATCTTCCCAACCCAGGGATTGAACCCCAGTCTCCCACATTGTAGGCAGACACTTTACCATCAGAGCACACATAAATGCCAAGAATCTTACATGCATTATCTCTTTACTTTGAGGAAACCTAGATTTAAATGATGCTTTCAAACTGTGGGGTTGGAGAAGACTTGAGAGTCCCTCGGACTGCAAGGAGATCAAACCAGTCAATCCTAAAGGAAATCAACCCTGAATATTCTATGGAAGGACTGATTTAAAGCTGAAACTGCAATACTTTGGCCACCTGATGTGAAAAGCTGACTGATTGGGGAAAAAACCTGATGCTGGGAAAGATTGAAGACAGAAGGAGAAGGGGGCAACAGAGAATGAAATGGTTGGATGGCATCACCACTCAGTGGACATGAGTCTGAGCAAGTTCCAGGAGATGAAGAAGGACAGGGAAGCCTGGCGTGCTGTAGTCCGTGGGGTCACAAAGAGTTGGACATAACTGAGCTACTAAACAACAGTGAGGATCAGCACTTGGGTAGCTCTCAATTTAAGTCAATTTTTTTTTTAATTTTGAAATAATTTTAATTTACAGAAAACTTACAAATCAGTACAGACATTCCCTGCGTACTCTTACCCCAACCTCACCAGCCCAAAGATTTCTGTTTCTTGTCTCTTTTGGTCTCAGAAGCCACACAGGATCAGATGTGTTCACTACTTAGATGAGACTTCGTGGCTTCTCCTTAAGGCATATTACTAGAGAGAGTTGACTCCTTCAAAATCAGTGCTTTTCAACAAAGGAAATTATAAGCAAGGTAAAAAGACAGCCTTCAGAATGGGAGAAAATAATAGCAAATGAAGCAACTGACAAACAACTCATCTCAAAAATATACAAGCAACTCCTACAGCTCAATTCCAGAAAAATAAATGACCCAATCAAAAAATGGGCCAAAGAACTAAATAGACATTTCTCCAAAGAAGACATACAGATGGCTAACAAACGCATGAAAAGATGCTCAACATCACTCATTATTAGAGAAATGCAAATCAAAACCACTATGAGGTACCATTTCACGCCAGTCAGAATGGCTGCGATCCAAAAGTCTACAAGCAATA
>NW_011494935.1:3912036-3915987 GCF_000754665.1 Bison bison bison | reverse complement strand
AACTAGTACAGCCACTATGGAGAACACTGTGGAGATTCCTTAAAAAACTGGAAATAGAACTGCCTTATGACCCAGCAATCCCACTGCTAGGCATACACACTGAAGAAACCAGAAGGGAAAGAGACACATGTACCCCAATGTTCATCGCAGCACTGTTTATAATAGCCAGGACATGGAAGCAACCTAGATGTCCATCAGCAGATGGATGGATAAGAAAGCTGTGGTACATATACACAATGGAGTATTACTCAGTTTTACTCAAGAATACATTTGAATCAGTTCTAATGAGGTGGATGAAACTGGAGCCGATTATACAGAGTGAAGTAAGCCAGAAAGAAAAACACCAATACAGTATACTAACGCATATATATGGAATTTAGAAAGATGGTAACAATAACCCTGTATACGAGACAGCAAAAGAGACACTGATGTATAGAACAGTCTTTTGGACTCTGTGGGAGAGGGAGAGGGTGGGATGATTTGGGAGAATGGCATTGAAACATGTATAATATCATATATGAAACGAGTCGCCAGTCTAGGTTCAATGCACGATACTGGATGCTTGGGGCTGGTGCACTGGGACGACCCAAAGGGATGGTATGGGGAGGGAGGAGGGTTCAGGATGGGGAACACATGTATACCTGTGGCGGATTCATTTTGATATATGGCAAAACCAATACAATATTGTAAAGTTAAAAAATAAAAAAAATCAGTGCTTTTTTCCACTTTATCACTGACTTGTAGGAAAAAAACTGCTTACTCAAATATAAATTTTTCTGTCCAAATATAGATAGAATTACCCAAGTGAATTTTACCCAAGTAAAATTACCCAAAGAATTCACCTGGACATTAGTACTACAATGTTATAACTCTTATACTCCATAAGGTTTGCAATAATCTAAAAAATTCTACCTCAAATTGTTAAGCCAGTTTTTCATCTCACTGTGTGTCAGGATCGGTGTGAATCACTCCGAATCCAGAGGTGAAGGAGACAGTCACAGTCCCCAGCTTTGAAGGTTAACTGACTAATGAGATATCAGTTCAGGTTTTCTGGTCACAAGCAACAAATGTGAGCCTGAGTAATTTAAAATGAAATGTATTGGAAAAATACTGAAATGTTGATAGGATTGAAAGACCAAGAGGTCAGCCGTTCTTCAGAAAGGCTGGAAGCCAGACTACAAACCACAAGAGATGCCAAGCTCAAGTTCACTCTCTGAATTCTTGTAACTCTGTCCTGGATGGGGCTCTGGCTTAGGCAGTTTTTAAAATTTCCCCACATAATGGACCTAGAGATTGTTATACTGAATGAAGTCAGTCAGAGAAGAAGCAGCATCCTATGATATCCCTTATATGTGGAATCTAAAAAGAAATGATACAACTGAACTTATGTACAAAACAGAAATAGACTTACAGAATGAACTTATGGCTGCCAGGCGGGGGAGGATAGCAGGGGGAGGAATAGTTAGAGAGATGGCGATTGACATGTACACACTGCTATACTTAAAATGGATAACCAACAAGGTCCTACTGTATAGCACAAGGAACTCTGCTCAATATTATGTGGCAGCCTGGATATGAAACAGCAGTTTCGGAAAGAATGGATACATGTACACGTATGGCTGAGTCCCTTTGCTGCCCACCTGAAACTATCGCAATATTTTAAGTTGGCTATACTCCATTATAAAATAAATTTTTTAAAAAAACTTCCCTTATGTTTCTAATTTATAAGCATGGTTGAGAACTACTGCTCTGGTCTCTTCAACAGAGTTGTTTTACCTTTCAGTGCCATTCTGGTTTTAGTAGATCACTAGCTCTTGATAAAGTTAAAATAAACTTTCAAAAGCATACTCCAATTCCCCCACAAAGTTTAACAGATAAACAACAATATATTCCATGTCTACAGCACTCACTTTGCCTGAAAGCATTCTCAGAAGTCCCAAGTGAGTTTCATGACTGCCCTAGGAGTTGATCGCACAATGTTACTATTTCTCCATAAGAAAACTGAGGCTGTGGTAAGGGATAAGTCCAGGTTCTCATGGTGAGTAAACAACAGAGGTGAGACTAGACCCCCAGATATCCACAGGGCATCATCGCCAACTTTAAGTGACTAAGATACACCGGAGTACTAGTTCCAATGCAGCCTCCTTGACTTCAAGCCCAGAGGTTCTGATCCATTGTGTCTTAAGCAAGGCACAAGTTCCTACAGTATCTATCACCCATGATGCACCTGGCCCCAGAATCTCAACTGGCGAAACACCACCAGCAAGGAAATCATTATTCTGTCCATGGCTTTGAATATGATCCTGTCCAGAAGCAAGGAAGTGGATCAGCTGATTAATCCATGATGCTTTCCAAACCAATAGCATTTCCTCTGCTTTTCCCTCCATCCTCTTATTATCTACTACTGTTAGCTTTTCAGAGAACAAAGACAAACTCTAGATCAGCAATGGTCAATGAGTTTCAGTCAACTCAGATCAATCAGCAACGGCTTCTTAGAGCCTTGGATTGAGAAGTAATGAGACTGTACCAGGTGAAGTAGGAAAATCTACTGCGATCTATCAGTGATGTCTGTCAGGGACACAGTGAGGACTCCAAGCCAATCATTAATCTAGACAGGACTTTATCCTCAGTTTTTTTTATTACTTTTGTAGAAAGAATATGTCTACAAAGAGAGACTTTGTTTTTAACTACAGATAATGAGAAATGATTTTTTAAAACTGCTTCCATGCTGCCCATAAACTATGGGTTGTACTTGAGACATTTTAGATGTCATGATTCAAATGTAAATATCCCCTGAAATCCATCACTGTCTGGGTAGCTGATTAAGCACCATGCACCATAACAGTGTTCCCTTTTCTGATCTTCAGGCATTTTTTCATTTTTCTGAGCTGATGTATTACAAAGACAAGGGTACTTTCTCACATATTCTGCTTGTGGTAACAGATGAGGTGTGAAATTGATTCTGAACACCTAGGAGGGTTATGATTTATCATTATACATTAGGCCCTGTGGAGCTTTATAGGATGAATCCCAACTACACTCAGAATCCAACCACACTTCTGGAAAGAGGACACTTACTGACTCGTGATACATTAAGTACAGCTATTTCACAGCTGGCATCCAATAAGGGGCTTCATTTCATTCAGTCAGTCAGCAAATATTTATTGAGCACCTAATATATGTCAGGTACTGTTTCAGGAGCTGCAGATACCACAAAGGGCAAGAAAGACTCACTTATCCCTAGGGTTGGCTTCTCTCCCTTATAACTCACACTCACCATTGGCCAAACACACCAACAACCTGGCACCTAGAGATCAACACTTGAGGTGGCCTGAACTGAATATCATCCTACAATTTTACTTGGAGGAACCAACTTGCCAATAACCAGCACTGCACCTTCAGTGTTACTACTCTCTGTACCAGGAGGGGCCCATGGAAATCTCTAATGAGTGAGGGGTCACAGCTCATGAGCCCCTCAGGAGGTTGCTCAGTAAAGACAGGGCTTCACAACCTAGATGTCCATCAGCAGAAGAATGGATAAGAAAGCTGTGGTACATATACACAATGGAATATCACTCAGCCATTACAAATAATACATTTGAATCATTCCTAGTGAGGTGGATGAAACAGGAGACTATTATACAGAGTGAAGTAAATCAGAAAGAAAAACACCAGTACAGTATACTAACGCATATATATGGAATTTAGAAAGATGGTAACGATGACACTATATGTGAGACAGCAAAAGAGACACAGATGTATAGAACAGTCTTTTGGACTCTGTGGGAGAGGGCAAGGATGGGATGATCTGAGAAAATAGCGTTGAAACATGTATATTATCATATGTGAAACAGATCGCCAGTCCAGGTTCGATGCATGAGACAGGGTGCTCAGGGCTGGTGCACTGGGCTGACCCTGAAGGATGGGATGAGGAGGGAGGTGGGAGGGGGG
>NW_011494935.1:3779796-3911936 GCF_000754665.1 Bison bison bison | reverse complement strand
TTCAGGATGGGGAACACCTGTACACCCATGGCTGATTCATGTCAATGTATGGCAAAAACCACCACAATATTGTAAAGTAATTAGCCTCCAAATTAAAAAAAAAAGGTGTGTGGGGGGGTGCGGGCTTCAGGGACTTCCCTGTTGGTCCAGTGGGGCCCACGTTTGATTCCTTGTCAGGGAACTAGATCCCGCATGCCACAGCTAAAAAGATCCCATGTGCTACAATGAAGACTGAAGATCCTGTGTGCTGCAACTGAGACCCAGCGCAGCCAAATATCAATAAATAAGTATAAAAGGTGTCGAGGGGGAGCTTTAGGCAAAAGCCTTACCTAACTGAAAGCATGTAAACCTCTGGAAAGAGTTCTCTCCTGCTAATCAATGCCTAAAACCATATCCTTACACAGAACTAGGCAAGATAAAAGGGAGACAGGATATCAAAAATGCTTCTAAGCAGGTGGTGGTGGTTGTTAAAATACACAGAATTCTGCCTCTGAAGTTCTGGGCTAGGTTCCAGGCAGATCTATAAAAGCACCCATGGGTGATTCTGATGAATCTAGAAAACACTTTCTTCAAGCTTCATTTAGATACAGGCCTCACCTCTGTCAAAATACAAGGTAGAAATTATGGTAAAGGGAATAAAAACTCATCTGACTGGGAATCACCCAGCTTGAGTTCTAGTCCTGATTCTGACTTTAATCAGCTGCATGACCTCAGACCAGCTCTGTCACCTTTCTGGGCCCCAGTTTCATTACAGACACAATGAGAGGAGGAATAGATGATTTTTAACATGTCTTAAAGAGCTAAGGTTAAGTAGTTATTTTTTTTCACATTTGCAGTCCAATTTCAAACGCTAATTGATTAAGCCTCAGTATAAATAATCACTGTTAAATAGTTCTTAACAGGAAAGTAATACATATGTAAAACACATCCATGCCAGATCAGTCCATTACATATTTAGATGTCTTCAGAATCCATAATTAAGCTTCTGCAGTGTTAAGTGTGGAATTTTTATAAACTCCCCAGTAACAGTGTCATTCTTGTACTATTTGTCACCCTGCCTGTGCCTTCCTGACCCCTGCCCCACCCTTCAGATGTCCCCTCAGCTGCCGTAATTAGTCATTATCTGACTCTCAAGTGGAAGCTACCAGATTTCTCCAATATTATGTAAATTCTCTCTTCTAATTAGAGAATCCAGAATTGTAACTTCTTACAAGACTGACTAGATTACTATTCTTGTACTTTTTCATGCTGATTGCCTGCCTCTCCATACCCCATTCAGTCATAGCATCATGCAAATCCTCTGTGCTGATGGCCGAGACCACTGGCCAAGCAACTTCTCAGAAGACAAACATCAAAATTTTTGTTATCTACTACTTCTCCATATGGCTTTCCAGGTGGCTCAGTGGTAAAGAATCTGCCTGCCAACGCAGGAGATGCAGGAGACTCAGGTTCAGTCCCTGGGCCAGAAAGATCTCCTGGAGAAGGATATGGCAACCCACTCCAGTATTCTTGCCTGGAGAATCCTGCAGACAGAGAAGCATGGTGGGATACTCCTTTATGGGCTAAAGTCCATAAAGTCACAGAAAGCCAGACATGACTTAGCAACTGAGCATGCACATTGCTTCTCCATACAGATAACCTCCTTTGAGATAATAATGAATGAGACCAAAATCTGACTTTCTTGACCATTCACCATCGTTATCTTGTGAACACCCCTAGCTCCAGCCTAGTTACAGGTCAAAATCAGCAAGAGTAATTTCCCAGGATCACCAAGACACAGTTGACTCAGCCAGTGTTTGTCTTTGGGATGACAAACCACCCCCCTAGAATCATAGCATGCTAGAGCAATAGATCTCTACCTGTAATGCGATGAGAATTCCAAAGGGAACTGTGGAACTGTGTGGTTGTTTTCCAATCTGCTCACAGCCCCACACTCCCCTTTCAATCTCCTACTCTATACTGCCAGGCCTGGAAGCATGCTAGGTTTTCCAGATTCTCTTTTCAGTGGCTTTTGGTTAGGTTCATTCAATATGAGTCACTGGCATCTGGAAAGGAGAAGTCACCCTGGTCCTAGCAGAGGCGGTATCTCATAAGTAGTTCAAGCAGCGGCAGGGCACACCTCCCTCCAAGGCCCCAGCGCTGCTTGTTGACACAGGGTTGCTTTTGCTATCATTTGTCAGCCAAGCGAGCTGTAAGGCCCACCAGACTCAAGAGATGAGGAGGCTCCACCTCCTGCAAAGGCGCAGTCCCATTAAAATCGTATTGAAGTGCTGTTCCTTAGCACGTTCCTTGTTCCTTTCATTCCTCTGGTTCTCCCAACACCATTGTTTTTATGATAGTGAAGTGAAGTCTCTCAGTCATGTCCGACTCTTTGCGACCCCATGGACTGCAGCCTACCAGGCTCCTCCGTCCATGGGATTTTCCAGGCAAGAGTACTGGAGTGGATTGCCATTTCCTTCTCCAGGTGATCTTCCCGCCCCAGGGATCGAACCCAGGTCTCCCTCATTGTAGACAGACGCTTTACCATCTGAGCCACCAGGGAAGTTCCTTATTTTTTTTTTAAATGATAGTATGTAAAATGGTCCAGATTAATCCCTTCTGACTGCCTATTCCATTCCCCTTTGCAGTACAACTATAAAGCTCCTCTCATCAACAAGTAATGTCTTTCTCCACCTCTTGGATCTAGGTTGGACCTATGACTTGCTTTGGCCAATAAATAGTAGCAAAAGCAATATTCCAGTTCTGATTTTTTTTATATTGCATATATTCATTTCAATCCAACAACCTGTGATCAAGTGGGATTTATCCCAAGGATGAAAGGATTCTTCAACATATGTGCATCAATCAAGTCCAACACCACATTAACAAACCAAAGAATAAAAACTATATGATCATCTCAATAGATACAAAAAAAGCTTTTGACAAAATCCAACACCCGTTTACAATAAAAACACTTTGGAAAGTGGGCATACTGGGAACATATCTCAACATAATAAAGACCATATGCCACAAACCCACTGCCAGTTCTGATTTTAGACCTAAAAACCTTGCATGCTTTCTTCTGGAATCCCACTAAGCTTCCGCATGAATGGGCCTGAGCTGGTCTGCTGAAGAATGAGACCTCACAGAGGAGAAACAAAGTGCCCCAGCCAACATCCATCAGATGTCAGGACCAGAGGCACCTCGCTGACCTGACATCTGCCACAGACACACGATCGAGACCAGCCAGGATCAGATGAGCAGCCCAGCTGTCCACTAGACTGAGGAGCAGTAACAAACAGTTGTTCCTTTAAGCCACTAGTTTTAGGGTGTTCTGTAACCTCCCAACAGATAATCTTATAATAACTGATCCCTTTCATTAAATGGAAGACATTGCTATTTCTCTGACTAGATAATGACTAATAAAGAAAGCTTGTTAAAGATGCAAAACCCCAGTTGAAGCACCCCAGTCATTTTGATCTTTGCCAAACACAGATTTCAAGGAGTTGTGGAAATTATCTTGTCAAAACTCTGAGCTCTCAGGTGGTTTATCGATAAGATCACCTTTAGGCAAAACCTCAGTCTGATCAAATACTTGGTAATCAATTCCAGTGTCCAAGGAACATCACCATACTGTCAGGGATCTTTTTTTCATTCCTAGCTTCATTCCCTCAAGCTGCAATTTTTGTCTTTTTCTTCGTCTTTCTTTCTGAGACGAAGAAAAAAAAAATACCAGCTGGCAGATATTCTCTACGACTAAAACATGTTTTACCCCTTAGGTTAAATAGCTGCAGCCAAATTCTTTGAGTTTTCATTCTGGCTGTTTGGAATTAAAAAAGAAAAATTTAATTAGTGCCTGATGAACAGCATAATGATCTGAGATTTCTATATATTACAAAACGATTACCACAATAAGTCTAGTTACCATCTGTCACCACACAGAGATATTACATTACTATTGACTATATTCTACTTGGTGTACATTTCAGCCCTGTGACTCATTTATTTTGTAATGGAAATGTATACTTCTGCTGGAGAAGACTCTTGAGAGTCCCTTGGACTGTAAGAAGATAAAACCAGTCAATCCTAAAGGAAATCAAGTCTGAATATTCACTGAAGGACTGATGCTGAAGCTCCAATACTTTGGCCACCTGGTGCAAAGAACTGACTCCTTAGAAAAGACCCTGATGCTGGGAAAGATGGAAGGCAAGAGGAGAATGGAACGACAGAGGATGGAATGGTTAGATAGCATCACCAAATCAATGGACATGAGTTTGAGCAAACTCTGGGAAATAGTGAAGGACAGGGAAGCCTGGCATACTGCAATCCATGGGGTCACAAAGAGTTGAACACAAGTTAGAGACTGAACAAACAAACAAATCCCCTTAACATATTTCACTCATCTCTCTGTTAGGCAGGAAGTTAGCTGAGAACAAGAGGCAACTTCTTCAGCTAAACATCCATGACCCTGCCATGCTACAAAAGAGGAGACTCATTTTCTTTATAATATGGTCTAGACCCAATATCACCTTTGGGTCTGGGAATCCTGGCCCCTAAATGGAACCATTAATTATAACACTATTCTCCAGTTAGACCTATTTTGCAAAAGGCAGGGCAAATAGTCTGAGATCCCATATGTACAACTTTCCTTTGTCCTATGGAATAGCCAGGATTTCCTTACAATTTGTAAACTTCCCACCCTTGCAACCCTGCTACTTAAGGAAAATCCCTCAGTTCTACCAGCCACATCACATCTAGTTCTGCCCCACCACTTTACGAGGGACCTCTGTTATCTCCATCAGCTAAAGTCTACCTCTTGGTGGAAGCACCAGGAAGCGAATTTGGCCCACAACTAGTCCATAAGCCTCTCTCATTGGTAGAACTAAATCAAATCAAGGCAAAATTGGGTAGCTTGTTAGACAATCCCACTAAATATATCCAGGGATTCCAACATATTACTATGGCTTATGAAATGACCTGGAAAGATATCACCATAGTCCAAACCAGACCCTCTCTGATACTGATATAGAATGAGTTGAAAGAGAGGCAAGAAAAATTTGCTGATGGACTGCACCTTTCTGATACTAAATACCCCATTGATGAGACAGCAGGCCCCAGCATTGATCAAGAACAGAACTACAATCAGAAAGAACATCAATGGGAAAGAAACAATTTTATCATCTGTATCAAAGCAGGCTTTAAGGCAGCCCAACATTAATCATAAACTACTCCCAAGTAATAGCAATCAGCTAGGAGCTCAAGGAAAATTCAACAGCCTTCCTTAACAGGCTGAGGGAAGCAGTTATTAAATATACCAATCTAGAGCTGGACTCATATGAGGGACAAGTTAAATCAGCTCCTGATATTAGAGACAAATTATAAAAACTAATTGAAGACCTACATGTCACCTTAGTGACTAGTGAACAAAACGTCAGTCTCCTATAACCGTGACCAAGAGACTGAGGCCAAGGCCTGGGAGAAGGAAAGAAGGAAGGAATCAAGACATGCCCAAATGATGGCTGCCCTAAAGGGTCAAGCTGCCCCCAAGAGTACCCTGAATTTACAGCTCAAAAAAAGACAAATGTCACATTTGTTGCCAGATGGGCCATTGGGCACAGAAGTGCCCCAGTTGGGATAAACCTAAGACTGCTTGCTATAAATGCCAACAGTTGGGAAACTGGGCAGCCCTTTGCCCCTTGATCCAAAGAGACCAAGGACCAGAGGCTGCTACCCAGATGACTGCCCAAGACTGAGGAGGGCCCCTCCAGTTGGCCCCAGTACAACAGAGTCACATCACTGGAGTGGAGTCAAGAGCACAAATGGATGTGGCAGGTAGTCAATCATTTTCTTACTCAGTTGGGGGGCCACCTATTTGTCTTGACTTCCTTCTCTGGACCCTTCTCTTCATAGACCCGCACCATCATGGGAGCCACAGGAAAGCCATTCAATAGGCCTTCTACTATACCCATCTTCTGTGTCTGGGAGGGATCTGGATTCTCCCACAGTTTTTTACAAACGCCTGACTGTCCTAGATGACTCCTGGGGAGGGATGTACTACAAAAATGGAATGCCATTCTTTCTCTCTTCCTAGGGGCATCACATGGACCCCATCCAGGGTGCAAACTCTGGGAAACTTTAGGAACTCTCCTAATTAATGAAGATATCAAAAATTCCTCTGGGCCAGACCAGCTACAAGTCAACCCACTGGCCTGGGACCCAGGTGTCCAAAGAAAAGCTAAAAATGCAACACTGGTCACGACAGCTCTAAAGGACCCACATACATTTCCCCAAAAGACATAATATCCCCTTAGGTCCAAAGCCCACATGGAACTTCAACCCATCATATCCAAATCCACAATGTCTCATGGACTCCTTATCTACACAAATTCACTTTGAAGTACCCCAATACTAGCAGTCAAGACAAAGGATGGCACTTACCACCTGGTCCATCATTGCCTCGTTAATGATTTGTGAATCATTAACAAGGCAATAATTCCCCGACACCCAACAATCTCCAAACCTTACATATTTTTGGGAAAGCTACCCCCAGATAGTAGCTGGTTCTCAGCCCTAGATTTGCAAGATGCTTTCTCCTGCATCCTATTGGCCCCAGAATCACAATACCTGTTTGCATGCAAATGAGAATCTCCATTACAAGCACCTCAACAACTGACCTGGACTGTTTTGCTGCAGGGCTTTAGGGATAGCTCCCACCTCTTTAGACAGGCGCTAGCCTGAGATCAGGGCTTCCTTGATGGATCAGATGGTAAAGAATCTGCTTGCAATTCTTTCAGTTTGCAAGGAGACCTAGGTTTGATCCCTAGGTTGGGAAGATCCCCTGGAGAAGGAAATGGCAACCCACTCCAGTATTCTTGCCTGGAAAATTCCATGGACGGAGGAACCTGGCAGGCTACAGTTCATGGGGTTGCAAAGAATTGGACACAACTGAATGACTTTAAGTCCGAGATTTACAAGATTTAACACTTGAGAGGGGAGCTTTCATACAGTATGTAGATGAACTCTTGATTTGTTTCCTCTCTCAACCCTAGGCCATTCATGCCAATCAGGTCCTTAATTTCTTGGCCAAGTGGGATTATAAGATGTCCGAATCTAAGGCTCAGCTAGTACAACAGTAAGTTTCCTATCTCAGAACAATACTGACAGGCACAGCATTTTGGCAGACTGTATAAAAGCTATCTATATCTGACCTACAGACTCCCACCACCTGTAAGCAGCTGCAAGCATTCCTGGGCCTAACCAGGTATTGTATTCAGATACCCAACTATAGTTTCATTGCACAGCCCATATCAGTTCAGTTCAGTTCAGTCGCTCAGTCGTGTCCAACTGTTTGCGACCCCATGAATAGCAGCACACCAGGCCTCCCTGTCCATCACCAACTCCCAGAGTTCACTCAGACTCACGTCCATTGAGTCAGTGATGCCATCCAGCCATCTCATCCTCTGTCGTCCCCTTCTCCTCCTGCCCCCAATCCCTCCCAGCATCAGAGTCTTTTCCAGTGAGTCAACTCTTCACATGAGGTGGCCAAAGTACTGGAGTTTCAGCTTTAGCGTCATTCCTTCCAAAGAAATCCCGGGGCTGATCTCCTTCAGAATGGACTGGTTGGATCTCCTTGCAGTCCAAGGGACTCTCAAGAGTCTTCTCCAACATCACAATTCAAAAACATCAATTCTTTGGCGCTCAGCCTTCTTCACAGTCCAACTCTCACATCCATACATGACCACAGGAAAAACCATAGCCTTGACTAGACGGACCTTTGTTGGCAAAGTAATGTCTCTGCTTTTCAATATGCTATCTAGGTTGGTCATAACTTTCCTTTCAAGGAGTAAGCATCTTTTAATTTCATGGCGGCAGTCACCATCTGCAGTGATTCTGTAGCCCAAAAAAATAAAGTCTGACACTGTTTCCCCATCTATTTCCCATGATCTTCATTTTCTGAATGTTGAGCTTTAAGCCAACTTTTTCACTCTCCTCTTTCACTTTCATCAAGAGGCTTTTTAGTTCCTCTTCACTTTCTGCCATAAGGGTGGTGTCATCTGCATATCTGAGGTTATTTAACCCCAAAAATGCAAAGATTATTAAATATCCCTTGCATGGAGGCCATCCCAACAGGAGGCCATAGAAACCTCCTCTTTGCCAGAGCTCCAGCTTTAAAATCTCTTTGCCAAAGAGATTTGGGGGGGGGGGGGGAAATCTCTCTACCAGAGTTCCAACTTTAGGATTACCCAACCCTTCCAAGCTATTCCAAATTTCCACCCACAAAAAAGGGGGTGTTGCCTTAGAAGTCCTCACCCAAAGACTAGGAGAAACTCCAAAGCCAGTAGCCTATCTCTCCAAACAGTAGGGTCCTACTGTGAAGGGCTTGGCTCCCTGTCTTAGGGCACAGGGGGTACTTAAGGGCCCTCCTAAGAGAGGAGGCCCTTAAATTCACCCTGGGAGCACCCATTTGGGTTCTCACTGCCCAGCATGTACCACATTTACTTAATAACCAGCTTCAGCCTGGCTTTCAGACAGTAAGATCCTCAGATATCAAATCCGCCGCCCCCCCCTCCCCATTTTTTTTTTTTTTTTTGAAAACCCTGATATCTTGGGTGTTTGTTGGACTCTAAATCTAGCAATCTTGCTCATACCAGGGGGTAAAACTCCTATCCATTTTTGTTCCAAGGTCTTGACAATTTTCTTAAATGCCCACCTGGACCTCTCGGATCAACATTTGGCTGATGCTACCACGTTTGGTTCACCGATGGAAACAGTAATACAGCAGAGGGAAAACACAAGGCTGGATATGTCACCATATCCCTCCACGAGGTCACTGAGGCCTGGGCTTGCCTCAGTGCTCATCCCCATAACTTGCCAAAGTCACTGCACTCACCTGAGCATTAGAATTGGCCAAATCAAAAAGGGTCACAATTTACACTGATTCTAAATATGCTTTCTTGATCCTACATGCCTGTGTAGCCATCTGCAAAGAAAGGATTCCTAATCTCCAAAAACAGCCCTGTTAAATACAGCCCTCATTAATCAGCTAATCCAGGCTGTCCACCTGCCTACAGAGGTAGCCATGTGTGTGTGCGCATGCTAAGTCACTTTAGTCATATCTGACTCTTTGCGACCCTATGAACTGTAGCCCACCAGGCACCTCTGTCCATGGGCTTCTCCAGGCAGGAATACTGGAGTGGGTTGCCTGCCCTTCTCCAGGGGATCTTCCCAACCCAGAGATCAAACTCATGTCTCTTATGTCTCCTGCATTGGCAGGTGGGTTCTTTACCACCAGCGCCACCTGTGAAGCCCCCAGAGGTAGCCATAGTTCAAAGGCCATCAGTGAGGCTCATCTGACATTACAAAGGGAAACCAGTTTGCAGACCAAGTTGCTAAGCAGGCTACCTCTAAAGAAGCCCCAGGACAGGGAGCTCTCATCCCTGCCCCAGTCACTTCCTCTACCTACCTATATACAGGAAGAAAAGGCATGGGCAGCCTGGAAGTTTTTCCATCTAGACTTATCCAGATGGTATACTTCCGATGAAACTCTTCTTGACCCTAGTAGCCTCTAATAGAAAGTCATTAAGGACCTCCATGAATTTACACATTTGAGATGGGATGCCCTCTCTGCCTTGGTATCTAGAGTCCTAAAAGGCACAGGACTTAAGCAATCCAGCAGGTATCCAGCTCCTGTCCGACCTGTCCCTATAATAGTGAAAGTGTTAGTCACTCAGTCGTGTCCGACTTTTTGTGACCTACGGACTAGCCTGCCAGGCTCTTCTATCCTAGGGATTCTCCAGGCAAGAATACTGGAGTGGGTTGCCACGTCTTCCTTCAGGGGATCTTCCCAACTGAGGGTTCGAACCCACATCTCTTATGTCTCCTGCATTGGCAGGCAGGTTCTTTACCACTAGCACCACCTGGGAAGCCCAATATCATTTATATGTGGAATCAAAAAAAAAATGCTACAAATGAACTTA
Source organism: Bison bison bison (assembly GCF_000754665.1). Lineage (NCBI taxonomy): Eukaryota > Metazoa > Chordata > Mammalia > Artiodactyla > Bovidae > Bison > Bison bison. Next base: position 3,901,980 of record NW_011494935.1, on the reverse strand, counting down.
CTATAAAACAGAAATAGAGTCACAGATATAGAAACAAACTTATGGCTATGGAGGTGGAAAGGGAAAGGGGGCAAAAATTGGGAGATTGGAACTGACGTATACACTCCACTATATATAAAGTAGATAACTAAATAGCACCCAGTGTATAGCACAGGGAACTCTACTCAGTACTCTGTAATGATCTGTATGGAAATAGAATCTACATGTATACAGATAACTTATTCACTTTGCTGTACACCTGAAACTAATCAACTATACTCAAAAAAAAATGTTAAAAAATTTTTAAAAATAAACAAAGAATGTCTTGGTTTCACCAAATATCCAGACTCAGAAATGATGCACTTGGTCTGAACCTTCCAGTTTCTAATGTCTGACTATGGCTCTGTGACCAGCAGTTGTACCTAGAGAACTCTGGATCTGAAGTTCTTTTATGATCTTCAATTAAAATAAATTGTTTTCTCTCCCTCCAAACACAACTTGATTCCTTACCTCCCAGTTTGGGTTTTATACCCTTATTCTCTTTTTTGGTGCATCTCTGTTATCCTATTTTGTGATTGCCCTGTCCCTCCCATAAACTGTAAGTTCCTTGGGAACAGAGACATTGTCTTACTCATCTTCGTATACTCCTTCTCTAAAATGCATGCTCAGTAAATTTTCACTGATTGAATAAAGAAAAATGGTCTTTACTCTCAAAGGGAAAAAAAATTATTGGGACTTTCCCGGTGGTTAAGAATATGCCTCCCAATGCAGGGGACACAGGTTCAATCCCTGGCACAGAAGATTCCACATACCACAGGGCAACTAGGCCCATGTGCCACAACTACGGAAGCCCACACCCTTAGAGCCTGCGCTCTGCAGCAAGAGAAGCTACAGTCATGAGAAGCCTGCCCACAGCAATAAAGAGCAGCCCCATGGGCAGCAACTAGAGAAAGATGCAGCACAGCCATAAATAATTTTTAAAAAATTAAAAATAGAATGACTACATGATCCAGCAATCCTGCTTCTAGGTATGTATCTGAAAAAATGAAAATAGCATCTGGAAGAGATATCTGCACTCCCACAATCATTGCAGGATTATTCACAGTAGCCACACTATCAAAATAACCTAAGTGGTAGTCAACAGATGAATGGATAAAGATGTATGTATTTTATTCATACACACACACACACACAGTGGGATATGTTCAGCCATGAGAAAGGACATCCTGCCAATTGTGACAACATGTATGAACCCTGAAGTCATTACACTAAGTAAAATAAGTCATTCAGAGAAAGAAAAATACTGTAATATCACTTATATTTGGAATCAAAAAAACTAAATTCATAGAAACAGATAAGAACTGTGGTTACCAACAACTGTGGGAAAGGAGATATTGGTCAAAGAATACAAATGTCTACTTATAAGATAAAAAGGTTCTGGGAATCTAATGTACACCATGGTGATTATTAACACTACTATATGATATACTTGAAAATTGCTAAAAGAATAGATCTTAGATATTCTTACCACAAAAAAAGTTACTAAGTATGTGATGGAGGTATTAACTAATGCTATGGTAGTTATTTCACAACTTAGAAGTGTATCAAATCAACACATTGTATATCTTAAACTTATATAATGTTATATACGTCAGTTGTGTATCTTAAACTTATATGTCAATTATATATCCATAAAACTGGAAAAAAATCTAAAAAAAGACTTGAAAATTAGAATGATTTGTTAATAATATGCACTAAAACTTATATTATTTGCCAAGTGGTCTTAAAATATATATAGTATATAAGAATTAATCTCCAAAATATACAAGCAGCTCATGCAGCTCAATACCAGAAAAATGAACAACCCAATCAAAAAGTGGGTCAAAGAACTAAACAGACACTTCTCCAAAGAAGACATACAGGTGGCTAATAAACACATGAAAAGATGCTCACCATCACTCATTATTAGAGAAATACAAATCAAAACCACAATGAGGTATCATCTCATGCCGATCAGAATGGATGCCATCAAAAAGTCTACAAACAATAAATGCTGGAGAGGGTGTGAAGAAAAGGGAACCCTCTTACACTGTTGGTAGGAATGCAAACTAGCACAGCCACTACGGAGAACAGTGTGGAGATTCCTTAAAAAACTGGAAAGAGAACTGCCATATGACCCAGCAATCCCACTGCTGGGCATACACACTGAGGAAACCAGAACTGAAAGAGACACGTGTACCCCAATGTTCATTGCAGGACTGTTTACAATAGCTAGGACATGGAAGCAACCTAGATGTCCATTGTCAAACAAATGGATAAGGAAGCTGTGGTACATATACACAGTGGAATATTACTCAGCTATAAAAAAGAATGCATTTGAGTCAGTACTAATGAGGTGGATGAAACTGGAGCCTGTCATACAGAGTGAAGTCAGTCAGAAAGAGAAACACCAATACAGGATATTTATGTATATAGATGGACTTTAGAAAGACAGTAACAACAACCCTATATGCAAGACAGCAAAAGAGACAGATGTAAAGAACAGACTTTTGGACTCTGCAGGAGAAGGCAAGGATGGGATGATTTGAGAGAATAGCATTGAAACATGTATATTTACCATATGTAAAACAGATAACTAGTGCCAGTTCAATGCATGAAGCAGAGCACTCAAAGTCAGGGCTCTGGGACAACCCAGAGGGATGGGGTGGGAAGGGAGTTGGGAGGGAGGTTCAGAATGGGGGGACACATGTACACCCATGGCTGATTCATGTCAATGTATGGCAAAAACCATCACAATATTGTAAAGTAATTAGCCTCCAATTAAAATAAATAAGAGCTTCCCTGATAGCTCAGGTGGTAAAGAATCCGCCTGCAATGCGGGAAACCTGGGTTCGATCCCTGGGTTGGGAAGATCTCCTGGAGAAGGGAAAGACTACCCACTCCAGTATTCTGGCCTGGAGAATTCCATGGACTGTATTTCGGGGCTTCCCTGGTGGCTCAAACAGTAAAGAATCTGCCCACAATGTGGGAGACCTGGGCTCGATCCCTGGGTTAGGAAGATCCTCTGAAGGAGGGCATGGCAACCCACTCCAGTATTCTTGCCTGGAGAATCCCCATGGTCAGAGGAGCCTGGTGGGCTACAGTTCATGCAGTCGCAGAGAATCAGACATGACTGAGTAACTAAGCACGCAAAATAAATAAATTAATTTAAAAGGGGGGAAAAAAAAAAAAGAGAGTCAACAAACCTATATATGTATGTGCTCTCATTATCATCATTATGGCTTTGACAGCACTCCAGGGAAGCCTCTTGTTTTTTCATCTTAATCCAAATATCCCGCTACTCAGATGCCCTTTCCAGAGCCAGAAAAAGAACATGAAAGAGCAGGAAGTGGAAAATGAAACAAGATGACAATTGACTCTCATGAGTAACAAAGCTTGTCTAGAAACACCTAGGAATACAAATGACCATGACTTTAATGCCTGCTGGCTCCAATACCAGGGTGACTCTGGGGCAGTAACATGGTTGCTAGATTACTTGCAATATTGGGCTAGAGAAACCAGGCCAATGCTCAGATGTGCAGTTCACAGCAGCCTGTGCTGGGCCCTGAACAAGCCTGCTGCTGGATCAGCAATATCTTGAACTCTCACTATTGGCCAGGGAGCACTTCTCATCAAGAACCTTGTATACAGAGACCAGAACTCAACACTAGCAAAACATCCCAACAACAAAATTAGGGAAGCAAAAAAAAAAACTATAGGATTGGTAAACCCCCACCATCTGGGAAAAAAAAATCATGATTGTAAAGGTGAAAATGCCTGGAAAATATGATTAAAAGAAAGCTAGCATAACCCAAGTGCTTTCCATGTGGCACAGTGGTAAAGAATCCACCTGCCAACGCAGGAGATACAAGAGACAAGGGTTAGATCCCTGGGTCGGGAAGATCCCCGAAGAAGGAAATGGCAACCCATTTCAGCATTCTTGTCTGGAAAAACCCACGGACAGAGGAGCCCTGTGGGCTACAGTCCATGGAGTCACAAAGAGTCAAACATGACTGAGCAAAAGAGCATGGACCAGTGCCAGTTCAATGCATGAAGCAGAGCACCCAAAGTCAGGGCCCTGGGACAACCCAGAGGGATGGGGTGGGGAGGGCATAACCCATATGGAGCATAACCCAAATGGAACTAGGTCTTCCAATTCCTGCTTCTCTCTGTGGGGTTATGTTCAAAATAAACACACCCCAGGAGTCTCAAGGATCAAAGAATTTAGAGGTGTCCTTAAGCACAAAAGGGGAATTGCACTCTCCATTACAGAACAAGATTGAACTTCCTAAAAATCTTCCCAGACGATCCACATCTTCTCCCCAAAGGTGTCCTCTCCTCCCTCACAGCCTCTAAGGTGTGTCCCTTTCTCGCTGGTGGCCTAGGGCCCTTCTCCTGCAGAGTGGCACACCTCCTGGCACTTTGTTCTGTCCCGAGGCTCTGTCCACTGCCTCAGTCAGCACTGCAGAGGCAGGCAGCTGAGCACCAATCTCCTTCTCCTTAGCAGCCAGGAATGGGAGACCAGGCATTTATATGTTACTCTTTTCTCCTCCAAGGAACCATTTTGAGTGCCATTAAGTATGTTTGGGGAATCACAGTAAAGTTCTAAAGTTTGCACCATCACAAGCATCAGGAGGGAAAAAGAAAGTATAACAAATCATTTTGTGAATCATTTTCTTCTACTGCTCTTAACAGATCACTATGGTTTGGCACTCTATTTAGGCAGATTCTCCTACAAGGCTTCTATTCAACAGACTACTCTCTTCTAAGGTTTTAGAGGAGCCTCTGCTGGCTTGAAATTTGATCTTTTTGTCTTCAATCTCCCTTGTTTCATCTTCTCAAGCTTCAGCTGAATGCTTAGGAACCACATGGCCTTTCCTCATACTTCATTTTTTAAAGAGTTTATTTTCCTAGATCTGTATTTCTATGAATAACAGAGAGTGAATGTTTCTTAATTTAAGCCATAAAAGTACGTTAGTTCTCCTGGAAGGGCCAGCCACTCTGTTCTCATTTTAAAGAGCCTACTCTGAATTATACTACCTAAAAATATTTTATTTTTGTACAGTTTACAAATAAAGAATGTTATGTCCAAACCACAGTGTTTCAGGATTATGACATTTTTCAGACACATCAGGTCCCCAATGTCCTAAGATGTCTAAGGGCAAAAAGCCTTTGCCTTACCCCTGAGGCATGTTTATGTTTACTCATACCACAAATGTGATCATGCTTCAGGAGAAAGGCCACAAGCCCTGGAGTTACAGAAGCCTCATTCAAGTTATGGCCCTGGCTGGTATGAACTCTGGGACCTTGACCAAGTGCTAGTAAAGGATTAAATTTGCTAATCTCCTAATAAATATAACTACGCTTTTACAGCTTTTCTCATCAACAGAGGGAGTTTCTCCAACCTTAGGATCTTTGCTGGCCTTGAGACTTGCTTTGACAAATAAAATGTGGTAGAAGCAACAGCCTTGCAGCTTCTGTCTTCACCATCTTGGACTGCTTTCCTGAGACCTCCAAGTGAGGAAGCTCATCTAGTCTGTGGAGGAGGGGAAGCCACGTGGGGGAGAAGCAAGGCATCATAGCCCATAGCTAACACCAACTGCCACATACACCACTAAGGTCTCTTGGACCCTCCAATCCAATGGACCCTCCAGAATCTTGAACCTGGGCAAAACCAGCAGAGGAGCCATCCTGCCAAACTACAGAATCATGAAGAAGTCGTTACAAATAAACTTCCTGGTGAAATAGAAATAGATTCACAGTTGTAGAGAATAGATTTGTGGTTGCCAAGTGCGGGGGTGGAAGGGAGGAATGGAATGGGAGTTTGAGGTTAGTAGATGCCAACTAGTGTATACAGGATTGGTAAATAAGATCCTACTGTATAGCACTGGGAACTATATTCAATATCCTGTGATAAACTGTAATGGAAAACATATATATATATATATATATGTATAACTGAATCACCTTGCTGCATACCAGAAATTAACACATTGTAAATCAATAAAAAAAATTTTTTTTTAAGGAGTCATTGTTGCTTTCAGCTACTAAATGTCAGGGAAGTCTGTTACCTAGCAAAGAGTATGTTTCCATTTCCTCATTCAAATAGGACAATAATGCCTATCCAACTATTCATTTGTTTATTCAAGAGAGTTAATGGCTTACTACATAGAATCTATAGAATATATAATCATATATAATTGAGAATCAAGTGAGACAATGGATGTTAACGTACTTGGTAACATTTTATTTTTGTTACTCACACCTCCTTTCACGGAGCTCCCATGTTTCTTAAGCTCTTAAATTCACTTTGATAGTCTCAGAGGATCAAATGGCATTGTTTTCAGCCCTCTCTGATGGAGCTGACCCTTCATACCTGCCCTTCTTCTACCAACTCTCATTAGCAGAGAAATCAGCCCTTAAATTAAGGACCACTGGGACTTTCTTTTTAGGGGCCAGAAACTGACTCATTACAAGGAGCCATAAAGCACTAACGATGGAGAACCTTCCCATTACCATCCCAATAAGAGCTTTAAAAAAAAAAAAAGTTAACAACAATAACAGCTAATATGTATTGAGGTACAGTATTGTGTTTTAGTGAACTGTAGCTGGACTCAGCAGCACTCTGGGGTAGGTAGTGTTATTACCCCTACTTGGGGGAAAGGAAACTTACACCTCAGCAATGGTGATTTTAAATCACTTGCCCAATCATGAGATGGACTAGGATTCAACCCCCCAGTAATCTGAGACCAGATTGTGCACCCCTCCCGCTTAACCTCTGCCCTGATCTACTCATTTTTCCACACCAAGTTTTTCTATGGCTCCCAATACTCATCCAGAACAAAGATTGTGTCTTTTTCAAGCTGAGTTCATTGGAGGTGAAGCTCTGTGACCTTGGCCAAGTCATCTCCTCCTCTAGATCTCTGCCCCACACCAGGTAAATTATGTGTATTAATTATAAGTTTTATATATATATATAATGTAGAAAATCCCTTCCAGCCCTGAAAATCCAGATAGTAAATTCTTCCCCAATATATTTTTTATTATGAATTCTGTTCTCTTTTGTACTAAGGCAACTAAAGAATATTAGGGGAAGAAAAAAAAAAAGATGCTATAAAAGTGTGTTTATTAACTAATGCAAGGAAATGAAAGGGCAACAGAGGAGATTCTATTTATATCTGCCTGGAGGATTATGCCATCATCTATACTATTTGATTTCTTAATGCATTCATTCAGAGTTGAGTCTCTGTAGGGTGCTCTTTAAGCCTGACATTGAATGAAATAATTCAATTAAAATAGACTTTAGGCTTTTGCAAGGTATTAAACTCCCTGAAAAGATTTAAGACTTGCTCCAGGCAGCTTCGGAGCCTGGCGGGCTATAGTCCATAAGGTCGAAAAGAGTTGGACACGACTGAAGTGACTTAGCACATAGGCACACACACCAGGCAGTTTTCGCACCAGCACTGGTGAGCCCACAGGAAAGCATAAGATGGGCTCAGCAACGGGTGTTTCTGGAGACATTGGTGGAGGAGAGTTCTGGGCTGCCTAGAAAGGGGGTTGTCAGAGTAGGAATTGTAACTCAGGGAAAACACTCTGTCCAAAAGCTTCCCAACAGTTCACTAGCATCTGACATTCATTTTATCATATTGTCCTGGCTGAAACCTATCCTTCCATAGCAGAAATGAAATTTAATAAATAACGATTAATACATACCATTCATTGAGTGCTCTCAGTGAATACCCTCAGTATTGACCAATGCACTTTTCATGCATCATCTTATATAGTCTTCATAACTGTATGATGTTAACCATCATCAAGCCCATTTTATAGATGACAAAACTGAGGTGCCAAAATGTTCCATGATTTTGTTCAAGGTTACATGGCTAGCTGGCTGCAGACAAACCCTCTTCTGTGGTGCCAAAGCCACTGCTGCTCAGCACTTAAAAATGCAAGTGGATGAGAAAAACATAATTCAAAAAGACATGTACCCCAATGTTCATGCATGCTCAGCTGCTCAGTCATGTCTGACTCTTTGCAATCCATGGACTGTAGCCTACCAGGCTCCACTATCCATGGAATTTTCCAGGCAAGAATACTGGTGCCATTTCCTTCTCCAGAGGATCTTCCCCACCCAGGGATCAAACCCTCATCTCCTGCTTTGGTAGGCAGATTATTTACCACTGAGCCACCGGGGGTGTTCATTGCAGCACTATTTACAATAGCCAGGACATGGCAGCAACCTAAATGTCCATTGAGAGAGGAATAGATAAAGAAGTGATACATATAAGCAATGCAATATTACTCAGCTATAAAAAGGAACAAAATTGGGTTATTTGCTGTGATGTGGATGGACCTAGAGTCTGTCCGCACAGACTGAAGTAAGTCAGAAAGAGAAAAGCAAGTATTGTATATTAACGCATATAGGGAACCTAGAAAAATGCTACTAATGAACCTATCTGCAGGGCAGGAATAGAGACACAGACATAGAGCATGGACTTGTAGACACAGTGGGGGAAGGAGTGGCTGAAACGAATGAGAGAGTAGCACTGACATATATATACTACAATGTGTAAAACAGACAACTAGTAGGAAGCTGCTGCATAGCACAGGGAGCTCAGCTGTGAGCTCTGTGATGGTCTAGAGGAGTGGGATGGGGGTGGGGGTGGGTTCAAGAGGAAGGGGATATATGTATAAGCCCCAATACTTTGGCCCCTGAGGTGAAGAGCCGATTCACTGGAAAAGACCCTGCTGCTGGGAAAGATTGAAGGCAAAAGGAGGAGAGGATGGTAGAGGACAAGATGATTGGAAAGCATCACCGACTCAATGCACATGAATCTGAGCAAACTCCAGGAGATAGTGAAGGACAGGGAAGCCTGGCGCACTATAGCCAACAGGATTCAAAGAATCGGACACAACTTAGCAACAGAACAACTACAATAGCTGATTCACCTTGCTATACAGCAGAAACTAAAACATTGTTAAGTAACAATACTTCAGTTAAACAATTGAAAAATATAAGTGGCATGTTATTACAGGAGTCTGAACTGGAGAAGTGTGTGCACGGGAAGAAATAAAGACACAGCCCCTTTCCTCGGGTGCATGCAGTCTGGTAAGCAAACATGGCTTATTCTCAGAGTAGCTCAAACTAACTTATGGATGGCTGAGGTAGGGCCAAACGTAAGAATAGATTTTCACATGGGCAGAGCAGAGAGTACAAAATTACAGGAAGGAGGAGGATATAAAACAGGCAAGCCCAGGACTTAAATCACCCTGCAGAAGTCTGCCCGAGGGAGGCACAGTTTAGCCACTTTTTTGTTTACATTTTTATTTTGTATTGGGGTATGTTTTTGGGGTCGCACAGAGTCGGACACGACTGAAGCAACTTAGCGCAGCAGCAGCTGCATGGCCAATTAACAAACAGTGTTGTGATAGTTTCAGGTGAACATCGAAGGGATTCAGCCACACATACACATGTATTCAGTTCAGTCGCTCAGTCGTGTCCGACTCTGCAACCCCATGAACTGCAGCACACCAGGCCTCCCTGTCCATCACCAACTCCCGGAGTTTACTCAAACTCATGTACCTGTATTCATTCTCCCCCAAACCTCCCTTCCATCCAGGTAGCCACTTTTATTTTTAATGCAGGTAAATTTCTGACTCCGCTTCCAATGTGTTGTGGGTCCTTTCCCACACCAAGCAATTCTCCAGCACCACCTGGATGTCCTACAATTCAACTCAAATCTGATACTGTTTACCCAGAGCATCATATCCCACAACTTAAGGGCTCAGTCCCACAAGACTGCTCCCCACTTCAGACACCAATGGAAAGCCCAGGTTTAAGACTGACCAGCAATAATTGGAGGTTTCAAAGACCCCCTGCTTAGTTTCAATTAATACGCTAGAGGGGCTCATAAAACTCAAAAGAACATTTTACTTACCAGACTCCCTGAAAAGACGGGTGGAGGGTGGGCGGGGGAAAGCATCCATGTCCTCTCCAGGTTCAACACCCTTCCAGGGCCTCCATCTTCCCCGGGAAGTTCTCTGAACCCAGGCCTCCTGGGCTTTTGAGGCCACTTCATTATGTAGGTCCACCTGACTACATCATTGGCCACTGGAGACCGAACTCATTGACCATCCCCTCTGCCCTGCTCTGAGGTCAGGGGGTGGAACTCTAAGTTGTAATCACACGATTGGGTCTCCTAGCAACCAGCCTCCTTCCTTAGGTGTTGTCCAGAAGCCACCATTAACACAACAAAAGACACTTTTAATGCTCTCATCACAGAAAATTCCAAGGGAAATTCCAATTTTGGAGGTCTGTGCCAGAAGTGGGGACAAAGACCAAACATACATTTATTATAAATCAATATGACAACTGGGAATTCCGTGGGCTTAGGAACTATATTTTCCTTATTAAGCTCCAGGAAATGTTGGGGAAATTTCCTCCATTTTCCCAACATCAGCATTTTGTTTGGAGAATGCAAGAGTACCTGATAGAATAAAAATAAAATACATAAAATTAAATAAGCGAAAGAAAAGAAACCTCAACCCTAAATCTAACCTCTTCTTAAGAGGGGAAGGAAAAAAAGGAAGGCAGGTGAGGGAATGCCTAGGAAATGGAAGGGGAGAATTGGAAAGACCTGTTGGGTCAATGTAAGTGAGGTCAACAGCTGAAATGACCACGCTGAACCGCTAGCCCTGGATCAGGACTTATGAGAACTTGAGTGTGATGAGAATCACCTGGGGAGCTTCTTTAAACACAGATTGCTGTTTCACCCCCAGAGTTTCTGATTCAACAGATCAGGGAAATTTTGCCTTTCAAACTAATTCCCAGGTGATGCTACTGATGCTGGTACAAGGTCTTGCCCCTGAGAAGCAACAGCACTCAACTTTATTGCACATTAAAATCACCTTGGGGAGTTTATAAAAATACCTAGGCTGTACCCTTGACAAAATTCATCATAATCCCTGGAGTGGAACCAGGTTATACTGGTTGTTTGTTTTTTAATTAGGTACTTATTTTTGGCTGCCCTGAGTCTTTCTTCATTGCTGCCTGCAGCGTTTTCTAGTTGCATCGAGCAGAGGCTACTTTTCATTGTGGTGCTCGGGCTTCTCATTGTGGTGGCTTCTCTTGTTACAGAGCACCGGCTCTATGTGCGCAAGCTTCTGTAGTTGCGGAGCTCAGGCTTAGCTTCTCTGGGGCAAGTGGGATCTTTCTGGACCAAGGATCAAACCGTACACTGGCAGGAAGATTCTCAATCACTGAACCACCAGGGAGGCCCCTGCCTATTTTTTAAAAGTAGAACTAGGTCATTGCAATGTGCAGTCAAACCCAAGATGAAGTAATGTAGGTACATGTGTGGACTTGAAGTTCACACATCATTAAAACAACAGCTAATATTTACTGAGCAATTATCATGTGACAGTCAGTCTGCTGAGTACATTACTGCATGATTTCATTTAATCCACACACAAACCTTCAAATAGGGACTATTAATCCCATTTTACTGATAAGAAGCAGAGTCAGAGAAGTTAAGTACTTTGTCCTAGGCAATAAACTAGTCATTGAAAACCTAAGACTCCTAATCCCTGGGAGTCTTTAGGCCCTTCCCCAAGACACTTAATGCTCTGGCCTCTGCCTTAAATCTTTAGTATTTGGTTGAGTCCAAGATGCCAACAATCTGGTATGGAACAGTTGGAATCAGCTTCATATCTGGGATTATATAGATAAATAGATATCTGTATTCATAGATACACACATTAAAAAAAAAAACAAATGGTTGCTTTACTGAATTCAATACTACTGATATTTAAAAATCCAGCCACTGTCCTGCTTATACTCCTTCAACAGCACATAACCACTTTCAAGAAAAGTTCAGCCTCCAAATATGGCGTTCAGGGCCCTTCATGATGGGACCCCTGCCTCAGACTCTCCAGCCCCACATCCCTCCTCCTCTACTCTCACCAGCCTATTTTCTGTTCCCCACATCCAACCGTGCCCCCAAGCCTTTGTCTGGGCTCTTTTTTTCGCCTTCCTTCCTCCTCATCTGCCTGGAGAACTCGTACCCATCCCTTAGACTCAGATCAACTGTCACCTTCTACCCAGAACCCTCCCACCTGCCTGGTCTCTGAGTAGTTACAACAGCATGTTTATCCCACTCTGTTCTAGGGTTACTATGTATCGTTCTCTACCCCTTTACTCTGTTGGCTGAATTTCTAAAGGGACCTTTTTAACAGAATCCTGGCTTTGCCCTGAGAATGAGACTTGTCCTAAAGATTCCCCCCAGTAAAAACTACACTCTCTCCATCCTCTGGAGAGGGAGTATCTATCCTTTCTTCCAGACCATTCTCCTCTCTTCCTCTGTAAAACCTCTGCAGCTCTGAATCTTGTGTTCTCAGACTAGACCACCCACCACCTTTTGTTGTCACAGTCCTTTTCCCAACATCACCCCTTTTATTCCTTGAATACTTAGTTCCTGGCTTACTGTTCTTCTCTGCAGTACCAGATCAGTCCTAATTACTGGTGATTCTGGTATCTATTGTTGACCCTTCCAATATCCTGTTCACGCATTTCCTTGATTTTCTCGCCTCTGATGAGCTTGGTCTCTATGCCACTCCACCAGCCTCTCCTATGGTCTCACCCCAGACCCTAGACCTTGTCATTACCAATCACTAAAACCCCTCAAAATCTCAGCTTTCAAGCATTCCATTCTCCAAGTGAGGATGCGGCATGGGGGAGGAGGAAGGACAGTGAACAGAGGCTTGGGTTCCCTGCCCACTGTAATCCTTGCTCCCGCTTGCCCAATCCCCTGGCCTTTTCTCACTTTGTCAGACTCACTTGGCTAAAACATACATTTCTCAGTTAAAATCAGGTCTCTGCCTGTTCTGTCCCTATACACTGAGATCTGAAAGGGGCTAGAGAAAAATATAACCACACCGACTGATCACTGTCAAGTCATGACCGTGAACATCAGTGGCTCCCATTGCTAGTCCACTCACTCTTCCACCCACACTGAGAATTCTTTCATGCTTCTGCCCCTCACTGCAAACCACAAGTCCCCATCCCCCTTTTCAGCACTTGACTTTGCTTCTCTAATTCATTAGAAAACAGAGGCAATCAGATAAGAACTTCCACAAATTCCACCCCGATTCACGCAGGTGCACCTGCACCCACGCTCTCACCACCCTCCTGAAGTCATGAGGCAGGGGTCCAGAGACCTTGCCCTGGCCACCCAGGGATTCCAGAGACTGCGGCACTGCTAGAGCAAGCCAATTCTTTCTCTCCTTGTGCCACATCCTCCCTGGATGGGGAGATGCCACCAAGACAGAATAAACTGTGCTGGGGGTGCGGATCTCTTTTATTTTGTTAAATTGGAAATTTAAATTATTCTTTTGTGCTTTGTACCAAAGTAGAGGATAAAGCCCTTGATATGCAATTATTTCAGCAAACAAAAGGCTGGGCATCCCTGTATTGTTCCTCCAATGGATGCCTATTTATCTGGCTTCTACTTATTTCAAGTATAGTGATCCACAGAAGACAAATAAAATAGGATTTGAAGATTTGAAGTCCTTAATGTGTTGTGTATTTACTTGGATTTACAAAGACCAATTGTTCAACTCAATCAGTAAAAATGAAATCTTATTCAGTCTTTTCCCTTGTAATCATCGGAGGATCTCAAAAGTGAGTGGGAAGTATGTGTGGGGAGGGAGCCGGATGGGTGGCAATGCCACTTTCTGTCAACTTCTTTGAGAAGTCTTCACTTGCCCCAGACAATTTTTTGAAAAAGAGTACTCTGTAGGATTGTTCTCCCCTCCCTTTCCAGCCCAGACTATTGACAATTAAATTCCCACTTCCACAGTTCGTTAGTTAAAGCTATAGGAGAGAATCTTCTTAGAGTATTTCTGTTTTAATTGACCTTGAGAACTTACCATCTGCCTTGGCATTTGCAAGTGCTTTATGTCTGATATTTGAATCTTTAAGCTTCATAAGACAGGTAGTATTGTACCATCATCCCCATTTACAGATTTGGAAATGGAGGCTTAGATCAATTCAGAGGTCAGCCCAAGGTCTGTAACTACTGAGTGAGGGAGCTGAGAACCAAACCCAGGCAGTCTGACTTCTGGGTGTGTGTACAGTGGGTGTCACAACACTTTCTATTTTCCTCTCAGAGATTCAATCCTTCATATTCTACAGTCAATTTGAAACAGGAGGGAAGGGGGCAGGGCACAACTTTTAAAAGAATGGCATAACCCAAGGGTCTCCGGCGTTGTAGGCAGATGCTTTACCGTCTGAGCCACCAGGAAAGTCTAACCCAAGGATACAACATAAACCAATTAGAACCAAATGGATCCAAGATGGCAGACAAGTCCACTTTGACTAGACCTTGGGCCTCAGTCAGCAAGCTAAATGACACACCCAGAGGGGCCATGACAGTTCCAAGGCACTATCAAAAGACCAAAAAGTGAGCAGGGACCCAACTCCTAAAAATCTCCACTCCTTCCCCAAAATAGTTGGAATAATCCTCCCACTCATTTGTCTATGAAATTACCCAGCCCATAAAAGCTAACCATTCCACATTTCAGGGCCCCCACACTCACCCTCTGCGATGGCCCACATTCTGTCTGTGGAGTGTAATCCTCTCCGAATCTGAATAAATCCACTTCTTACCTATCACTTTGTCTCTCACTGAATTCTTTCTGCGAGCAGATATTAAGAACCTGAATTTCATCATGTCCTGAAACCAGGTACCATGGGATTTAGCTGGGTTCAAGTCCTGGTCACATGGGTTTGAGTCCTGAACTGGGTTTTGGCCGGGTTCGAGTCCCAGCACATGGGTTCAAGTCCCAATCTGAGGCAAATGGTTTCACATTGGATATTTCAAAGGGAAATGGGGGACTTCCCTGATTGTCCGGTGGTTAAGAATCTGCCTGTCAACGGAGGGGATGTGGGCTCGATCTCTGAAGTCCAGGAAGATCCCACACGCCTTGGGGCAAGTAAGCCCATGCACCACAACTACTGAAGCCCATGGGCTGGAGAGCCAGTAATTCACAACTACTGAGCCCACGTACTGCACTTACTGAAGCCGGTGCACCTAGAGCCCACGGGTGCACAGGTGGCTTCTCCACAACAGAGAGAAGCCACAGCAATGAGAAGCCTGTGAGGCACGACTAGAGAAAGTCTGCATGCAGCAACAAAGACCCAGTGCAGCCAAAATTTTTTTTAATAAATTAATTTTTTTTAATGGGATGAATGGAGTTGAGTTTCACTGAGAAGATAAAAGTTGAGTTAGGTTATATAGAATGGATTGCCTTACTCGGGAATAGAAGTAGCTGTCAAAATGTAAATTCTGCTGATGGAGAGGTTGCATTTTAAATTCTTACTGGCTAACATACTGGCAAAGACAGAGTGACTCCAGTCTCTAAGTGGCTAAGGGAGGTAGTCTAAGGTGGTGGTTTCTAGAGTGAAAGCTGCCAAAGTTTAAAGCCAGGCTCTTCTTACTCTGTGATCTTGGGTAAGTTACTTAACCTCTCTGACTCTCAGGTTCTTCTAGGTAAATGGAGATGACAACAACAGTAGTTACTTTCCAATCAAGTTGTCTCCAAGTGTTCATCAAAGAAGCACCATTAAGTTTTGAATGCAAATACAGCATAAGAGACTGAATATACAACAGCCTGTGCTGTGCTTAGTCACTCAGCTGTATCGACTCTTTGCGATCCCATGAACTGTAGCCTGCTAGGATCCTCTGTCCATGGGGATTCTCCAGGCAAGAATACTGAAGTGTTTTGCCATGCTCTCCTCCAGGGGATCTTCCCTACCCAGGAATCAAACCGGGGTCTCCAGCTTTACAGGTGGATTCTTTACCAGCTGAGCTACCCAGGAAGCCCATAGAACAGCCTAACCCTATGTAAAAATAGAACTCTAGACTACTATCTCTGGAGAAGGCAATGGCACCCCACTCCAGTACTCTTGCCTGGAAAATCCCATGGAGAGAGGAGCCTGGTAGGCTGCAGTCCGTGGGGTCGCTAAGAGTTGGACACGACTGAGCGACTTCACTTTCACTTTTCACTTTCATGCATTGGAGAAGGAAATGGCAACCCACTCCAGTGTTCTTGCCTGGAGAATCCCAGGGATGGGGGAGCCTGGTGGGCTGCCGTCTATGGGGTCACACAGAGTCGGACACGACTGAAGTGACTTAGCAGCAGCAGCAGCAGCAGCAGCAGCAGCAGCAACTGATTCATGAAATTACACCCTTGAAATTGGCTTCAACCACAATTAAAAAGTTAATAAAACAGTTGAATCTCAGTTTGTTTGTTTTTTTTAAGTATGTGTATATCTGGAAGCAAATATAGCAAAATGTTAACCACATTTGTTATCCCTGGATAGTGATATTCTAGGTGATTTAAATTTTCTTTTCAATACATTTTTTAATTTCCTAAGCCTTTCAAAATGAACAAGACTTTTCTTATTAAAAAAAAAAGTACATGTCTTAAAAACGGGATCTCTGTAAATCAAGAATGCTTCAATTTTTTGAAAAAATGAGACCTCAAGGATAGTTAACAAATTAAAAGCTGTCAGTCATTTATTCCTTGTGCTTCTGGTATGAATAAATAGTGTGTTTATCTCCATTCTATTGCGGTGTGTCGGAGATATGAGAACTGGAGTGGGAGGTGTCAAAGGCATCCCCCTTTATGCCTCAATAGGGCCAGAGGCACAAGGAGAAATGTATTCCCCAAACATTCCACAACATGACCAGAGACAGCCATGCCTCTGCATGTATGTGAGAGACAGTGGACACAGAATTCAGCCCAGAGACAGGAGCTGAGAGATACAAATATATGCAGCATTTCCAAACTGTTTCAGTGGGGTCACTGCCCGCCTGAGAACAAGGAACAGACTAGTTTTTAACTAAATAACTGAAGAGTTTGAAATGCAAACAGAGGCAAATTGAGAAGCAGACACCCAAAAGTACACTGACCGGGGCAGATTCAGCGCTGACCAGACCTCATGGACAAGTCCTGGACTTGGAGAATCACCAAGATATGTGGCCGGATTTTGTTACCAAGGTGAGAAGAAGTGAAATGATTTCAGGCACCATTCCCTTCTCCCAAAACACAAGGAGAGAAATGTCATTGCCCAATGCCCACTCCCAATTCAACAGGTCTTCTGCTTCAGGAAGTTTAAATCTTCACTTAATTCCACTCATTCTTGGCTAAACTGACAAATAAATCTGTTTACTCTGGCATCTAGCAAAGAGTAGGTCCCTCCTGGGTTCAGGATTTCAATACTCAGCAGTTTGGCTGGCTGATACTGGGAGGTTTGATGGTATGGAACAAGACTTCTCTTTCCTAGGATAACTTCCTCTTGCAGTGTATACATAGGAAATATACAGATGGATGAACCCTCAAAGAATGAAGGACCCAGAACACTCCAGAAACCCATATTCCTTCTAGATAGTAACAATTGAGGAGTACTTCAGATTTTTTTTTTCATCATATTCACATACTAAGCCAAATTTATCCAACTTGGAAATAAACTACCATGATAAAGGTATGTCTTTTCAGTATCATTGTTTTTAATTCATCAGTTCAGTTCAGTTCAGTCGCTCAGTTGTGTTCAACTCTTTGCAACCCCATGAACCACAGCCTCCAGGCCTCCCTGTCCATCACCAACTCCCAGAGTCCACCCAAACCCATGTCCATCGAGTCGGTTACACCATCCAACCATCTCATCCTCTGTCGTCCCCTTCTTCTCCTGCTCTCAATCTTTCCCGGCATCAGGGTCTTTTCAAATGAGTCAGCTCTTCGCATCAGGTGGCCAAAATATTGGAGTTTCAGCTTCAACATCATCAAAGGAGTATTAATTAGGACTTTCTTTGATTTTGCCATTCTACTTGTTTAGAGAACAAACATTGTGAAAATAATGACAACTTGCAAATTTCTATCCCAAAAGTTACTATTTCATTGCCCTGTAGAACATTAACCAATTTTGTATCTTTTAACAAATTCATTTCCAGGTCCATCCATACAGTTTGACTAACATACTATATAAATGTTTCTTAAATTTTCTTTTGGAATCAACTCTATCTTCTTTGAATAAAATCTTTAAATGTTTTTTGCCTTTTGTATAATTCATGTCATAGAGAAAAACTTTTCCTTGACCCTCTTATATTCAGTTCTTGGGGGCCTGCAAATTAAGCTCAAAAGAACAGATTAGTAAGCGAAGAAATAGATTTAATCATGGAAGTTCATAAAAAAGATGCAACTCAAAGGGGTTTATATACCATCTTAATCAGGGAAGAGGAGGAGAAGGGCACTTCTGGGGACAAATGACTTTTTAGAAAGAGAAGGAAGAAAGGACACTTAGATATGGGGGATAGAATAGTTTTGTAGCAATGTCTGCTTTGGTGTGGTGCCAGCTTTACATCTCCAAGAAGATTAGAGAGTTGTTCCCAAGGAGGGGATTTATGAGAACTGAGCTCTTTTGAGAGCTTTTAGGCAGATAAGCAATTTCAGGATCTCAAATGCTTCAGCGCAAAATAAATTTTATGCAACAACGGTACACTCTGGACTTCTTCATCTCTTCATATGTTTTAAATTTTCTGAAATTTATTCCCCATATTGTAGGACAGCAGAAGAGCCACACCTCATCGGGATCAGAGCCAAACCCTACAGCCGGTTCTGACACTACGGTTCTTCCCACACTGCCAACCTAAACAACTGCGTGACCTTGAACGAGTCACTTTTTGTCTCTGGGCTCAGCTTCCTTACATATAAATTAGGTCATGTGGAAGAGATGATCTCTAGTTTCTTCTAGATCTAGCCATCTTTGCTAAAGTTAATTACTTGGCAAAATGATAAAAAACAGAAAAAAAAAAAACAGGCCTCATTGATCTTCAAGTCCTCTTCCCATTCCGCCCCCATTCCTAATAACATAACCTCATACGTGAGGTCTTTTCTGCCCAGGCAGAAGCCCAGAGTCATGAATTTTCTCTCTCCCCACCAACACTAAACTAATCTATGTCCTGCCCACCAGGAAACCTTTCCAGCAGGGAACCTACTCTTATTATAAACTATAAAGTAATCAGTAGCCAAGGCACAAAGCTATTAAGAGGGGACGTTCTCATATACAAACACATATTCTCTTTTTAAAAAAATATCCGTATTTCTCTTTCAAGAAAGTAAAATTTTTACTCAAGTGAGGGGTGGAATCTCACTCAGGCAGTGTGACAGACAAGAGGGGTAGGCTTGTGAAAGCAGGAGAATCTTACTACCACTGTATCAAATGTATTTGGAGGGCAGGTTTTTGGTCAAAACAGACCAGAACAATGTCCTGGCTAGCCCCAGGCCCCATGCTATACCAGCTGTTGCACATTTTGAATATCACCTTCGGGTTTTTGGCTTGATGCAAAGTCACATCTGTCTTTAAGTACATACAACAATGACAAAAATTTCTGCATCTGCTGCTAGTCATTCATCTTCTCTGACCCAAAATGTAACATTTGCACTTGAACACTGCTGTCAAGATGATTAGACTTGATTCTCATTATTTTTCATTAAATAGAAAATAGACGCTTGTGTATTTTTCTTTTCACTTATTAATCTGTCCTACTGTTTCTACACTGAAGATTTCTTTGATAATAGAATTTAAATTATGAAAACAACTGAATTCAGAAACTCTATTAAGAATAAGGAATAAGCCACCGTCCTGATTCTTGCAATGAAGCTTGTCTTTTTAACGCTCATTCCCTCCTCCCTGGTAATTAAAAGACAAGCATTTACACCAGGAAAGGCTGGGGGTGTGCATGTTTTAGAGCAGAGGAGAACCAGCAGGACACTTGTTGCCGCTGCCGCTGCTGTGATAACACAGCATGTCTTGACTCGTGGGACAATCATTTCAACATCATTTTTTACAAAGATAATGATTCTTCTTCTGGGTTAGCATCATATCTCTAGGGACTCTCCTGGCCCAGACAAGACACAGTACACGTGGTCAAAGATGCATGTACAACCGTGACTCTTAGCCCCAGTCTGCACATTAGAATCACCTGAAGACCTTTTTAAAAATATTCATGCCTGGGCAGCACTCAGGCCAATAAAATCAAAACCTCGGGTAATGAGATCCAAGCACAGGAGTAGAAGAGCTGATTAGAAAAATGCTGAGTGCCAGCTATGCCACGTTCGAGGCCTGAGGCTGGGAGTGGACGGCAGCACTGCCTGGACAATCTCATCACCGTTAACACTGAGGAACTGGGTGCGAAGGTGGGGAGGGGAGTGGGGAGACTTTGTGTTTCGTACTCCTGATGATAGAAGAGAATAAACCCTTTACATTCGGGGAGAACAAAATAGGAAAGGTGATTCTAACACGCAGTCAGAAGTGTAAACACCTGAGACAGAGGAGTAGTCACTGAAGCTTTGCTTATAGAAGGAAAACAATACAAACAAGCTAGATTTTATTGATTGATTGATTGGGTGTGATTAATTATGACTCATTCACACAATGGGTTAATAACCCAGTCGTTCAAATATATATATATAAGGCAAATCTATAGGCATTGGGTGGGCTTCCCAGGTGGCTCAGTGGTAAAGAATTCCCCTGCCAATGCAGGAGACACAGGAGACATGCGTGGGCTTGTTCCCTGAGTCAGGAAAATACCCTGGAGTAGGAAATGGCAACGTGATCCAGTATTCTTGCCGGGAAAATCCCATGGACAGAGGAGCCTGGCAGGGTCCGAAAGGGTCAGACACGTTTGAGTGACTGAGCACACATAGGCACTGGGCAAAACCATTCTCTCCATCAATGATTTGGGCACAATAATTAAGGCCTATAAGTTTGGGGGGGGGAGGGCTATAAAAATGTTAGAGACCTGAAAAGATTGTTGATTACAAAATACAAAAGTAAAACTACAATGTTACAATGAATGTTTATAATATCATGCCAACTTCAGCAATTATTAGGTTTAGTATTCATAAAATTATTACATTTGAAAACAGACGGTAAGCTCTATTTTACCTCAAGAATTCCCAAGTAGGCATGGTCAATGGTTCTCAAAACGCGGTTCCCAGGACAGTGACATCAGCCTTGTCTGAAAACTTGCTAGAAATACAGACTTCTAGTCCTCACCTCCAACCTATCAAATCGGAAACTCTGGAAATGGAGCCCAATTCTCTGTTTGCACAAGCCCTTCAAGTGACTCTGATACAAGCTTAAGTATGAGAATAACTGTGCTAGGTGATTACCAAAGTAAAAGGACAATAATCTTACAGAATAAAATCTAAAATAACCAATCATAAATAATAAATACCAATCATAAATAATAGTCAAGCAATTCACGAAGCACAATTTGAAAATTATTTTAAAAATTTCTTTTGAGAAAAATATATATAGCCTCAAAAATTTAAACATAAAATTACCACATGATCCAGCAATTCCACATCTAGATATATACCCAAAAGAATCAAAAGCAGGGACTCAAACACATATTTCTTTAACAGTGTTCACAACAGCATTATGCACAGTAGCCAAAAGGTAGAAATAATTCAAGTGTCCGTCAACAGATGAACTGCTATCCATATATATATATATACACACACACACACACACATACACAATGGAATATTATTCATCCTTAAAAAGGAATGAATTCTGATACATGCTAGAACTTGGATGAACCTCAAAAACACTATGCCAACTGAAGTAAGCCAAAAACAAAAGGAAAATTTTGTGTGATTCCACTTATACAAGGTATCTAGAATAGGCAAATTCCTATAGGCAAGAAGAAGAATAAAGATTACCAGGAGCTGGGGAGAAGGGAGTGGGGAAGAGGCAGCTCCTGTTTAGTGAGTACAGAGTTCCTGTTTGGGGTGATGAAAAAGTTCTGGAAACGGATAGTGACGTGGCGGAGGTGCACTAGTGGTGGAAAGTCTGCCTGCAGGAGATGTAAGAGACACAGATGTGATCCCGGGTCAGGAAGAGCCCCCAGAGGAGGAAATGGCAACCCAACCAGTATTCTTGCTAGGAGAGCAGAGGAGCCTGGTGGGCTATAATAGTCCATGGGGTTGCAAAGAGGAGGACATGACTGAGCATCTGATCTGAGCACAGCACATGGGTATACAACATTGTAAATGTACTTAATGGCACTGAATTGTGCACTTTAAAATGGTCAAAATGGTGAATTTTATGTTGTATATATTTTACCACCATAAAAACTGCAAGCTCTAAAACCAGGAAAGCCAGTAACAGAATTTAGTCCGAAGGACTGAGAACCAGGGGAGCCCAGCATTAAGTTGCAGTCCTAGTCTGAAGGCCTGAGAACGAGGAATGCCGATGTTTAAGGGCAGAAGACTGATAGCCCAGCCCAGGAGAAAGAACAAACTTGCCCTTCCATCTGCTATTTATATTAGATAGGCCCTCAATAGATGGACAATGCTCAGTAGTATTGGGGTGTGGGGGCGATCTTTATTCAGTTTACAAAACCAAATGCTAATTTCCTCTACAGACACCCAGAAATAATGTTTTACCAGCTGTCCAGGCATCCCTTATCCCCATGAAGTTGACACATAAAATTTATCATCACAGATGGTTTACTTACCATCTGTAAGCTTGGTCTATAAAATCCTTGAGGGTAGGGATCATTGTTCTTGAGTCTCCAAGACCTAACACAGCACCTAAATTGCAGCATTAGCTAACAGTAAATGAATGAACAAGTGAATAAGTGATGAGCAAGTAAATGAATAAATGTGTAAATAAATGATTGCCTCATAAGTCATTAGGTCATCACATCCACTGAGATTATGTGCAAAATTCTGTGCATACATGAATTTTCCAGAGAATGGGTTTATATCCATTATCATAGTATCAGTGGAATGCATGACCCCAAAGTGCTCAAAACCACTGGTGTAGAGATGGGATGAAGATGGAATAGAAGATTTCTCACAGATGGCTGCTGGCAAGTATTTCAAACAGATCAAATAAAAGTGGGCCAGGGACTTCCCGGGGGATCCAGTGATTAAGAATCTACATTCCAATGCAAGGGACACAGGTTCGATTCCTGGTTGAGGAAATAAGATACCACATGCCACAGAGCAACTAAGCCTGTGAGTCACAAAGGGTAAGCCCACGTGCCCTGGAGCCCGAGGCCCACAGTGACTGGAGAAAAACCCATGCGCTGCAACAAAATCCCCACACACCACAATGAAGATCCTTGTGCTGAACTAAGACTCAATGCAGCCAAATAAACAAATAATTTTTTTTTAAGTGAGCAGCATACAAGCCGACAAGATGACATATCACACTGAGGACAAACAGGAGTGTGGAAATCGGAGTTTACTGAGTGGAACCTGTCATTAGATGAACATTCCTCTTTGCGTCCTTGAAGCTCACCGATTTTCTGATTTCACAGAAAAAAAATGCACCTACCATTATCCTGATTGCAGTGCTGGCAAACACTAGCTAGACACAGATGCTTCCAACTTACAGAAATTTCCAGAAAAATTTGTATTTGGAACACCTCAAGCCTCTGCTGAAAGAAAAGCCAGGTGCTGATGTAAGGAAGAAGATCCTACTGGATAACAGAGGTCAAATACACACACATGATTATTCCTCAACCTCTGGGGAGCTTACAGTTTCATGGAAGAGAAAGATACTCTTCTGCTCAACTTCCAGTAACAGTGAGAAACCTCAGGAGACTCATCAGATGTTCCGTGAGGATATAGGAGAACGGGATCTTCATGGGACTAAAAAGCTAAGATCATTCTGGAAGGCCCTGAGCTCACCATGTAACCTATCCAACCTTACCCCAGGGTCAGTACACCTTCCCTCAGCTCAGTTCAGTTCAGTCGCTCAGGCATGTCTGATCCTTTGCAACTCCATGGACTGCAGCACGCCAGTCTTCCCTATCCATCACCAACTCCCAGAGCTTGCTCAAACTCATGTCCATTGAGTCAGTGATGCCATCCAACCATCTCATCCTCTGTCGTCCCCTTCTCCTCCTGCCTTCAATCTTTCCCAGCATCAGGGTTTTTTTTCAAAAAGTTAATTCTTAGCATCGAGTGGTTAAAGTATTGGAGCTTCAGCTTCAGAATAAGTCCTTCCAATGAATAATCAGGAGTGATTTCCTTTAGGATTACCTGGTTTGATCTCCTTGCAGTCCAAGGGACTCTCAAGAGTCTTCTCCAGCACCACAGTTCAAAAGCATCAATTCTTCAAGGGTGCTCAACTTTCTTTATGGCCCAACTCTCACATCCATACATGACTCCTAGAAAAACCATAGCTTTGACTAGATGGACCTTTGTTGGCAAAGCAACACCTCTGCTTTTAATATGCTATCTAGGTTTGTCATAGCTTTTCTTCCAAGAAGCAAGTGTCTTTTAATTTCATGGCTGTAGTCACCATCTGTAATGATTTTGGAGCCCAAGAAAATAAAGTCTATCACTGTCTCCATTGTTTCCCCATCTATTTGCCATGAAGTGATGGGACCAGATGATCTTCATTTTTTGAATGTTGAGTTTTAAGCCAGCTTTTTCACTCTCCTCTTTCACTTTCATCAAGAGGCTCTTTAGTTCCTCTCCCCTTTCTGCCATTAGGGTGGTGTCATCTGCATATCTGAGGTTTTCGATATTTTTCCTGGCAATCTTGATTCCAGCTTGTGCTTTATCCAGCCTGGCATTTCACATGATGTACTCTGCATATAAGTTAAATAAGCAGGATGACAATATACAGCCCTGATGTACTCCTTTCCCAACTTGGAACCAGTCCGCTGTTCCAAAGCCAGCTTTGACTGTGGCTTCTTGACCTGCATACAGCTTTCTCAGGAGGCAGGTCAGGTGGTCTGGTATCACTACCACCCACCAATCTAACACCCAGGTATAGGCCACCAAGAAACTATCACATCGATTCCTAAGAAGACAAAGTTGGGAAAGTTATTCTCCAAGTTTCCTAAAAACCCCAGCTGCTCCCTTTTTGACTCTTGCTTACAGGGGACATGTTGGAAATATTAGTTCATTAAAGTTGTACCACAAGAGGAGAATTCAAACATAAAGCCTCAACCTAGCCTCACCACCTACCCCGCAAAATTCCCATCTTGAACCACTTAAGGTATATAATTTCTATTTGAGGAAGTTGAGGTGGGGCTGATTAGAGGGCACATGTCCCCTGGATGCTGAAGACAGAAATCTGTTCAGAAACATGGTCTTGGATATAATAGGTGTCTTGGCCACCACTGTATGAGAAAATAGAATGAGAAACTTGGAAATTAATCTTACTAGGTCATTTCATCTAGTCCTCTGCCTCCCGTGCCCTGAATGATTAAAGCAGCCTCAAGAACACAGATCTAGAGAAATGATTTTCTGATTTTTTTCCTGATACTCTTTAAAAACTTTGATTCAGGAGAGGTATGAACTCTTGAATAGAGGAGATGAGAGAACTCAAGGAAAAACTACAATGGTACACAAAAGTTTGAGAATGGGGCCCAAATATGAGTACTTCATGAAATACTTTTAAAATATCAGCATAGTTAAAACTCACCAGTAATGTGCTGAGTTGCTTAACAGTCTCAGCAATCTCAGTTTCTCTACGAGGATTAGAGTAGAACTACCTCACAGGGCTGTGGTGAGGAAAAAGTGAAATAATAATTATGAAGCATTTATCACATTTTAGATAGCCCAACAATGTCAACCATTATTCACAAATTCATTATTTCCTTTTATTTTCTTAGCCAATAAAATGTATTAAGCCCTTTTGTGTTCACTGAACTAGACCTTGGGAGAAGAGACTGGACATATGATTTTTGAAAGCTGAACAATGCATTAGATATCATTCATTTTTCCTAAATCGAACCTTAATTGTAAAACCCCCCAAAAAAATAATAATAATTAAAAACAGAGTTTCTATGATTTGCCAATATTTGCTCACCTTTAAAATATTCTGATGTATGTATGATATAATGTAAAACATTGCTTATTTTTTACTTGACTATGTTATTTCAACCAAATATTGTTATTGTTGTTTAGGCACTAAACATGTCTGATTCTTTGTGACCCCGTGGACAATAGCTGACCAGACTTCTCTGTCCATGGTATTTCTCAGGCAAGAATACTGGAGTGGATTGCCATATTCTTCTCCAGGGAATCTTTCTAACCCAGGGATGGAACCCACGTCTCCTGCATCTCCTGCATTGGCAGGCAGATTCTTTACCACTGAGCCACCAGGGAAGCCCCATTTCAACCAAATACCCATATTCAAGTCTCAATTTTTTGTTTTTATACTGTGGGTAACCTAATCACTGACTACCATGAGTTTAAATGTCTCTTGGCATTTAAAAATAAAAAAATTAAAAACAGAGCCACTGTAGCGGGAGAAGTTGGTAGAGAGCTGCCCTTTTCCTCCCCAGGGAACCCTAAGGTACTGAGGAGTACAGTGTGCAAATCACAGTTCATCCAACCTCTTCATCGTACAGATGAGGACTGTGGGGATTACTGGTCTAGTTGCTTGTCAATGATCACACAGATAATCAGACAGCCTGGGCTAGAAGCTGGATCTCCAATATCAAAGAATTTACCAACTAGCTATGGAAACTGGATATATGCATGTCTGGATGTGATAGAAAATTGGGGGTCATTTTCTTCAAGTTGTATTAACAAAGCCTGGACCTTAGCCAGATCCCATGCCTTTGGGTTTCAGGTTCTCCACTGGACTTTTGGTTCTGAATAACTTCTACCTTAGTATTAATTAATATGAAAAGAATGGTCATTTATATGCTCAGTGACTGGTACCAATTTTTCATTGAATATATTTTTATAAATTTATGGATTTATTAGAAATATATTCTCTAAGTAAAATACAAATATGTTGACGTTGTAATTAAGGAAAATCATTTTGAATAAAACACCCTTATGCAATCTGGAAATACACAAAATAAAAACAGAAATTGAACATTAAGTCTGATTTCTATTATTTATCTTCTCTGTGCTTCAAACAATGAAATTTATATGACTTTTAGGGAGAATATTTATTTTTTAACACTTACTAAGAAATATGTCCAATATACAAAATAAGATCTACTTGCCCTGACACCTGATTTTGAGCAAGGCAGAGTGACAGTGAAAAGAAATGCTTTGATAAAATGCAATTCCTCCCTAATGGCAAAACTAAAGATTAAAAGATTTTGGGTGTTGGATATTGTACCATTTCCTACTAGGGTGTGAACAACCAAAGGGAAGTGAAACTTCTTTCAGTGCTCTGTCCCACTGCCTGGGGTTGGTGGTAAAATGCTCAGCACCCTCCAGATCCTCCTTTTAATCTCTCTCATTGCCGCATTAGCTTTCCTTGTGAAAACCCACAGACAGCCTATGTTTTAAATCCTATTGCAAAGGCCTCAATTGGAAACAGGTACGGGCTTCAACCAGAGAACAGAGTAGATGAAATGAGGTTCATTTACCCTCCACCAGCATCCCTTCCTCCCACCAGCCCTGGACAGACAGATAATTCTTTTTTTTTTTAATTGGCATATAATTGCTTTACAATGTTGTGTTAGTTTCTGTTCTACTACAAAGTGAATCAGCCATATGTATACATATATCCCCTCCCTCCGGAGCCTCCCTCTCAACAAGTCATTTTTGCCTAACACATACACTCAAAACAAAGGAACATGAGGGCTCAGACCCTGCCTACAAGGTTTTTTGTCTCAGGCAGTCAGTTCAGTCATTCAGTCATGTCCGACTCTGCGACCCCATGGACTGCAGCACACCAGGCCTCCCTGTCCATCACCAACTCCCGGAGTTCAACCAAACTCATGTCCATTGAGTCAGTGATGCCATCAAGCCATCTCATCCTCTGTCATCCCTTCTCTTCATGCCCTCAATCCCTCCCAGCATCAGAGTCTTTTCCAATGAGTCAACTCTTTGCACGAGGTGGCCAAAGTACTGGAGTTTCAGCTTTAGCATCAGTCCTTCCAAAGAATACCCTGGACTGATCTCCTTTAGGAGGGACTGGTTGGATCTCCTTGCAGTCCAAGGGACTCTCAAGAGTCTTCTCCAACACCACAGTTCAAAAGCATCAATTATAAGGTGCTCAGCTTTCTTCACAGTCCAACTGTCACATCCATACATGACCACTGGAAAAACCACAGCCTTGACTAGATGAACCTTTGTTGGCAAAGTAATGTCTCTGCTTTTGAATATGCTATCTAGATTGGTCATAACTTTCCTTCCAAGGAGTAAGCGTCTTTTAATTTCATGGCTGCAATCACCATTTGCAGTGATTTTGGAGCCCCCCAAAATTAAGTCTGACATTGTTTCCACTGTTTCCCCATCTATTTGCCATGAAGTGGTGGGACCAGATGCCACGATCTTCGTTTTCTGAATGTTGAGCTTTAAGCCAACTTTTTCACTCTCCTCTTTCACTTTCATCAAGAGGCTTTTGAGTTCCTCTTCACTTTCTGCCATAAGGGTGGTGTCATCTGCATATGTGAGGTTATTGATATTTCTCCCAGCAATCTTGATTCCAGCTTGTGCTTCTTCCAGCCCAGCGTTTCTCATGATGTACTCTGAGAATAAGTTAAATAAGCAGGGTGACAATACACAGCCTTGACATACTCCTTGTCCTATCTGGAACCAGTGTGTTCCATGTCCAGTTCTAACTGTTGCTTCCTGACCTGCATATAGGTTTCTTAAGAGGCAGGTCAGGTGGTCTGATATTCCCATCTCTTTCAGAATTTTTCACAGTTTATTGTGATCCACACAACCAAAGGCTTTGGCACAGTCAATAAAGCAGAAATAGATGTTTTTCTGGAACTCTTTTGCTTTTTTGATGATCCAGGGGATGTTGGCAATTTGATCTCTGGTTCCTCTGCCTTTTCTAAAACCAGCTTGAACATCTGGAAGTTCACGGTTCACATACTGCTGAAGCCTGGCTTGGGGAATTTTGAGCATTACTTTTTGGCAAACCACTTCAGTATTCTTGCCTTGAGAACCCCATGAACAGTACGTGGACATTAAAAGGGAACAAATGTTTCAGCAGAAGATGTTTGGTACCAAGTGAGTAGAATAAATTGTAAATGGTCTGGGACTTTACAGAGAAATCATTGCTGGTATTTAGAAAAGACTTTGGCATAAAGATATGGACCATGAGCTAAGCCTTAAATAACAAGAATCAAATGGACAAGAAGGAGGATGTTTCAGGTCAGGATGTTTTTCTGGATATTCTTGTGTATTCACAATTACTAAGATCAGCCCAAAATGGATACTGACCCAAAATGGATCAGCCCAAATTGTACAGAATGAAGTTGAGGTAAGACCACAGAGCCCACTCATAAAAGAGATGAGGGATGTTAAAACCCACAATCATAGCAGTTGTGTTAACTGCTATGTTTATCTTAACCTACTTCTTTGGTGAGAACTTGTTGTTATTTAGTGGCTAAATTGTATCTGACTCTTTTGCGATGCCATGGACTCTAGCCCTCCAGGCCCCTCTGCCCATGGGATTTCCCAGGCAAGGATACTAGAGTGGGTTGCCATTTCCTTTTCCAGAGATCTTTCTGACTCAGGGATGGAACCTGTGTCTCCTGCATCTCCTGCACTGGCAGGTGGATTCTTTACCGCTGAGTCACCAGGGAAGCCCCTTAGTGAAATCTACCCAGTACTTAAAACCATGCAGCCACACCTGCCAGTGACTGCCAGGGCAGCTCAGTCCTCACTGGCAGCTTCTCATCCTGATCTCCGATCTCCCTGTCTCTAATTTTCTGTCCTGTTGGAAGCCCTTCATCTGCTTCCCTACCACGCTCCTGGGGACAATGGGGTTTGTCGACAGACAGAGCAAATTTTTTTCTTTTTTAATTCTTCCTGTACATGCAAACAAGCGACCAGCACTACAAGAGCTTTCATATTTGCAAATACCCCAGGGTGTTTCACAAAAATCAATCTGACCAAAACCCATAAAATATAAATTCACCTGCTACAAGCACAGGATGACTGCAGCGATTTCTTCCCCCAACCTCCACGTTACACAGTGTCCATACAAATAATGCTGGACTCTGCACCAATTACTAGAGCCGTGGGAAAAATCTCAAGGTCAGGAGAATTTTCAGGGAAAAAGAAAGCAAATTAAATGCCTCTTTAAAGAGGTCCCTTATAGAAGCATCTGCTTCGAGGCAGATTTGAGCAAAAGTAGATGATTTGAACAAGAAATTTGCCACCTTCCCTTTGTGATGTTGCAACTCTCTGAGAATCACAGCCCCAGCATCCATTCCCAGAGGTGTTCCTAATCTGGAGTCTCAGTGATGTGCTTCTGCTACTGGAGAAGAGGTGAGGATTGTGCTGGGCCTGGGGGAAGGCAGCCAGGAGGGGCGGAGCTGCTAAATATTTAAACACATAAAATGTTTATCTTTATAATGATAAAAAATGCTTCTTGTTGAAGCATTACTTCCTGTTTAATGCTTACTGTTGAAACTTTAAAAATACAAGGAAAAAAATGTCACTCCTCATCCCTCTCTGGGATTCCCAGGTGGTGCTAGTGTAAAGAACTCACCTGCCAATGCAAGAGATGTGAGACATGAGTTCAATCCCTGGGTCGGGAAGATCCCTTAGAGGAGGGCATGGCAACCCACTCCAGTATACTTGCCTGGAGAATCCCACAGAGAGAGGAATCTGCCAGGCTACAGTCTATAGGGTGGCAGAGTCAGATATGACTGAAGCAACTTAGCACACACATCCCTCTCTAACCATCGCTTGGCAGTACATCAACCAGCACAGTCTCCCAAAGCCTGCAGCAGAATCTCCCTGTGCACACACAAAATCAGACTCCCAGGCCTGCCCCCCACATCTGCAGAATCTGGATTTCTGAGCATGGATGAGTCCCCAGCACCTGAGTTTTGAAAGGCACCCCAGCAATTCTTACGATGACTTCCTTTGGAACTGTAAGCACTGCCAGTGCAGACATTTGGGCTTCTTCTGTTCACTATTTTTTTCCTGAGCCTGCCACATGGGAGGTATTCAGTAAACATGCACTGAATAAAAAATAAATTCTTTTTTTTAACCACATACGCTTTTCTTTCTTTTTTTGAAACATGTCCTCATAGTTTCACTTAACGATAGATGAGGGATTTACCATGTACTTGTCACTGTCCTGAGTTTTGCAAGCATTATCTCACTTATACTAAACTCATTAAGCAATCATAATTTATAATCCCCATTTCAGATGAAAAATCCTAAACACAGAGAAACTGTGTAATTTGTCCAATGCCACACAGCTAGTAAGTGATAGAAGCAGGTTTAAACCTCAGAACTATAGAAGACTGGAGCCTTCATGTTTCATATTTGGATCCATTGAGCCTTTTCTCAGGCTTTCTACATTTTTATGTGACTGACTGACAAGAGCCTAATTTCCAAAATATATAAAAAGTTACTACAATTCAGTAACAAAAAACAAACAATCCAATCAAAAAATGGGCAGAAGACCCAAGAGACATTTCTCCAAAGAAGACATACAGATGGCCAAGGGGAACATGAGAAGATGCTCATCACTGCTAATAATTACAGAAATGAAAATCAAAACAAGAATGAGCTACCACCTCACACCAGTCAAAAAGGTCATCATTTAAAAGTCTACAAATAATACATGCTGGAGAAGGTGTGGAGGAAAAGGGACGCTTTTACTCTGCTGGTGGGAATGTAAACTGGTTCAGCCACTATGGAAAATAGTATGGAGTTTCCTCAAAAAAAAACCTAAAATTAGAGATGCCATATGATCCAGCATGGATAAGGCAATGGCACCCCACTCCAGTACTCCTGCCTGGAAAATCCCATGGATGGAGGAGCCTGGAAGGCTGCAGTCCCACTCCTAGGCATATGCCCAGAAAAAAAAAAAAAAAACTGTAATTCAAAAAGATACATGCACCTGTTTGTTTATAGCAGCCCTATTTACAAAAGCCAAGACATGGAAGCAACCTAAATGTCCACTGATGGATACAATGGACCATCGCGTGCATGCAAGCCAAGTTGCTTCAGTCATGTCCAGCTCTTTGCAACCCTATGGACTATAGCCCACCAGGCTCCTCTGTTCATGGGACTCTCCAGGCAAGAATAGTGGTGTGGGTTGTCATGCCTTCCTCCAAGGGATCTTCCTAACCTAGTAATTGAACCCTTGTCTCTTATGTCTCCTCCATTGACAGGCGGGTTCTTTACCACTAGCACCACACAGGAAGCCCACAATGGACTATTACTCAGCCATTAAAAAGAATGAAATACCCTCATTTGCCAGGACATGGATGCAACTAGAGATTATCATACTAGGCAAAGTAAGTCAGAAAGAGAAACACAAATATCATATGCTATCACTTTCATATGGAATTAAAATACAACACAAACATATCTATGAAATAAAAATAGCCTCACAGATAGAGCAAACAGACTTGTGGTTGCCAAGGGCTAGATAGGGGAGAGAAGATTAGGAGTTTTGGATTAGCAGATGCAAACTATTATATATAGGATGGCTAAACAACAAGATCCTACTGCATAGTACGAGGAATTATATTCAATATCCTGTGATAAAGCAAAGTGGAAAATAATAAATATAGTATATATATGTATGTGTGTTTAATTGAATCACTTTTCTGTCAAGCAGAAATTAACATGACATTGTAAATCAACTATATTTCAATAAAATTTTTTAAAAAGCAATATCCTACATTTTTTAATGGTAATGTGATATTCGACTTACACATTCACTAGAATTTAAGAAATTAAAGAACAGTTCCTCTCTATTTTTACAACACTGTTCCAGAAGCATGTTAACTAAATTTTTGCACAATCATACTTTTTCCTTTAACCATTTCCTGAAAGTGGAATTATCAGGTGAAAGGATATGATCACTTTTAGGACTCTTGATTCATGCTGACTATTGTCCTACTAAAATGTTTTAATAATAAGACACAGATCTACCAGCATTATAAAGGTGCCTACTTCTTCCATTAAAAACATAGAAACTTTGAATATCATTTAAAAATATTTGCTTATGGATGTCAAGCTTGGGGGCTTGTTCTAGTTCTTTTTTGTTCTAAAAAGGGGCACTTCTCACAGGGCAGGACCTTGGAAGTACCAGATTCAGGCAGGGAGACAGAGTTCATCTCCAAACCTTCTGGTAACACCTGTTTTGGGGTTTGTTTTCTGTTTTTATTTTGTTTGACCTCTGCGCCTTGACTGATGCTACACCCCCAGCTGCTGGGGATGTTTTCATTTCTGTGCACTCCACAAATTCACTCTGTCCCATTCCAGCTCTTGGTGACCCTGCTCCTCAGAAGATCTATGTAAGGTCTGCCAAGCACCAGCAGAAACCTGGTCTCCTGTCATTGTCCACAGAGCACAGGTAAAGAAATCCAGGCTCAGCTAGGCTGAGTAACTTGCCCAAGGTCACACAGCATGTAAAAAGGTAGAATGAGGATTCTTAGAGCGGAACTCTTCACCATCACCCTCCACTGCCTCTCCCTTGGCAACACTTGCCACCTAGGAGAGAAAATCTGAACAGTGAATCAACCATTGCCAGGGTGGACTAACTTAGCAACCCTTCAGTCAAAAAAGAAATTACATCTCCTCATGCAGAGGAAGTGAGAAGGAAACAGCCCCTACCCGCAGCCCCAGCACTCCAAATATATGCATCACTCTGCCCAGAGACACTGGCTCCAAACCCTCGGCCTCTGGTGGAACTGAAATCATCATTGATCCGAAAGTATTCTCTGAATGAGCTCACAGTCTACCTCAGCTGCCTGCTGGCCCTCCAGGTTCCTAGGAGCAGCTGCTTCCTTGGTCAGCTCTTCCAGGCTCATATTTACTGTGAGAAATTTGAAGTTAAAAGTAAAAGCAAATAGAGATGGAATTTAATTATATTGAGCAGATTTGCAACGTGCAAGGAATGCTGTTCTTCTCCTCTGAAAAGCAGAAGAGACAGCTGAGCTGGCACCCAGGAACTGCCTGTGCCGACAACTCAGCTCTCTTCCCTTCTCAGCATCTCTCCATCTATGGATTGCATGTAAGGTCCCTGGGGGAGAGGACTATGTTCCCGTCACTCAACATACTGCTATCTGTTACTATAGCTTTCAGCAGGAAATAACTGATAAAGAGGATGAGAATGTCTTGAACCATTCTGCACTGATTGTTTTTAAATAAGAAGCCCAGAGGAAGACAGCCTTAGAGTTGGTTTGGCAGCTTAACCAAACCATTAGGATCCAGACTCTCCTATGCAGTTATCCCCCTTATCCGCAGTTTTGCTTCCTGTGGTCTCAGTTACTCCCCCACCCCTAGGTCAACTGAGGGGCAGCAGGTGGAAGGTGAATGGTGTCAGCCAAGAAAGTGCAAACTTATGCCCACACAATTTGTATTTCCAGGCTGGTGACACTTGGGTTGCAAGTGAGCAAGACATAGTTGGCTACAGTTTTCCCACATGGGGTATGTGGCTTACCTAGATGCTCAGAGCAGGTGACAATGCTGGTGAAAAGCCCACCCAGGAAACCAGAGGTCAGTCTCTCTGTTAGGATCTGAGGATTCTGCAAACAGAACAGGAATCAGGGGAATGCTGGCAGCCAGGACCACTTCTAGGATGTACATGGAACAAGATTCACTGCTCTCTCACTGGGTCAGATGGTCCTGTGGATGAAAAAAGTTGCCTGCCATAACAGTAAACAAAGGATGTTTCAGTCATCAAGCTACTACAGCCACCCCTGATGGTGAGCCCTGAGGAACTCAGGATGGAGACAGAGGGGCTGCCTGCTGCCAAATCCTCAGCCACTGGAGTCACTCCAACTGTGCAACACAGGATGGGAAAGAACAGGATGCTGGTTCTAGACAGCTGAGGTGCAAGTGAAAGGAATGGTTTCAGTGAGCCCAGACTCTTGCATATTCCCATACATAAAAAAGTACTAAATTCATTACCTTGAGATGTCTGGTTGTCTTTAATTAATGGTAATCTTTTAATGTTCCGACAAGCTGGTCTTGGTTGCAAAAACCTCTAATATCCTGTCTCCTTCCTTACCTCCTCCAAGTAGTCCTTCAGAGCTATCTGAGAGGTTGTGTCCCAAGACTTAAGTCCTCAGAAAGTCTGCCAAATAAAAGATAATTCTCAATTTTTATGTTGTACATTTGTTTTAAGTCAACAGTCCCTTCTCTTTTGGGGGCCTCAATTTCCTCATTTATAAGATGAAGGATAAAAAAAGAGAGGAAGAGATCACATTGCATCTCTAGGGCCCTTTAACATTTGTGTTCAATTTTGTTAGTTATAGAATCTACTAACAAGAAAAATGTTAAATCAGTGATGCAACAGAGGATATGAATAAAGATATGGCCCAACCATAACACAGTAAGATGCAATAGTTGAGAATCTGGGCTTGAGACTCAGCTAGACTTGGCCTCAGTGCCAAGACCTGTCATTACTATATGATCTCATGTTTTTAAGCCCAAGATGAGTTTTCCTTGTCTACAAAATGGAGACAGTAATAGCGATCTCATGAAAGAGCGCTGAGAATTAAATAGTATACTCACGTTGTCAGGTAAAGGACCAGGCACATACTAGGTGCTTCATAAACTTCATTCTCAACAAATGAAAAAGATAACTCCTTAGGAGTGGTGTCTGACTCTTTGCAACCCCACGGACTGTAGCCCACCAGACTCCTCTGTCCATGGGGATTCTCAAGGCAAGAATACTGGAGTAGGTTGCCATTCCCTGCTCCAAAGCATCTTCTCGACCCAGGGATCAAACCTGGGTCTTCTGCACTGCAGGCGCATTCTTTACCATCTGAGCCACCAGGGAAACCCAGACATCCCTGGTGGTCAAGTGGTTAAAAATCCACTCTGCCAATGCAGAAGACCCAGGTTTGATCCCTAGTCTTGGAAGATTCCACATGCCGAGAGGCAACGAAGCCCATGAGCCACAACTACTGAGCCCACGAGCTGCAGATAATGAAGCCCACTCACCCTAGAGCCCACCCTAGAGAAGCCACCACAATGAGAAGCCCAAAAGCCACAATGAAGAATAGTCCCCACTCACCACAACTAGAGAAAGTTCGTGCACAGCAACTAAGCCCCAGCATAGCCAAAAATAATTTTTTTAAGCTTAACAAAAAAAAAAAACAAAAGAATCCTCAATTGATAATCTTCCTTTAAGACTTCAAGAATCTCCATATCTTGGTTTTGGTTTCCAAATCTTTCTTCCAAAAGAACTATCCTTTTTTCTGACTGCCAACTTTGAGTTCAAGGAAGGTGCTGGGACCTTCATTCTTCCTGAAACCTGGATAATTATGTGTTTTATAAAGAGGAATGCTGGGCTTCACTGTAGACTCAGGGAGGTGTGCAGAGGCCATCTATTCTGGCAAGGGTCCACCTTTTCTTCCTTTCATGGGCCTTGTCTTGTTGGATAGCCAAATAAAAGGTTCTGTCCACTCACATTCAAAAATCTATTCATTGATGGGATGTAATTCACATTATGTGCCACTAATTACCCTAGGAAAGCAGTAAAAATTAATAAGGAACTACAGTTTAATTGTTTGATAATGACAGGGAGTTCCAAAGTGTTCTCTTGGGTAATAAAATTAACATTTAAACTAGTTCAGTCAAAGAACCTTCCCTTAAATATAACTCTTCACTATTAGTGTGGCTTATTTATTTCTTTATTATCTCTTTGGCAGCTCTAAAATATCACAAATATCTACTGAACATTGAGAATCTGCCCAGTGTTCCAGGACAGTGACTAGCCTGTCTGCAGAGTTTCGGGTGAACTGTGGGTGGTCCCCACCACACACCCACACACACACACACACTCACAGACACACACACTCACAAACACACACTCACAAACACACACACACACTCACAGACACACACACTCACAGACACACACACTCACAAACACACACTCACAAACACACACACACAGTACAATCAGATTGTTCTATGTTTATTTAACCAGGGGTAAAGAAGCTTCTCAAAAACTAGGGCATTTTCCCAAAGGGAGCTGGGAGCTGGGAGAAGCTGCTAAAGCACTGCCTAGAGTAGGGTCCTACAAAATCTCAGAAATGAAATTTTTGCTACGATGTTATTCTTTTACATTTGAGTGTATACTGCTATTCCAGGATACTCTCTGGGCTTTTAAGGAAATGTGGTAGTTTTAAAATATGCCCATAAAAACTGGAGTCTAATTTCCTCCCCCTTGAACATGAGGAGGATTTAGTGCTTCTAACAAAATGTAGCAGAAGTGAGGTTGTGTGACTTTAAACTAGGTTCTAAAACGGATTCAGATTCCACCTGGCTGTCTCCTGAGATGCTTGCCCTTGGAATCCAGCCACCACGTTGTGAGGAAACCCAAACACAAGGAAAAGCCACACATGGATGTCTCGGCCAACAGACCCAGCTAGGCCCCCAGCCTGCAATGGCATCAACCACCAGGCTCATACTTGAAGGAGACCTTAGATCAGGGGTCCCCAGCCCCAAGCCATGGACCAGTACCCA
Organism: Bison bison bison; assembly: GCF_000754665.1. NCBI lineage: Eukaryota > Metazoa > Chordata > Mammalia > Artiodactyla > Bovidae > Bison > Bison bison. The sequence continues at coordinate 3,864,483 of NW_011494935.1, read as the reverse complement.
GTCTATGCCCTGCTAGCAACCAAGTTGAGGCAGTGAAGCTTCATCTGCCACTCCCCATCGCTACCCGTCACTCACAGAACTGCTTGCACCACACCCCCACCCCTATCTTCCTGGAAACCAGTCTCTGGTGACAAAAAGGTTGGAGACCACTGCCTTAGATGATTCAACACTCAGCCTTTGACCCTTCCTGCTTGTCCCACAGCTGAGGCCCAGAGCTGGTGCATTAGACACAAAGCATGCCCCTTGTACTCTAAATTCCTGACCCACAGAAACCACGTGCTGAGCTGTGCTGTGCTCAGTTGCTTCAGTTGTATTTGACTATTTGCGACCCTGCAGACTACAGCCTGCCAGTCTTCTCTGTCTATGGGATTCTCAGGCAAGAATACTGGAGTGGGTTGCCATGCCCTCCTCCAGGGGATCTTCCTGACCCAGGGACAGAACCCACATCTCCTGAGCCTCCTGCAGGGCAGGTTGATTCTTTACTGCTGAGCCATCGGGGAAGCTCACAGAAACCATGTGAGAAATTCAATGATAATCATTATTTTAAGCGACAAAATTTGGAGATAAGCTCTTATATGGCAATAGATGACACATACAGAAAATTTTATAGACACGGGGACTGTTAGTTCTGGAACCAAAACCTTAAGGCCAGCAAGGCATGACTCACACAGGTCAGAGGGGAATGAAGAGGAAGAGCTCAGTGTTGCAGACCACAGCCCCAGCCCCCAGCCTTTCAACATATTCATCCCCTGCTGAATGACACACCTCAACAGAAGCTCTGTAGTTCTGAGCAACTTAAAGACTGAAGGGTTTACTTATAATTCACAGAGATAGGACTAAGTACTGTTTATCCACCTGGAATGTTTGCTTTCCCTGAAGAGTTAAGGATTGGCATTGATGATCTCTTGAAAGTTTGCTTTCAGAAAATCCCATCATGTTGTGGCCCATTTTACACTTGCCTGAGACAGAGAAAAAGCCAAACCCTCGACTCAGACTCCATGCCCGATGTCTGTTCTCTCACACCAGCACTGCCATCTTCCCAGGCCAGGCCAGCTGTCTTCTTATTCATTCATTCATTCACTATGTATCTAGTGCCTACTTCATCAGGGGAGACAGACATTAAACAACTAATCACACAAACAAAGAATTCCACTCGTGACTTTCCTAGCAGTCCAGTGGCTAGGACTCAGCGCTCTCAATACAGAAGAGCTAGGTTTGATGCCTGGTCTGGGAACTAGATTCCACATGCTGCAACTAAGATCCAGGGCAGACAAATAAATAAATACTAAAAGAAAAAAAAGAAGAATTCTTTTTGTCCTAAGCACTTAGAGGGAGAAGTCCTCTGGGGAGGTAGGGATATTTAAGCTGAGATGTAAAAAATTAAAGAATGAGTGAGGCAGACAGAGGGGGGTGGGGTGTAGGGAAAGCATCCCAAACAAAATGTTGCTCTGTAGGGAGACAGAATGTGGTTTCTAGGAACTTAAAGACCAGTCAGGATGCCAGTCAGAATTGGAGGAAGCAAGTGACTGCCCCCAGAAAAGTCTGGGCAAGGAGGGAACAACCAGATCATGTGAAGCAGTATAGAAAGATCTTAACTGTATTCTAACAACAGGCAACCACAGAAGTGTTTAAAGCACAACAGTGGCTGGGTCAAACTTCATCTGTTAAAGCATCTCAGTCCCCTAACCCCACCATTTCCCTTCTATGTGTACACCTCTGTACAATCCAGATCACATTATATTAGTTAATTGTTTGGGTATCTTTCTCTCCCACAGTGCTTCTGGGTCTCTTACCATATCTTATTCATATCTGTAATTCCATTAGGCTGCCTACTGCTCTTGGGATCAAGAGTAAACTCCTTCTGCAGCCTGCAAGGCCTTGTACCATCTGTCCTTTGCCCACGGCCCCAGGATGGTCCTGAGTCATTTCCTTTGCACTTCAGTCATTCATCACGGTCCAGTCACTCTGAAAGACCTGTCACATCCTTCCAAGATGCCCTCGCTAGGATAAAGCCCCTGCTAAACACTCTCAGAGCAACCAACTCTTCTCCAGCAGAGCACCTAGTGGGATTCCATTTATCCAGAATCTCTAGCCGGATTCACATCACCACTCATACATATTATCAATTTAATATCTGTCTCCCCTCCTAAACTGTCAGTTTTATGAAAGCAGAGACCTCATATGCCTCGGTCACTATCATATCTCCAGGACCTGGCACTTTGACACTTACAGTTGGCATTCCACAAAGAGATGTTGAATGACAGAATGAAGGAGTGGGAATGCATGAATGGATGATTTCATGGATCCCAGTGGTCACCCAGGCCAATACAACAGCTGATGTTGGACACCTCTCTCTGATCACCATTCAGGTCCTTCAATGACATCACCTCTTTGCTGGCCTCACTGACTCTCCACTGGAAGAAGCCAATGTTAGTGAAGGCTTTATGGAATAAATGGAAAGTAGAAATGTATAGAGAAAGCAAAGAAGGCATTTCTGGCAATCTCTGAGTAGCTATTATCTTAATCCTTCTGCCAAGCAAGAGAGGAAAGCTGGCAAACACCCAGGCTCAGTCACCAAGTCCATGTAAATGCTGATGTGTATAGGACTTTGGCTGTATTCATAAGCTTTCCAAATCCGGAGCACTTCAAAGTCCGTTATGGGAACTAATGGGGTCAAATACGGTCCTCCAGGCCAGTGCTTCTCAAACTATCTCTGGTAAAGGGCCAAGTTTTAATTTCATTTTCAATCCATCACGGATCAATACATTACAAAGATAGTAGGAATTAAATACTTAGAGGAGGCTGCAATGTCAGATTTCTACAAAATTTTCCATATGCTTACTGACCATTTCTGTACTCAGTTCCTCATGGGTTACAAATATTTGAAGACCTGCATCCATCTGCGAATCACACTTTGAGCAGCACTGATCCAGGTCAGTACTTGCACTCCCAACGCCTCATTCCTCAGCCACAGCAGACATTGCTAATCAATCATCACACATTTCCCCACGTAGCCCGTGTTTGGTTTTAAAATCTTCCTCATCCCAATGTTCAAGATAACCACTACCCTTCACACCTGTTAGAATGGCTATAATCAAAAAGACAAGAAATAACAAGTGTTGGTGAGGATGCGAAGTAAAGGGAACCCTCACGCACTGTTGTGAGAATGTGAATTGGTGCAGCCACTATGGAAAACAGTATGGAGGTTCCTTAAATACTCAAAATACAACTATCATATGATCCATCAATTCCACTTCTGGGTATTTATCAGAAGAGAACGAAAATACTAACTCCAAAAATACATGCACCCCCATGTTCAATGAAGCATTATTTACAATAGGTAAGATATTGGAAACTACCCAAGTGTCTATCGACAGATGAATGAAACTGTGGATTATATAACTACAATGGAATATTTTTCAGCCATTAATAGAATGAAACCTTGACATTTGCAACAATATAGGTAGATCTCAAGGGTGTGATGTTAAATGAAATAAGTCAGATTGAGAAAGATAAATTAGAGTTATGATATCTCTTATATGTAGACTCTTTTTTAAAAAAGAAAAAACTTACAGATACAGAGAAAAAAATTGGTGGTTGCCAGACGTGAGGGATTGGGGGGAGAAATGGGAGGTAAAAATTAAAAGTTTTTAAAAGAAAGAAACCCTGTAAACTTTACCTGTCATCTTCCTATTCTTCCTTCCTCTACAATCCCAGGGCTAAGCAATCACTAATTTACTTTCTGCTTTCTATCTTTCCTATTCTGGACATTTTATATGTCTGAAAAATGAACAAAGTCAGCCACAACCATGTACACAATCGGGGTACGATGGGAAATTACACTTATTTACCACCCCTACTCTCCATCATCCACAGGCTTGGCCATTTGTCATATGCACACCCAGGAAAAGGAAATGTCTCTATTTTTGTTTCCAGTTTAATGAAAAGTTCGTGAAGAATGACCATCTAATCAAAAGGAGTCCTTCCTGATCATTCAGTCCATTAACAACCTCTTTGCAACTTGAGAAGCCCTTAATTAACACACACTAAGAGAAGATATAGCAATGATACCATGAATAGAAACTTCTGGTATGTTCTCAGATGTAAACTATATGGATTGCATTTGGGAACCTGAAATCACTAGCCCTTTACTGCTTTGACCCTTTTCTCCCTCAAATTCTCCATCCCTATGGCTCACCTGCTTCTACTTCAAGCTGTCACAAGGGCTCATTCACAGTGAGTTATTTTCACTTCTCAGCACAGTTTTTAACAAAACAGTGAGGTTTTCATTCCTCCCACATTCATTCTTTTCCCCAAGCAAGATTAAAATTCCTGGACCTTTCTTGGGTCAATATAAGGCTGTAAGTCAACCTCCAGTCATGGTCACTGAGAGGACAGAGAAAAAACAGCCACGAGGTGGAGAGAATTGATCTGCTGTCTCCCGGCTTTAGATCTGAAACTCACTCTTGGAGAAAGGCAAGTTTCACTTTGAAGCTTTTCTCTCAACCTTGCCTTTAAAGTTCTCTTTGAAAATTTTTTGCAACTTCCTCCTGATCCCTGCAAACCACAGAATCACAGACTGTTGGTGCTAGATACGCCTTAAAGGGCCTCTGGTTCATCCAAAGTCCTCTTGTGAGTAGTGGGGGAAAACAGTGAGGTCAGTGTGAGCAGTCAGCAGACGTGGCCCCCTTGCTAACCACTGATGACCTCAGAAGAGTTACAGCACGTTTCCAAAACTGTTTCCAAGAAAGACAGATAAGATCCCTAAAATGAGGTGATTGTGACCCACTCATGGGCCTAGTTGAGAATAAAATCAGATGATGTAAAATAAGTTGCCTTAAAACGAAAGCACCATATGAATGCTAGGATTTTACCAGTCCTTCTCAGCATTATAGTAAACTAAAGGCCAACATCAGAGTAGAAGCATAGGGAGGAGAAAGAGAGGGTGAGCCAAGGTGCCTTTTGCCAAAGATCTTTTTTGACCACTTGGGACCTGGAATTAATTTAAGGAAAGGAACTGGGGTGTTTTGGACCATCTTAGTCCAAGCAAGAAAGGAAAGTTGGTTGTAATTTGATCTAGGATGGTGGTCATGACAGAAAAATGTGGACAAATTCAAAAATATTTACAATGTAAAATTATCAGGCTAAGTGCCCAACAGCAAGTGAATGGATAAAGACAATGTGAGAGAGATATACACACCATGGAATGTTATTAACCATAAAAAAAGAAGGAATTCTGCCATTTGTGACAACATGGGTATTCCTTAAAGATATGATGCTAAGTGAAATAAGCCAGGCAGAGAAAGACAAATTATATCTATGTGTGTGTGTGTGTGTGTGTGTGTGTAGATCTTATATATATATGTAGAATCAAAAATAAAAAAAGAAACCAAACTCAAAAAAAGAGAACAGATGTGTGTTTACTAGAAACACAGTTGGGGTGTGGAGGAAATAGATGAAGGTGTTCAAAAGGCACAAACTTCCAATTATAAGGTAAATAAACTCCAGGGATGTCCTGTACAACATGGTGACTACAGCTAACACTGCTATATGATATATATGAAAGTTACTGAGCTGAAATCCTATCAGTTCTCATCATAAGGAAAAAAATGGTTTTGTACTATATGAGATGGATGTTAACGAAACTAATCATTTTGTAGTATATGTGTGTCATTATGCTGTATCCTTTAAACTTACACAGCAAGTCATTATTTTGTATGTCCACAATATCTCAATAAAAATGGCAAAAAAAAAAAAAAAAATTACCAGGGCTAGGTGATGGATTGGATACAGGAAGAGAGAGGGAGGGGCTTATTTAACTGGAGATAAGAAAGATTAGAAGAGTTCCAGTTGGGTACAGAAGGGAGATCACAGACTTGCTTTTGCACATGTTGAGTCTGACTCACCTTTGGGATCTCCAAGCAGATATGCTAAATAGGCCACTGGAGCTGAGAGACTCTGTGTAGCTCAAGATATAAAAGGTAAAGTATATCCATGTAGGTGGGAACTGAAGTAATTGGCTAGGATGAGAGAATACCAAGGGAGAGAACACAGGGTGGGAAAAGAAGGGGGCCTAGGACAAGTCTGTGGACAAGGACCATAATATTTAACAGCAGAAGACAATGCACCTTAAGAGAAATTAAGGAGAGACCAGAGACAGAAGGAAAAGCAGAACAGTGTTTTTAAGCAATGAAAGAACATAACTTAAGAAGGAAGAAAAGGGACTCCCCTGGTGGAACAGTGGATAAGAATCTGCCTGCCAACGCAGGGGACACAGGTTCAGTCCCTGGCCCAGGAAGATTCCACATGATTCAGAGCAACTAAGCACATGCGCCACAACTACTGAGCCTTCATGCTGCAACTACTGAGGCCCGTGCACCCAGAGCCTGCGCCCCACAAGGAACGCCACCGCCATGAGAAGCCCACGCACCACAGCAAAGAGCAGCCCCCACTCACAACTAGGGAAAGCCCGCACGCAGCAGCAAAGACCCAGAGCAACCAACACCAAATAAATAAATAATAAAAATAAATAAAAAGGAAGGAAGGAAGAAATAGCCAGTGGCATCAAGTACGGACAAGGATTCATTTAAGATGAAGATGGAGAAATATCCATCAGAAATTGAGGTGCCCTTTCATGATAGCATCCCATTTGGGGTCCTTTCCAAACACAGGTTCTTTCCTATGACTTGTCCCCATGACCATCCAGGGTACAAAACAGACCTGAACTCTGGGGAAAACCAACCATTTATGAGATCCTGAACGCTAGGGCTATTTTCAACATGACAGTTTGAGGCTTCAGCTAAGCCTGTAACTTTCTGGAGCCACCACTACACCCTACATACCAAGAAATCCTATCTCCTGAGATTGGTTTCCTCTAGATCACAGATGGCAAGTATGTGGCACACCCATCAAACCTGGGTCCACATCAGTTCAGTTCAGTCACTCAGTCGTGTCCAACCTTCTGTGACCCCATGGTCTACAGCACGCCAGGTTTCTCTATACATCACCAACACCCAGAGCTTGCTCAAACTCACGTCCACTGAATCAGTGATACCATCCAACCATCTCATCTTCTGTTGTCCCCTTCTCCTCCTGCCTTTAATCTTTCCCAGCATCAGGGTCTTTTCTAGTGAGTCAGTTCTTCACATCCAGTGGCCAAAATATTGGAACTTCAGCTTCAGAATCCGTCCTTCTAATGAATATTCAGGACTGATTTCCTTTAGAATGGACTGGTTGGATCTCCTTGTAGTCCAAAGGATTCTCAAGAGTCTTCTCCAGCACTACAGTTCAAAAGCATCAATTCTTCAGCATTCAGCTTTCTTTATGTCCAACTCTCACATCCATACATGACCACTGGAAAAACCATAGCTTTGACTGGATGGACTTTTGTCAGCAAAGTTAATGTCTCTGCTTTTTACTATGCTGTCTAGGTTGGTCATAGCTTTTCTTCCAAGGAGCAAGAGTCTTTTAATTGCATGGCTGCAGTCACCATCAGCAGTGATGGAGCCCCCAAAAATAAAGTCTCTCTCTGTTTCCATTGTTTCCCCATCTATTTGCCATGAAGTGATAGGACCGGATGCTATGATCTTAGTTTTTTGAATGTTGAGTTTTAAGCCAGCTTTTTCACTCTCCTCTTTCACTTTCATCAAGCGGCTCTTTAGTTCCTCTTCACTTTCTGCCATAAGGGTAATGTCATCTGCATATCTGAAGTTATTGATATTTCCCCCAGCAATCTTAATTCCAGTTTGTGCTTCATCAGGCCCAGCACTTCATATGATGTACTCTGAATAGAAGTTAAATAAGCAGGGTGACAATATACAGTCTTGACACACTCCTTTCCCAATTTGGAACCAGTCTGTTGTTTCATGTCCAGTTGTAATTGTTGCTTCTTGACCTGCATACAGATTTCTCAGGAGGCAGGTCAGATGGTCTGGTATTCCCATCTCTTTAAGAATTTTCCAGTTTGTTGTGATCCATACAGTCAAAGGCTTTGGTGTAGTCAATAAAGCAGAAGTAGATGCTTTTCTGTAACTCTTTTGCTTTTTTGATGATCCAACGGATGTTCACAACATGATCTCTGGTTCCTCTGGCTGTCCTAAATCCAGCTTGAACATCTGGAAGTTCTTGACTGATGTACCGCTAAAGCCTAGCTTGGAGAATTTTGAGCATTACTTTGCTAGCATGTGAGATGAGTGCAACTGTGCGGTAGTTTGAACATTCTTTGGCATTGCATCAGACATTACTAATTGACTAGAAGTCCCCACTGAAAAATGTGTGTCTCTGGGGGTCACTATGTCTACATGCCATGTTCCAGGATGGAGGCACACCTCTGAACCCTGGACCCCCTGCCCACCTCATTGTCCCCCACTCCCCGTCCTCTTCTGAGGAGATGGAGATGCGACACGCCATGCCACGTCTCTTTGTCCCTGACTGCACTCAGTCCTCAGCCAGACTGTTGCATCTGTTCCCAATACTGATGTGATCTGCAGTTATTTGCTTTGGAAGTCAAAGCCCAAGGACTGTCAGCTTTATCTGGAGAGCAGGGCCTGCTCCACAGAGAAGGCAACAACTCTTCACACAGCAGAGTCGTGTTTGTTTGGTTGGTCCTGGGGGACATGAATACCCACCGGATCCTGCCCAGCACGTTCGAGGCGCATGCCTCCTCACCAGTCTGATTTGGGAGGATAATAAACTAAACAAAGGAGCAGACGATCATGGAGGTTTATTTTCAGTCTGTGTGGTGTATATTTAGCCATCTTGTGACTGGACTGCTAGCGCTGTGTGGCAGTCGCCCTTGGGAAATTCAATCCTGGAGAGAGTGGAGGTGGGACAGATCTGGGAGAGAGGAAGGAAGGGCTTAAAATGCCACTTGCAGGAAGAAGGAGCAGACCAAATTTGTCCAAAACGCAAGCAGCCAAGGACAGGATTTGGGACACTTGCAGTAACATGGAATAGACTGTAAAATTGTGTAAGAAGGGACATTTTTCTTAAGCATCTGTAAACAGCCAGACGTAGGAGTGTGAAGTCCCCTCTTCTTCCCTTCCTGGCCACCTTTAATAAGCCTGACAGGGGTAGCAACTCAGAAAACCTGAATTCTAGCCCTGGTTGGCCATCAGCTGGAAGCCAAGTCTCCGCTCTACAGAGCAGAAGGGCTAGAGAGAATGAGCCCTAGGATGCCATGACCAACCCCTCAAGATGAAGAGAGGCAACACAGGGGATGTGCGATGGGTGCCGAGGCGGGTGGTGAGCTGCCAGTTGAAACGGTGGGGGAGGGGAAGTCCCTGGGGGTCTGGTGGTTAGGACTCTGCTTCCACTATAGAGGGCACAGGTTTATCCCTGGTTGGGGAACTAGGACCCCCTCAAGCTGCACGGTGTGGCCAAAAAGAAAAACTAAAAAAATCTTAAACTAGAACATTCTGCAATCATTACAAATTATGGTACTGATGTCACCCAACCAAAAAAAAAACTTGCCCTAAAATGTACATAAACATGAAAATAATCTTTAGAGACGCACAAATCACGATGCTAATCTATATTAACTGAGAGTAAAGCTATCTATCACATCCTGTAGGAATTCAGCAGCCACTCGAGGCAGCCGCTTGCTGTCAATCAGGTAGCGGTGGGAGGAGCGACCATCACCCAAGGAAGAAATGAGACTCCAAGCCGGGCCTCCATGGCTCCAGAGGACCCCTCCCACCCTGTACTGCGAATCCCAGAAACTGGTGCTGCCAGAGAAAGGAGGTTTTTCTATAGGGTTTTTGTTGTTGCTGGTTTTGATTTGTTTGGGTTTTTCGTCTCTGGGACGGTCCACCCCAGCCCGAGGCATCAAGGGGTGAGTAAGGACACCACAGGTCCTCTGGGGCCAGTCCCAGGGGGTCCCCCCTCTTAGAACAAGCCCGCAGCTTTAGGCAGAAGCCCGACTTCTTAGCGGGGCCTCCCAGAGATAGTCTTGTCTGGCCATAAACTTCTAACTCTAGAATGCGGAGGCAGAAAGGGGCCTTAAAGCATCCCTCAATCCCAGAGCAGTCCTGTTTCCACAAGTTTTCTTTTCAAGTTGTTAGCCTCCTGAGCTATTTCAGAAAGGCTCTGGATTCCAGGATCATGGAGGGTTTGAGTTTCAGGGAGAACCTTGCTCCCATATCAGGCCAAATGCCTCATCTCTATCAAAAGGCAAAGAGGATTCTGACTGTCTTGGTGTGATCTGAAAAGAGTATCTTGCTCATCACTTGCCAACTCCGCCCTAGCTCTTCATTACTTTGTGGTAAAGTATATTCTTCTGTAAAATGAAAGGAGGTATGAGTCAGGAAAACAGAACTCCTTCAGGGGAAAACCCCCTAAATTAGAAATTACACAGGAGGCATCTGAGGGGGGCAGTTCTCCACTCTTAACTGTCTTCACCACTTGGATTCTTCGAATCAGAAGCGACTTTTCACATTGTATCATCCTTTTATAAAAGAGCAGTTTAGACCCAGAGAGTATGTTCTTAAGCAAGATCACACAGCACACTGAGAACCAAGACTGAAGCCCCCTAGACCCGCTGCACATTTTGAAGGACTCTTAAAGCTTAAATTCTAATCCAAGACTCCATTCCTTTGTTTTACAGGCAATACGAACCATCCCCACCAGAAGCTCACTTTTAAATTTTCTTTGATGGCACTAGCACCTGTAAGCAATCAACACCGTGCTGTAAGCACACTCGGTGTGTCCGAATCGAGACACGCAGAGCTTGGGCTTGGGAGCTTGACGGGTCCCACACCAGCGCAAACCCTGTCCGACTGTTAAGCGTGTTGCCTGCGGACTTCGTTTGTTTTCTTCACGGAACTTAGTCGTTTGCTTTGGCGCTCCTGCCCCCTAGTGGCAGCAAACGTCACCGCAGCCATATTCTTCAGACAAACGAAAGGGAAATTGAGTTGAGACTTTTCTGAAGAGGAATAGAGGCAATCCGTATCCTTCTCTAGAAGAGAAGGCTTGGTTACGATGGTGGGATTTCTTAACCTCATACACAAAAGCGTGACTAACTAGACATTAGCCTGCAGCGGATCTGAATCTGCGGAGACGTGAAGCCAGAGCACCAAGGATCCTAGGTTGAAGATAGATTATATAACTCAAGGACTCATAAGCTCTGAGCGTCTGATGGGGCAGGAATAAAAGGACCTAAAATAGCAAAAGAGAGGAATATTGGCACATGGTACCCCCCAAATAACACTGGCATGAATGAATTCAAAGTCTTGCCCCCTAACTTTACCCAAGCTCTGTCCAATATTCAAAATACTGGTCCTCATTCTGCTTAGTTAATGGCTGCTCCTTCTGCCCATCTCTGCTCAGCACTTCCCTTGCCTCAGCAGATGACATGGTTCTCTTTATATGCTGTCATAGCTCTGGGTATGTATCCTTCATAAGAACTTGCACAGTCCCTAAGTCTGTGTTTCTCTGTTTATTTTCATGCCCACACTAAAGCGTAAGTTCCATGAGGACAGTCACTGGGGCTATCTTGCTGACTACTGAATCTGTCTGAATCCGTGCCCCTAAACTAGTGAGTAACACAGAGGAGGCCCTCAATTAATGCTTTTCAGCAAAATTAGCGAAATTACAAGTGCTGGTTAAATGGCTGAATGATAGCTTTTACAAAGTTAAAAAGTAAACCTCAATGGAGAAAGGTGAGCTTCTTGGGTTTTCAGGGCTATGTAGTGCTGGCTATGTGGTCAGTGCTTTTCTTGACATGTCTTGGGATCCCTCCTAACCTATAAAAGGCACAAAAATCTTCTGAGAATAGAGACCACCCTTGACTATCACCCTAAATGGTCACCATCACCCTTGGGGCAGGTAGCTGGGCAGGTGTCTTTACTATAATTACACTTGTTAACGTTCAGCCCCCACCAGCTCAGCTTTCAATCCTGCCATGGAGGGGAAACCAGCCCAAGAACGGAAGACCAGCAGATTAAGTGGCTACATGGACATCAGAAGACCTGACCTTCAGAGCTGCCTCTCTGTGTGATCTTGGATGGTGCCTTTATTCACAGGCTCTCTGTTGTCCCATTTCCAAAGTTTTTGGGTGTGCAGCATCAAAGCCACTGGTTCTCAGGCGTCAGAAAACCCAACCTAAACTGTCCTAAGGAGGCAAAAGATGGATCCATATTACTCATGAAATCTAAAAGTCATGGATTCAGGATTGACTAGTCCAGGATATCAAGCAACTTCCTCCCAGCCTGGTCTCTCTCCTCCATCCTTCAGCATTGCTTCTCTCCTGTGTTGGTTCCCTGTTGGTTCCCTTTCTGGAATGTTCCTTATATATGGGGATCTCCAGCAGCTCCAGGCTTTCATCCCCACAGCAGAAAAACAGAGGGGCTTTCTCTGGACTGCCTCGTGGGTGCCCTTGGGCCACATGCCCACACATGAGCCAGTTGCTGTGGTCAGGAGAAGTTCTGGGCTCCACCAGAATCACGTGGATTGACAAAACCAGAAACCAGGCACCCCCAGGGGTGATGAAGGAAGTACTCTCAGAATGTGAGCAAATAGTCGCTAGACATGCAAAATCAGAAATGGCACTGCAGAGTAAGTGATCTTGAACGCTTTGACTAACCTTATGTGACTCTGATTGGATGACAGGGAAATGGAAGGAAGAATAAAGCCATGGACATGCTCTAGTGTTAACCCAGCCTCAAAGTCTTTCAGAAAGCTGAAATGCCAAGTAAGACCCCTCACCCATTCTGGAGGGAGAGTAGGGGTGATGTTAGCAACCCCTAGAAAGCAAGGAGTAATGGTGACCCTCCAGAAGCCAAGGGGCAGAAAATGAATGGCATTTTGATAACAACACGAAATGGAACATTTCTATTTCCCAAAAAGATAGACACTGTCAGTAAGATTCATAAAATTAAAAAAAAATCTTATTAAACTTTCCCTTTCACTGCTTCTTTGTATCTCTGGTTGAAATGGAGCAGGATGCAGGTTGCCATGGTGACAGCTGAATTTTTAAATAACAGGGCTCCGGAGCTCTGGCTGCTGGCTGTACCCAACCCAGGCAGGAAACGGTGGGGAAAAGAAGAGAAGCAAAGTGAGAAAAAGATGAAAGCTCCTGGGCTCATCCCAGGACATGGTAACTTCTCCAACTTGTTCTCCTTGCACTAAGGATAAGGCCCCCAAGTTGCAGACTCTGGCTTCTTCAGAGAATAAGAGAATGTAGAGCCCAAATGCCTAAGGACAGGACCTCAGAAGTCACTCTGTCCATCCCCTCCCTGATTCTCTCTTGTGACAAAGGGATTTCTCCTACATTTACACTCCTTCCCATGAGCAACAGGCCCAGCCCAGCCCATCCAAGCTTTAGATGGGCCAGTGGAAACCTGACCCTAAGAAAAATGTTCAGAGACATCCTGGGATCAAGAACCCATAGGGCTTTTAAGTGAAAGAGGAATTTGAGGTTAGGAGCCCAGTAGCTGCCAATTCAAAACAGCCATGGCCACAAATTCTGGTTCTGCTCTTCTCTCTCTAGAACCATCTAAGAATGAGATGGAGAGATTCCAGAAGTGGTGAGTTCCCCTTGCCTGGACACACTCAAGCCTGCATAGTCCAGCAAGGAGCTAACTGACAGCGATGTTTTTAAATAGTTCCAGGCATCAGAGAGTCAAGACCCAGCTGAGGACAGCTTCAGTGAAGCAACACAGCAAGGCCTTCACAGAATCTTTTAAACTCCAGGCCAAGGAAAGGGAAAGCCAGAAACTAAGCCTGGAAGAGCAACCAGGAAGCATAGAAATCTGCTCTGATGGTCTCAGCACAGAGAGCCTTTCTCTCTGCCCAGCTGACCCTGGAAAGGACTGTATTTTTGGCTGGCCCCATCCTTTGTCTCCTGACCAAACTGGCAGGCTACCAAGCATGAGGTGTTTGTCAGAGAGCAGCTTCTAGAAGCTAAATAATAATAGTAATAATAAATACTAAGTTTGTTCCTCTAAGCTAGGAAAGTGTCAGGATTACTAAAACTGAGTGAGTCTGAGTGAGCCAAGGAGTTGGGACCCCTGGGCCTGCAACCTGTAGATCCATGATCTGAGTCCCCACCCCTGTCCTGTGCTGCAGGAGTGATGATCCAACAGCTTGGGGTCGAGGGATCCCCTTCAGATTTCTTCCCCAAGAAGACTGGAAGGAGCAGAGGGAATAAGAGCACCTTAAGAAAGAGATAAAAGCCAGACTCAGAGCCAGGGGAGGTGGTCTCAGGTTTATGCCTCCAGGCCACCTTCCTGTGCCTTCAAGAACACGGTGAAGAACTCACAGGTCCCCAACCCTGAGGGAGGCCAAAGGAGGTCACCTGGCACTGGCCCTGGGTCACCTTGGCACTTCCCAGACCTACTGAGAGCTTCTCTGGTGGCTCAGTGGTAAAGAATCCACCTGCAATGCAGGAGACAGAGGAGACTCACGTTCGATCCCTAGGTTGGGAAGATCCCCTGGAGGAGGACATAGCCTCCCACTCCAGTTTTCTTGCCTGGAAAATCCCATGGACAGAGGAGCCTGGTGGGCTACAGTCCATGGAATTGCAAAAGAGTTTAACACAACTTAACAACTAAATGGCAACAAACCCACTGGCCTCTCTTTCCAAGGGCAAGGTTAGATTCCAAACCCCTACATGCCCTTATAAGCCCTCCTCACACACACACACACACACACACACACACACGCCTGGAACTGGAGACAGAAACAGTATCAGGCCTTAGAAATAGTGCCCAGGGATCCAAGGGCAAGGTTAGATTCCAAACCCCTACATGCCCTCATAAGCCCTCCTCACACACACACACACACACACACACACACGCCTGGAACTGGAGACAGAAACAGTATCAGGCCTTAGAAATAGTGCCCAGGGATCCAAGGGCAAGGTTAGATTCCAAACCCCTACATGCCCTCATAAGCCCTCCTCACACACACACACACACACACACACACACGCCTGGAACTGGAGACAGAAACAGTATCAGGCCTTAGAAATAGTGCCCAGGGATCCAAGGGCAAGGTTAGATTCCAAACCCCTACATGCCCTCATAAGCCCTCCTCACACACACACACACACACACACACACACGCCTGGAACTGGAGACAGAAACAGTATCAGGCCTTAGAAATAGTGCCCAGGGATCCATATAACCCTGGTTTGTCCACATGTGAACCAGGTCCTGGAGGTCGCCCAGAGTCCATCAACAGAAAGGGACAAGGAGACCAGAGGTTAGTGGCATGTAAAGACTTACTTTTCACTACATGCCTTTTTGTAGAATGTTTCTCACATGCATATACTGCCTTTTCAAAAAACTAATTCTGCTCTCCTTTCTGGAACACACAAACAGGATCTGTTCTTTGTCCTGGCCACCTGAAGTCAGAAAACTAATTTCTAGTTCTTATCTGCCACTAATACTAAAGCAGTGTGATGTCAGCCTGTTCCTACACATCCTGCACTGTGGTTCCTTGGGCTGTAAAATAGGGGTGCTAAAACCTACCCTACCTTCCTCATGGGTAATTTAGGAGTTTGATGAGGTCCAACAGTAGTAGCAGTGATAATAATTAAATGTATTGAGTGCTCATCATGGATTATATCAACCCTGAAACAATCCTATGAGATGGCAACTAAGACAAGCCTCAATTTAAAAGAAAAGAAAGGGACTTCCTTGGTGGTCCAGTGGCTAAGACTTCTCACTCCCAATGCAGGGGGCCTCAGTTCGATCCTTGGTCAGAGAACTAGATCCCACATGCCAACCCTTAAGATCCCACAAATCGCAATTAAAGTTCCTATGTGCAGCAACTAAAACCTGGCACAGCAAATAAATAAATAAATATTGAAAGAAAATTAAAACAAATAAAAGACAATAAAAATAAAACAGAGAGAAGTAGCCTTGCTCAAGTCATGCAATTACATGTCCAGCCTTCTGATTCCAGAGCCAACCTTTGCATCCACTAAGTGCAATGTGGCAGTTTGATATTGGCATTCATTATTCTAGATGCAACTGCCTGTCCCAAGCAAGAGGTTTGGGTGAGTGAGTGATTAGGTTGCCTCCATATGTTTGCCCCAATATCAGAGTCTCTGCCTTTGCTTAAGACTGTTTAATGAAGAGCTAGAGTTTACAGATAGGGATATTAGGCAAATTCCAACGCAGACTCCTGGTCCTAGATGTTAGGATTTGTTTCGTGACAGAGACCAGGATTGTGGATCTGCCTCTAACAGCAAGAAGCCCCACCTGTAACTCCTGTACACATGGTTGTCTTGTTACTGCCCCAGCCCCCCTGTCACCATGGCAACAAGGCACCAGGATGCCAGTCCTCAATCACTGTTCCTGGTTTACAGAGTCTTCCTAATTCACACTTCCTCCTTCAGTCTCCTCTTCTCCCTCCTGTGGACTTCACAGCCCTTTTCAATATCTATCAACTGGATAGTCACGTAGCTTCCTCCTTGAACACCACCAGGGACAAGCAGCTCACTACCCAGCAGTCACAAACCATTCTCAAACCACACTAACTGCTTGCAAAGTCCTCCTTCTATTGCCCTGAAATCTGTCTCCACATTTTGTCTAAGCTCTAGCTTTAGCGCTGCCCTTGAGGGTCTCATATCACACCTCCCCTGACAGTCCTTCAGATAATTAAAGATGGTGCTCATACTCTGTGTGGTCTTCTCTAGGCCAGTGGTTCTCAAACTCGAGCATGCATCAGATGTAAAGATCTTGCTAAACCACAGAGTGCTGGGCCCCACCCTTAGGGTTTCTGATTCAGTAGGTCTGGGGTGGGCCGAGAAATCTACCTCTCTAAGATGCCAATGCTGCTGACACTGCTGCTGCTTGGGAATTACACTTTAAGAACCACTGCTCTGAATGAACACCCTTGTACCTTTGAAAGCGCCTTCTCTGTGAGATTCCCAGACTTCTTTACCATTCTAGTCTGTCTCTCTTTGGGACCTGCTCTGGTTTGCCAGTATGGTGCCCAGAGCTAGACACAGAATCTTAAGTAGATGTTTTTGGGTTTCAAGGAACAAAGATTCCCTCAGGTCACCTCAAGCAAGAAGAGGTGTTTATAGCAGACTTCAGAAAAACAAGAACCTCAAGTTTCTGGCCAGCCTGACTGGACACCAGGCTGATGAGGCCTCTTGGGAAAAATAGAAATGGCAACACAGCTGGATCTCCAGACAGGGGACAGGGGACCTTGTTAATCCCTTAGCAGCAGGGTGACATTTACCTTCAGAGCTCTGCCTCCACCACTTTTGCTGCCACCAGCCAATTCCTTATCCCCCTCCTCTTGTAGATTTTCTCTACTTCATAGCTTCTGCTTCCTTGTTCTTGCTTCTGTTTTCTTATGTTTCTTATGTCCCCGCCTTGGCCTCTGCAATAGCTCCCTGGCCTGCTGCCAACCTCCTGACATGATCCTTTTTTCCCCAGTTCAGACTTCCAGAAGAATCAAAGTGAGGGAACTTGTTCTGGTTTGGATAAAGCTCTTTAACCAGCCTATGGATTGGCAGACCTTGAGTCTATATCCAATCCACTGTGGCTAGTAAAAGGCTGGATTACATGATTTAAGCATAATGATTGTCCTTGGAAGGAGACAATGGGAGGAAGCCTGCAGTCCATTGGCTACCAACAGGTTTCTTCTTGCATGCCAACTCCATTCAAAATATACTGGCTGGGGACTTCCCTGGTGGTGCAGTGGCTGGGACTCCATGCTCCCAACACTGAGGGCCTGGGTTTTGTCCCTGGTCCAAGAGCTAGATCCTACATGCTACAACTAAGACCCAGTGTAGCCAAATAAATAAAAGTAAATATTAAAAACATATATATATTGGCTGGACTTTCATGGCAGTCCAGTGGTTAAGTCTCTGCCTTTCAATGCAGGGGGAGCAGGTTATACCCCTAGTCAGGAACTAGGGTCCCATGTGCCATGGGGTGCAGCCAAAAATTAAAAATAATAATAATAAAAATATTGACCACCTTAAAGACCTGTTGAGAAGGATTCAGAGGTTACCTCTAAATGCAGTGGAATATGATGAATTAGAGTTATATGCTGAGGCATGCAAACACGAAGCCTCAGCCTGTATGCCAGTTACTCATCATCCTCATATTATAGCATGTGATATGAAAGAAATGAAACTGTTAGTCATTCAGTCATGTCTAACTCCTTGTGACCCCATGGATGTAGCCTGCCAGGCTCCTCTATCCATGGGATTTCTCAGGCAAGAATACTGGACTGGGTAACCATTTCCTCTTCCACAGGATCTTCCCGACTCAGGAATCGAACCCAGGTTTCCTGCATTGCAGGAAGATTCTTTACCGGCTGAGCCACCAGGGAAGCTCATGTGATCTGAGAAGGCAAACTAAGTGGACGCATCACTTTCCTCATCCTGAGTTTACAAGGACTTTGGAAGGACTAAGATTTCATTTACCTAATTAGACAGCTGGATCACACTGCTGCTGCTGCTGCTGCTGCTGCTGCTGCTAAGTTGCTTCAGTCGTGTCCAACTCTATGCTACCCCATAGATGGCAGCCCACCAGGGTCCCTGGTCCTTGGGATTCTCCAGGCAAGAACACTGGAGTGGATTGCCATTTCCTTCTCCAATGCATGAAAGTGAAAATTGAAAGTGAAGTTGCTCAGTCACAGCTTCACAATGAGCTTCAGCCACATAAAACCTAAGCCTTTTTCATATCTGCTATTAAATCTCACTTCTCCCATTCTGTATTATGCAAATAAAGAAAAGGAACCAAACAGTTGAATTTTACACATTCCCCTAATAAAGTTCATCTTGCTTAATTTAGCCTATCACTCCAGCCTACTAAAATCATCTTACTGTGTTTTTTTGTTTTTTTGGCCTATTTGATAAATCGCTCATATTGTATGTATCTGCAGGACTCTGTCCATGAAATGAAGGTTAATTGTTTACATTAACTCCTTTAACAAGAGTGACACAAACATGAATTTAGATTATTTGTTTTCATGGACCTACTTTGTGCCACTTGGGATACAGTTGCTCAATAATTTCAAGAAATTATTTTGGGCTAACAAATCCTTTGCATCTTTGTCCATTGTGTGTTCAGTGAAAATAAAGACAATTACATTAGTTCATGGAAGTGGCTTCTTTCATAGAATAATTGCTGTTACTCACTGAGTATCAGTCTAGGTCATGGGTTATCTAATACATTATTTCTAACCCTTGCAATAACTTTAAGAGGTAGGTTTTACTATCCCTGTGTGGGAGGGTGAGGCAATGGAGATATAAAGCACTGAATTATTTTCCAAGATCACACAGCTAGGGCATGGTAGGGCTGAATCCCAGTCCCAATCTGCCTGACCCCAAATCCTGTGTCCCTTCACAGGGCCACATGCCTTCTCCCTGTGCGTGCCTTTCTGAAAGACAGCAACCTTTGCTGGAAATGACAGAAGGCAGAGATCAGGCAGAGATGAACATAAAATAGCTACCCATGGATCACATTTTTTTAAAGTACCACTTTTTCAGGTCTTTAAAATATGATCTAGCCATGCTTCAGAATATTACACAATTGCTGAAAAGAATGAGGTAGATCTACATTTTTCATATAAAAGAATTTAAGATGTCCTGTTAAGTATGTCTATTCAAGATCCTATTTTTTATACATCATATTAACATAGTTTATATACAGACTTTATTTTCTTGGGGCTCTTAAAATCACTGCGGTCAGTGACTACAGTCATGAAATTAAAAGACGGTTGCTCCTTAGAAGAAAAGCTATGACAAAGAGTATTAACAAGCAGAAACATCACCTTGCCCACAGAGGTTCATAGAGTCAAAGCTATGGTTTTTCCAGTAGTCATGTACAGATGTGAGAGTTGGACCACAGAGAAGGCTGAGCGCTGAAGCACTGAACTGATGCTTTCAAACTGTGGTTCTGGAAAAGACTCAGAAGACTGCCCAATGGACTCGTGAGTCCGTTGGGCAGCAAAAAGATCAAACCAGTCCATCCTAAAGGAAATCAACCCTGAATATTCATTGGAAGGACTGATGCTGAAGCTGAAGCTCCAATACTTTGGCCACCTGATTCAAGGAACTGACTCATTGGAAAAGACCCTGATGCTGGGAAAGACTGAGGGCAGGAGGAAAAGGGGGTGACAGAGGATGAGATGGTTGGATGACATCACTCAATGGACATGAGTTTGAGCGAACTCCAGGAGATACTGAAGGACAGTGAAGCCTGGCATGCTGCAGTCCGTGGGGTTGCAAAGAGTCAGACACGACCGAGCAACTGAACAACAATGACAATTAATATAGTAGGTAGGAGGTAGAGAATTATAGGTGGCTTCCAGCTTCTTTAATTTTGCCTTCCAGTTTTATTGGCATATAGCACTATATAAGTTTAAGGTATACAGCATAAATATTCAACTTACATACATCATGAAATGATGACAATGAGTTTAGTGAATACCCATCTCATATAGAAACAAAACAAAAAATACTTTTCCCTTGTGATGAGAACTCAGGATTAACTCCAGTTTCTATTTTTAACATTTCTGTTTTGACTGAAGTTTTACATCTATGTACAGTAAACCCCCTACATATGAACCTACATATTGCAACCTTCAAGTTGCAAACTTTCAAAGGTGTGAACATGTGTTCCATCAACGTCAGGCATGAGTGACATTGCAGCTTGCCCTCTGTCTCCTATTGCTGACCATGCTTCAGGTCTACCATCTCCCACCCCCCTGCCTCCTCCAGTCAAGTAACTCTTCTTGCCTGTTCACTTGAGGCCAGCTCCTGTATGCCAACTGTTTTACTGTACTACTGAACTTTTCAACTGTACTGTAAGATTTAAAATGCTTTCCTTATTTTTTGTGCTTGTTTTTATGTATTATTTGTGTGAAAAGCATCAATATTATAAATATATTACAGTACAGGACTATTTAGCCAATTGTGTTAGTTGGGTGCCTAGACTAACTTTGTTGGACTTATGAGCAAATTGGACTTATGTTCTCAGAACAGAACTTGTTCATGGGTAGGCAGATCTGAGCTGCCTGTGTCTGTGATGTCAACCATCAGAAATGCATTGTCTCATATAAGACCTAAGTTAGGCTAGGACTTGGGTCAGAGAATCCTGTGGTTACCTGAATTATGACATTCTAGAGCATCTTTGCACTCTCCACCCTCTACATGAGCTCCTTTCACATCACCTGGTGCCACAGCTGCCATTGTGATACTATCCGGTAAAAAAGAGGCAACTATTTCTTTCTGTGTGACTCTTTTTTAGCAATAAGAACCTATTCAAGAACTATCCATAGCAGACTTCTCACATCCTATTAGGCCTGCATTCCGTGTCCCTGCTAACCCAATCACTGGTAAAGGGGACAAAGTTATTCAGCCTGGAATAGGCAAACAATTTTTCCCTAAGACTGGAGAGGCCCATGACTTGCCTAGTCTCTGAACAATACTGGGGTTCTATTAACAAGGAAAAAGAGTGAGAAAAGCTCATAAAAACATAATCAATTGTGTCACAGCTGTTCCCTAAATTAATTACGATACCATGCTCCTCTTGTGAATATTCTCACCCAGTCATTCTATGTCCCTCCCTGAAGCTATGGCTTTGCAGAAGTACATGTGTTTCTGAGCCACAAATACTAGGTTTAAGGACTATTTGCATTGTTATAGTACTAGCTAAAGTGCTACTGATTTTGTTACTGTTACTTATGCTGAGAGGGATACTCATAAACCTCTGATACTCATAAACCTATGGGAAATGTCACTGTAAAGATGGTTGAAACACACTGATTAAAATCCACTGAAGATCCAAAACCTTGGTCTAGGTTGATTTCAGAAACAGAATTCTGAAAGCAAGCAAGTAAATGATTTTTAGTAGTGGTAATATCTGGCTCAATTTAGCAGGATATACAGTATTTGACAAGAAGTATTAAACTGAATAGCTTTTAGAGGAAAAATTTAAAAACAGATCAGTCTTGAATGTTTGAAGATACAGCTTTCTACAACCCTAGGGTTCAATGAGCTCTTCTACCCTTCTGAAAACTTAGAAGAAGGTACCTCCCTGCATTGTTCAACCTTTTGTGCATTTGGAAAAGTCACCAAGACAAAAGTCTCAAGCCCTGTGTTACAAACGTGCAGAATCTCTGACATGGAATCAATGACATTTCTAGAAGGCAAGGTAGCTAAGCATGGCCAACAGGGAGAGAGAAGGAGCAAGAGATATCCCAGCCCCATCAAAGCTGGACCTTCCATCTCCTGACACAACAAGATTAAAAACAAAAATAAATAAATGGGACCTAACACCACCCTTATGGCAGAAAGTGAAGAGGAACTAAAAAGCCTCTTGATGAAAGTGAAAGAGGAGAGTGAAAAAGTTGGCTTAAAGCTCAACATTCAGAAAACGAAGATCATGGCATCTGGTCCCATCACTTCATGAGAAATAGATGGGGAAATAGTGGAAACAGTGTCAGACTTTATTTTTTGGGGCTCCAAAATCACTGCAGATGGTGATCGCATCCAGGAAATTAAAAGACGCTTACTCCGTGGAAGGAAAGTTATGACCAACCTAGATATCATATTCAAAAGTAGAGACATTATTTTGCCAACAAAGGTCCATCTAGTCAAGGCTATGGTTTTTCCAGTGGTCATGTATGGATGTGACAGTTGGACTGTGAAGAAAGCTGAGCACAGAGGAATTGATGCTTTTGAACTGTGGTGTTGGAGAAGACTCTTGAGAGTCCCTTGGACTGCAAGGAGGTCCAACCAGTCCATTCTAAAGGAGATCAGTCCTGGGTGTTCTTTGGAAGGACTGATGCTAAAGCTGAGACTCCAATACTTTGGCCACCTCATGTGAAGAGTTGACTCATTGGAAAAGACTCTGATGCTGGGAGGGATTGGGGGCAGGAGAAGAAGGGGATGACAGAGGATGAGATGGCTGGATGGCATCACCAACTCGATGTACGTGAATTTAAGTGAACTCCGGGAGTTGGTGATGGACAGGGAGGCCTGGTGTGCTGCAATTCATGGGGTCGCAAACAGTCAGACACAACTGAGTGACTGAACTGAACTGAACTGAATCAAATCTGCAAGCTTTTGCACAGCAAAGGAAGCCTTAAACAAAATGAAAAGACAGCCTACCAAAAGGAAAAAATCCTTGCCAACAATCCAACCAACAAGGGCTTAATTTCCCAACTATATAAACAGTTCATGTAACTCAACAACAACAACAAAATAAACAGCCAACTGAACAATGGGAGAAGACCTAAACAAACATCTCTCCAAAGAAGAAACATAGTTGGCCAATGGTGGTGGTGGTGGTTTAGTCACTAAGTTGTGTCAAACTCTTTTGTGACCCCGTGTACTGTAGCCTGCCAGGCTCCTCTGTCCATGGAATTCTCCAGGCAAAAATACTAGAGTGGGTTGCATTTCCTCCTCCAGGGGATCTTCCCAACCCAGCGTTCAAATTTGCATCCCCTGCTCAGCAGGAGGATTCTGGGAAGCCCACAGATGGCCAATAGCCCCATGAAAAGATGTTCAACATTGCTAACTATTAGAGAAACACAAATCAAAATTATAATATGAATGATTACCATGGAGGGAAGGTAGGGTGAAATGAACTGGGAGACTGGGACTGACATATATACACTATTATGTATAAATAGGTAACTAATGAGAACCTACTGTGTAGCACAGGGAACTCTAGGCAATTCTCTGTGGTAACCAAATGGGAAAGGAGTCTGAAAAAGAGTGGATATATGTATACATATAGGGACCTAACAGAAGCAGAAGATATTAAAAAGAGGTGGCAAGAATACACAGAAGAACTATACAAAAAAGATCTTCACAACCCAGATAATCACGATGGTGTGATCACCAACCTAGAGCCAGACATTCTGGAATGCAAAGTCAAGTGGGCCTTAGGAAGCATCACTACGAACAAAGCTAGTGGAGATGGTGGAATTCCAGTTAAGCTATTTCAAATCCTGAAAGATGATGTTGTGAAAGTGCTGCACTCAATAAGCCAGCAAATTTGGAAAACTCAGCAGTGGCCACAGGACTGGAAAAGGTCAGTTTTCATTCCAATCCCAAAGAAAGGCAATGCCAAAGAATGCTCAAACCACCGCACAATTGCACTCATCTCACACGCTAGCAAAGTAATGCTCAAAATTCTCCAAGCCAGGCTTCAACAACATGTGAACCATGAACTTCCAAATGATCAAGCTGGTTTTAGAAAATTCAGAGGAACCAGAGATCAAATTGCCAACATCCCCTGGATCATTGAAAAAGCAAGAGAGTTCCAAAAAAATATCTACTTCTTCTTTATTGACTATGCCAAAGCCTTTGATTGTGTGGACCACAACAAACTCTGGAAAATTCTGAAAGAGATGGGAATATCAGACCACCTGACCTGCCTCTTGATAAACCTGTATGCAGGTCAGGAAGCAACAGTTAGAACTGGACATGGAACAACAGACTGGTTCCAAATAGGGAAAGGAGTACGTCAAGGTTGTATACTATCACCCTGCTTATTTAACTTATATGCAGAGTACATCATGAGAAATGCTGGGGCTGATGAAGCACAAACTAGAATCAAGATTGCTGGGAGAAATATCAATAACCTCAGATATGCAGATGACGCCACTCTGGCAGAAAGCGAAAAGAACTAAAGAGCCTCTTGATGAAAGTAAAAGAGGAGAGTGAAAAAGTTGGCTTAAAACTTAACATTCAGAAAACTAAGATCATGGCATCTGGTCTAATCACTTCATGGCAAACAGGTGGGGAAACAGTAGAAACAGTGGCAGACTTTATTTTCTTGGGCTCCAAAACCACTGCAGATGGTGATTGCAGCCATGAAATTAAAAGATGCTTGCTCCTGGGAAGAAAAGTTGTGACCAACCTAGACAGCATATTAAAAAGCAGAGACATTACTTTGCCAACAAAGGTCCATCTAATCAAAGCTATGGTTTTTCCAGTAGTCATATATGGATGTGAGAGTTGGACTATAAAGAAAGCTGAACACCGAAGCATTGATGCTTTTGAACTGTGGTGTTGGTGAAGACTCTTGAGAGTCCCTTGAACTGCAAGGAGATCCAACCAGTCAATCCTAAGGGAAATCAGTCCTGAATATTCATTGGAAGGACTGATGCAGAAGCTGAAACTCCAATACTTTGGCCACCTGATGCTAAGAACTGACTCATTTGAAAAGACCCTGATGCTGGGAAAGACTGAAGGAAGGAGGAGAAGGGAACAACAGAGGATGAGATGATTGGATGGCATCACTGACTCGATGGACATGAGTTTGAGTAAACTCCGGGAGTTGGCGATGAACAGGGAGGCCTGGCCTGCTGCAGTCCATGGGGTCACAAAGAGTCGGACACGACTGAGTGACTGAACTCAACTAATAGCAGGAAACTAGCATAACATTGTAATGCAAACTATATTCCAATAAGAATTAATTTTTTAAAACCTACAATGAGACACCACCTCACACTAGTCAGAATGGCCATCATTAAAAAGTCAACAGATAACAAATGCTGGAGAGGGTATGGGAAAAAGGGAACCCTCCTATATTGTTGGTGGGAATGTAAGCTGGTGCATTCACTGTGGAAAATAGTATAGAGATTCCTCAGAAAACTAAAAAGAGAATTACCATATGATCCAGCAATCCTACTCCTAGATATATATCCAGACAAAACTTTAATTCAAAAAGATGCATGCACCCCTATATTCATAGGAGCACTGTTCACAGTAGCCAAGATATGGAATGTCCATAGACAGATGAATAGAACCAGAAGTTATGGTATAGGAATTGGTGCTGGTGTGGATAGGAATCTGCCTGTCAACACAGGGGACATGGGTTTGATCCCTGGTTCAGGAACTAAGCCCATGCACCACAATTGCTAAGCCTATGCTCTATAGCCCGACAGCTGCAGCTACCAAGCCCTTGTGCTGGAAGCCTGCTTGCCTAAAGCCTGTGCTCCACAAGAGAAGCCACCACAATGAGAACCCCGCACACTGCAACAAAGAGTAGCCCCTGCTTGCCACAACTAGAGAAAGCCCACACGAACGATGAAGGCCTGGCACAGCCAAATATAAATAAATAAACGAACATGCAAAACAATCATTTAAAATATAAAGAAGAGATAGTACATATATAATGGAATACTATTCAGCCATAAAAAGGACAAAATAATGCCATTTGTAGCAACATGGATGCAACAACAGATTATCATACTAAGTGAAATAAGTCAGAAAGAGAAAGACAAATACTATATGATATCACTTATATGTGGAATATAAAATATGACACAAATGGGGACTTCCTTGGTGGTCCAGTGGTTAAGAGTCCATGTTTCCACTACGGGAACATGGGTTCAATCCCTGGTTGGGGAACTAAGATCCTGTGTGTCACGTGGCACAACCTCCCCCCACAAAAAAGTAAAATATGACACAAACAAACCTGTCTACAAAACAGGAACAGGATCACGAGCATCAAGAACAGACTGGTGGTTGCCAAGGGGGAGGGGTTTAGGGGAGGGATGAAGCGAGAGGTTGGGCTTAGCAGATGGAAGCTTTTATACATAGAATGGATAAACACCAAGGCTTCACTGTATGACACAGAGAACTATATTCAATATCCTGTGATAAGCTGTAATGGAGAAGAATATTTTTAACAGTATATATATATATAATGTGTACATACATAGATATATGTTACATATAACTGAATCATTTTGCTGTACAACAGAAATTAACACACTGCAAACTAGATATACTTCAATTAAAAAATATATTGGCAAAACTAAAACAAAGTTGAACCCTGAATTCACAATTATCTTCATTTCTTCCCCTACCCATCATCGCCCTGTCCCCTAAAATGCCCTTGGCTTTGACCAGCCCCTGTGCCAGGTGCCTCTGCTTGCCCCTCCTGAGCCACTCCCTGCTGCTCTCCACCCTGCTCTGTTGTACCCCCAGGACGCCCAGATTGGAAGGATGCATCAACTGACTCCTCATCCTCTGACCTCCAGTTGAGTCTGTCACTGGTAAGTGATCAATGGGAAGGAGGAGAGAGAACTTGGGAAATTTATTCTCCAAGTTTCCTCCCAGTGGGGTCCCCAAGGGCCAGCTGCATTCTAAGGTCTCAGCTCAACTATGCAGGCTTCTCCACAGTCCTGTCTCCCCAGTTCCATTAACCCAGTCTGTCACCTGCCCTTAGAGGTCTCAGAGTGGCAATAGAGGCCCACTGTTAATAATCTGGGGTTCTGCACTGTGCCTTGTGGTTTCCCTACACTCTGTCCACACTTTTGTAAATAGTTTCTTTATGAACACTTCTTGAGTTCTCCTAATTCGAGGTGCCACCTGTTTCCTGCTGATACCTCTCTCTAATTTGATCTTGTATAGGCTGGATGCTTTTGCTTGCTGATATATCTTGTGTTCCTGACTCCCAAATCACTGCTGTGCTCGGTGGAAACAATCTCAGCCTCTAAAGTTGCAAAGAACCCACTCTACCTTCTGTAGCCAGAAGACTCCAAGCTAGTCACTTTATCTCTTTGAGCATCAGTTTCTTCATCTGCAAAATGGCAATAATAATAATAGTGGTATCCACTTATAGAGATCCCGTTAGGATCAAAAATCACAGTAGGGAGTGATGGAAAGTGTAACAAACTCACACCTCAACTAAAAGGAGATAGCAGCTCCTCAAATCTGAGTGACAGTTGTCTTATGGGAAAGCCTGCTCACAGTTATCAGTTCTTCTGATACTTTGAGCCAAAAGTCCAGATTTCTATATGAAATCTCACTTTTACTAGAATATCCATACCATGGGACCAATAACAACTATTTTATTCATTACTGTATCCCCAGTGACTGGAATAGTGCTGGGCACACAGAAGTGATCAAAAAATATTTGGTAAATAATTATCCCACTTTCTAGACATTAGTAACTAGTGAGTTACTTCGAACTGTGGGGCTGGAGAAGACTCTTGAGATTCCCTTGGACAGCAAGGAGATCAAACCAGTCAGTCTTTAGGGAAATCAACCATGAATACTCATTGGAAGGACAGGACTAGTGTTGAAGCTGAAACTCCCATATTTTGGTCATCTAATACAAACAGCTGACTCATTGGGAAAGTCCCTGATGCTGAGGAATACTGGGGGCAGAAAGAGAAGAGGGCATCAGAGGATGAGATGGCTGGATGGCATCACCGATGCAATGGATATGAACTTGAGCAAACTACAGGAGATGGTAAGAGACAGGGAGGTCTGGCATGCTACAGTCCATGGAGTAGCAAAGAGTTGGACACGACTGGGTGGCTGAACAATGAACAACTACAACTAGTAAAGACATAATAAAACCAGGGCCATGCAAGTGACCATGAGAGTGAATGTCCCCTCAAATTTCACATTCTAAGCACCTCACTCACCTCATCCCAGCCCTAAACAAAACATTCCTGTTAATTGCTACTTTAGACTTCTGCTCTAGAAATAGCCACAATTTAATAGTTCTAGTAAATGATGGATCTTTTTTGAGCCCCCTCCTAATTAGATAAAGCCGTATTTTCAAGAAGTGGGGTCCAGCCATAGTTTTCAGCATTGCCACTATGCAGCCTCTAGCTCAGTTCACCTGTAGCCAGGCCCCTGATGAATATGCTCAGGGCTGAGACAAAAGTAATACAGCAACTTGTTTTAGCCCAAACAGCTCACAGATCCTCCTCTCCTTCTGCTGCAGCCTGAGGATATGAACCCAGTGAGCTGCAGATTTGTTACCCAGTTATAAATGCCAAGAAAGTGGCGCTGCAGCAAAAGAATGATGCGGTGGACACACCATAGACACATAATGTGTGAAAAACACTTCTATTTTAACAGCACTTTGCAGTGACACTAATATTGATGAAAATGTTAGCATGTATTAGATACTGTTATGCTCAGTGAAAGAGGAGGTTTGCAGGCTCCAGGCCACTTCTAGTCCAGCCACTTTTTAAGGTGTAAGAAAACATTCCCAGCTAATAGGCATTAGCCCCTGTGTGAAACAGGCTGGTTGGATCACATAAGACCAACACTTGACCTTGGCAAGTATCTCGTGGTGGTCACTGTAGGTTAACTGACACAACAGTCCTTACCCAATCATTCTCATCTGGTCAACTTCCTCTCCAGAGGTTAGTAAGTTTTTCCCCAGACTCTTCTCTGGTTGGCAATGACCATGTAAAACACAGTTCATGAGTGGAACTCGGCTGAGTGAAAAAGGGAGTTCTGGGAAGAAGATGTGCTTTCCTGACAAAAGGGGCAGAAGTGTTAAGTCAGAACTTCTGCCCTGAATTGAATCATATCCCAATTCAGGGCAATGTGATGTCTAGAGCAATCACACAGCCATGTTAAAACCAAGAGGCACAGGAAAAGAGGACTGGAGTGACAGCAGTCTCAATGTCACTGAGCTTCCAAACCAGTACCAATAGCTGCTTTTTCAGTTCAGTCACTCAGTCGTGTCCGACTCTTTGCAACCTCATGGACTGCAGCACGTGAGGCTTCCCTGTCTATCACCAACTCCTGGAGTTTACTCAAACACATGTCCATTGAGTCAGTGATGCCATCCAACCATTTCATCTTCTGTCGTCCCCTTCTCCTGCCTTCAGTCTTTCCCAGCTTCAGGGTCTTTTCCAATAAGTCAGTTCTTTGCATCAAGTGGTCAAAGTATTGGAGTTTCAGCTTCAACATCAGACCTTCCAATGAATATTCAGGACTGATTTCCTTTAGGACTGACTGATGTGATCTCCTTGCAGTCAAAGGGACTCTCAAGATTCTACTCCAACACCACAGTTCAAAAGTGTCAATTCATTGCAGACTGAATAAATAACTATTTGTATAAGGTTCTGTAAATTGACTATGTTGTTCAGTACCAGTGAGTGCATTCTGATACTTATCTTAACCTCTCTGTGCCTCTGTGGTATCATCTGTATGACGAGAATAACAGAAATGGTAACTTTAATGAAATCTGTTCAAAGTCTTAAAACAGAACTTGGATTTACACATATGCACTATTGATACCATGTATAAAATAGATAACTAATAAGAACATGGGCTTCCCAGGTGGCACTAGTGGTAAAGAACCTGCCTGCCAATGCAGGAGACATAAGAGATACAGCATTCAATCTCTGGATGCGAAGATCCCCTGAAGGAGAGCACGGTAACCCATTCCAGTATTCTGTTCATGGAGAATCCTATGAAGAGAGGAGCCTGACGGGCTATAATCCATGGGGTCATGAAGAGTGGGACACACTGAATGACTTAGCATGCACGCGATGAGGACACACTCCTTAATGCCCTGCAGTGACCTGAATGGGAAGGAAATCCCAAAGGGAGGGGATATATGTATATGAATGGCTTACTCATTTTGCTGTACAGTAGAAACTAACACAACATTGTAAAGAAACTATACTCCAATAAAAACTATTTTAAAGAAGAAAGAACTCAGTACTTAGTAAAGCCTTAACATTAGCATTTTTGCACACTACTGATTAAGAAGTGACTAGGCTTTTTTTTTTTTTAATATTAAGGTCATCACAAATAATGCCTGAATCAATGTAAGCAAAAGGCTAAAAGGAAATAAAGCAGATATGTGTGGGCGGGAGAACAGATTTGGATTTAGAAGATCCAGGTTCTAAATGTCCAATAAGAGGGGAAGATAAACAAACAAAGGCACAGCCACTCTACGAACTACATATGCAGCCATTTAAACTGCATGAAAATCGCTTCTTGGCCTTTTGGCTAAGATCAAGTGTAGTATCTGTTCTTATCAGTTTAAAATGAATGGGCAAGATCTATAAGGAAATGAGGAAATGCTTATGACAAGATGTTAAATAACAGGAAAACAGAACTGACACACAGACATATTACATTTAAGTAACAATCCCAACTGTATTTTTTTTTTAAGTGAAAATGATAAGGCATAAGCCAAAATAGACATAGACACACACCTACTCAGTCATGTCCGACTCTTGCAACCCCGTGGACTCCTCTGGCTCCCCACCAGGCTCCTCTGTCCACGGGATTTTCTAGGCAAGAATAATGGAGTGGGTTGCCATTTCCTCCTCCAGGGGATCTTCCTAACCCAGGGGTTGAACCAGCATCTCCTGTGTCTCCTGCATTGCAGGTGGATTCTTTATCAGCTAAGCCATCAGGTTAGCCCCCAAAATAGACATCTATAAGCTTATGGATAGTTTTCTGCTTTACGATTTTCTGAATTTCCCAAATTTTCAATTTAAAGAATATTTTGTTGCATAGTAAATTTTTTTTATAATTTAAATTTGTTCTCTTTCATACTTTTCTCCATTTTCAGAGTTCCTTTGCAGTAAACTTATACAATAAAATATGTTAGTTTTTTTAAACAAGAAAACACACTTGTTGCCCAGAGGCAGATGGAATCCGACTACTGTTTGTAGTATGGCAAGACCCAAGGCAAAAAATACATTCTGGTTTCTTAAAAGCTACCAACAACATAATTGTAATATATTTTAAAGTATAACTGTGTTGTGGAGGGTGGAATTAATCATTTACAAGGGCTCACTCCTGCTTACCAAAGACATAGGCAGGTGAATTAGGGTGAACCTCAATGTATACTAGTCTGTTTTCAGTTACACTAGAAAAACCGAGGCAGGGGTGCTCTTTCTTTATCCTCCAAGAAGCTTATATGCTTCGTATGAATTTTTTTAGAATAAAAGTTATCTTTTTATTTGAGATTTTGGATTTGTGGCCCAGCTTCACTAGTTACTAGCTACATGACACAGGAGATAGACAAGGTGTGAAGCCTTTGAAAACTGCATTCCCCATCTCTAAAATTATGGATATATATACTTCACTGGGGAAAGCTATGGCCAGCAAATGAAATAATGTGTGTTAAAGTACTTTATAAACTGTAAAGCCCAGTACAAACTTTAGTGAAAAGAACATAGGCTCAGATTAGGCAGCCTTGATTAACAGTAAGTGACACTTCCTAGTGTGTGATATTTCAGCAAGGTATATAACCTCCCTGAGCTTCAGTTTTCTCATCTAGACATACTTCTTCATCTGTGACACCTGGAGCATTGCAAACACATAATATAGGAAAGTTGTAATTTTACTGTAGCCATTTCCTAGGAATAACTGAAACAGCTCTTCTACTTGGAAGGGCTGCCTCAGGAGGTAGAAGTAGGACTGCCTTCAAAAACAGTTCCTCAAAGCACCTTAATGGCAAAGAAGAACAAAGAACAGGGCAAGGTGTTTGGTCCCTCCCACACCCCAGAGCACTTTACATCCAAGCTCTGAAATATTATTAGGAAAGAGGGCAAGATAATCTAGATGTGAAGAAATACGAAAAAGGAACTGTGGAGGTTAATGTTATATGTCAATTTGACTGGCTCACAAGGTGCCCAGATACTTGGTCAAACATTGTTCTGGGTGTATCTGTGAGGGTGATTTTAGATGAGATTAACATTGGAATTGGTGAAGGAGGTGATGGGATGAATTGGGAGATTGGGATTCACATATATACACTTGATAGTGTGGTGCTTAGCTGCTTCAACTGTTGACCAACTCTGCGACTCCACGGACTGCAGCCCATCAGGCTCCTCTGTCCGTGTGATTCTCCTGGCAAGAATACTGGAGTGTGTTGCCATGCCCTCCTCCAAGGGATCTTCCTCACCAGGGATTGAACCAGTCTCCTGCATTGCAGGTGGATTCTTCACTGCTGAGCCACAGGGGAAGCCCCATACTATTGATACAGTGTATATAATAGACAACTAATGACAATCTACTGATTAGCACAGGGAACTCTACTCAGTGCTCTGAGGTACCTAAATGGGAAGGAAATAAGAAGAGTAGATACGTGTATATGTATAACTGATACACTTTGTTGTATGGTAGAAACTAACACCAGGGCTTCCCAGGCAGCGCTAGTGGTAGCCAATGCAGCAGACATAAGAGATGTGGGTTCAATCCCTGCGTGGGAAAGATCCCTTGGAGGAGAGCATGGCAACCCACTCCAGCATTCTTGCCTGGAGAATCCCTTGGACAGAGGAGCCTGGTGCGCTACAGTCCATAGGGTTGCCAAGAGTCAGACGCAACTAAAGCGACTTAGCATGCACCCGTGTAGAAACTGGCATCACACTGTAAGGTAACCATGTGCTCAGTTCCTCAGTCACGTCCAACTCTGTGACTCCATGGACTTTAGCCCCCCTGGCTCCTCTGTTCATGGGGTCTCCCAGGCAAAAATACTGGAATGGCTTGCCATTAAGATTAAAAAAAAAATGGAATTGGTGGACTGAGTAAAGCAGATTGCCTTCCCTGGTGTGGGTGGGTCTTATCCAATCAGTTGATGGCCTACATAGACAAAAACCTGAACTCCTGGGATTAAGATGGAATACCTCCTCTCTGATTGCTGAGCTGGGACTATTTTGCCCCTGCTTTTGAGCTCAAACTGAAATATCAGCTCTTTCTGAGCCTTAAGCCTGTTGGCCTTTAGACTGGAATACCACCTGGTCCCTCTCCTCTGATTCTCAGGTCTTGAAACTCAGACTGAAACTTCACCATTAGCTCTCCTGGGTCTCCAGCTTGCTGACTAACCCCACCAAGTGGGACTCCATAATCATGTGAGCTAATTCCCTATAATAAATCTCCAAGTATATATAATCCTATTGGTTCTTGTTTCTCTGCAGCACCCTAATATAGGAATCTTCACCTTAACTAACAGAGGTTTGACAGCTTGGAGGACTCAAGAAACTACTGTGTCCCTAAATCACCAAGTCTCAGTAGCCTCGTCATATGGATAGATAGCAACTACTCAGTATGCGTCCAGCTGCCCACTGTGTCCCATCAATGCAAGCTGATAAATCATGGCCTTTCCCTTTTATCTGAGGATGGCAAATCAATACTTCCATTAGTATTATTACTCCCAAAGCACCTCTCCAAGAGTATCTGACATGTCCTCTCCCAAGCAGAGCCAGAAGGATGATGAATCTGCCTCTGAGATCCCATTGATCACAGCAGGAAGGGAGAGGATGAGAAGGAGAGAAAAAAAATGCAAGGAAGGGTACAGGGGAAATAAAGAGTCTGAAAAGGTCAAAAAACACTGCTTAAAGTGTTAAGGGTGGACCCTGAATTTACACTTTGAACAAGTTCTCAGGTGATACTGATGTTACTTGTCCAGGAAACTCACTTGAAAACTACTGGTTTACACAATGGATGGATTCTTAGAAAGTAACATATATACATTGAGAATTCTTTTTCTTCTTATTTGGACAAGAAGGTATAAGAGAGAAAAATCGCCTGCTACCTCACCAGCCACGACCCACTGGATTCCATAGAGACACACACCCACACATGTACACTTCCCTCTTGAAAAAAAAAAAAAATCACACTATACATTTTTCTACACTCACCTCCTTCACTGAACACATCAGGAACCTCCCTCCATATAACTTCTACTAAATGCATAGAACGAGCATTTGTCTAGATTGATCACAATTGTGTGTGAAATCATCTTCAGTAACTTTATTGTTTTAATTAAACATGTTCAGTGTAAGAATCAAACACTAGAGGAAAATACAAAGAAAGGAAAACCCATCTTAATTCCCACCACTCCAGAGATAATCCTTGTTGATAAATCGATGTATATTTTCAATGCACATATTCCTTTATGCATTTATTTTACATAAATTGAATCATATAATCCATGCTATTTTGTAACCTGCTTTTTCCACTTACAGAAAATAAGTTTTGATACAGCAAATACAATCTCAAAAATCCTTGGGAAATATATTACACACTGGAATCACCTCTGAATTTTAAAAAAGTCCTCTTATGAAAAGAAACATTCTTCATAAAGTAAATTTTTGCCTACTCCTCATAAATCTACTTCATCATTGTTTAAAGTGTGTATGTGTGTGTGTGTGTGAATTCCATATTTCATTTACCAGGTCTGCTTTAGGAAGAGTTCACCTGCATTAAGGATTAGCCTTTTGCAGTAAATCAGAATCCATAGTCTAAGTCCCTGTTCACAACACAGATGGTCAGAAACTCAGAGCATCTCAAGTTTCTGGAGTAAATTCTGGATTTTCTCTAGTATTTAGGACTAAAGACACTGATCTCTGATCTCATTTGAGTTTCACCAGTGTTCTGGTTCTAAAATGAGTCACTGGCTAAAGGTCTAGTAAGCAAAAGGCGGAAGTGGGCAGACTGGGGGTGGGGCCTTGATACCATCGATATAGCTCAGAGAGCACACCCATGTCCCATCACCCATGCAGGGGGGCCTTCACAAGAACCAAGCATTCCTTTGCATCACATAACATCACTACACTTTTTTATTTGACATCTTTTGGTTAATTTGTCCTCAGTTTCCAGATAACCCTTGATGTGAGATTCATTGAGATCATGCACAAAATGCACTGAGCCCAGTGCCCAGCATGTAGCAGGCACTCAGTAAGCATCAGTGTCACTGAAAAGGGTCTCCCACTTTGGGCCTGCCTTCCCTCACTGGGCCAGACCACACCTGCATTCTGCAGACATTAAGGGATGGACAATTTAGGACACCAAGACCCTTAAAGATGAGTTTCCAAAGGATGGGAATGCCCAGTTCCCCATCAAATCTAAAGCCTAACAAAGCCCAGATGTTACTCACACAGAATGCGGCTCTCTGCCTAAAGAGCGAAATCACCATCATCACAGCAAACATGACCTTCAGAGCAGACCTAGCTGACCTAGGACATAGGAGGACAACACACAGCTTCACCCATAGCATAAAGCTGGCCATACTGGCAAAGGGATCAGATCAGATCAGATCAGTCGCTCAGTTGTGTCCAACTCTTTGCGACCCCATGAATCGCAGCACGCCAGGCCTCCCTGTCCATCACCAACTCCCAGAGTTCACTGAGACTCACGTCCATTGAGTCAGCGATGCCATCCAGCCATCTCATCTTCTGTCGTCCTCTTCTTCTCCTGCCCCCAATCCCTCCCAGCATCAGAGTCTTTTCCAATGAGTCAACTCTTCGCATGAGGTGGCCAAAGTACTGGAGTTTCAGCTTCAGCATCATTCCTTCCAAAGGGAGGGAGCCTTCAAAACCCTCATATTCCTTTGCCCCGGAAGAAACTGGGCACCATAGTAAGGTCTAATCACATCCTCCTTTTTCCTAGTTTGTAATACAAAAACACAATGTAGCCCTAATGTATTTATAGAAGGCAAGGAAATAAAGATTCAAATAAAGGGAGAGGGGGACCACAAGAGGGATGTATCCATGTGTCTCATTCTAAAAAGGGATCAATTAGCTCAGCAGTCCATGCTAAATACTACTTGTCACATTCTGTTAATTCCATCTGATGCCATGCAGA
This sequence comes from Bison bison bison, assembly GCF_000754665.1. Classification (NCBI taxonomy): domain Eukaryota; kingdom Metazoa; phylum Chordata; class Mammalia; order Artiodactyla; family Bovidae; genus Bison; species Bison bison. The sequence continues at coordinate 3,828,182 of NW_011494935.1, read as the reverse complement.
GGGGAAAAAATCATTGCATGGAAGTGCCAGGCATCTCAAGCTTCATTAAAGCGATTTTTCCCAGGAGTCTCCTATAACAGCATGGAAAGCACTTAGTACAGTACCTGGAATGTCATAAGTAATCAATAAATATAAACTAGTAAAAGCAGCAGCAGCAAGAATGACTTGCCTAGAGCATCCACTTAGCTAGTTGGAACACTGCTCAGCTAGAATCCAAGTCTTCTCACAGTTAAATGAGAGCTCCTCCCGTGAACCCTCCCTCACTATTCCTTCAGAGCCTGAGACTTGGCCCTTGTGTCTCCAGTCTTCCAAGTTCTCCAGCCGACCTTGGATTTGTTCTCTCCAACATCTCTCGAATCTAGGATGATAGAGATATCCCAGCTAAAGAACTAAACTTCACAGGTCTGACACTGACACAACCTATGGAATTCAGTTCTCAAAGCTGAGGATACACATGGGCTTTCCAGAGTCTGGCACAAAGACCCCTCATCACGGTCCGGGTCCATCCCAACCCTGTAAGACACAAGAGACAAAAGTCAGGTGAACCCAGAGCTGCTGCTTCCCTAGACCACGTCTAGTTCTGGCACTTGTGAGTCCTAACCACCTGGGGGATGTGCTTCACAGACAGTGTTAGTCATTCAGTTGTGCCTGATTCTGTGACCCCATGGACTATAGCCTGCCAGGCTCCTCTGTCCATGAAATTCTCCAGCCAAGAATACTGGAGTGGGTAGCCATTTACTTCTCCAGGGGATCTTTCCAACTCAGGGACTGAACCCAGGCCTCCTGTATTGCAGATTCTTTACCATCTGAGTACCAGGGAAGCCCACCTCTCAGACATGCATATCATTAAACATGGTAGCTGGGCTTTCCTGCCTTCTGGTCCTCCCACACGCTCTTCCCCTGCCTGGAAAACTCTTCCCTTTCTCCACCAATTCATCCTCAGGTTCTCACCTTCAATGTCACTGCCTCAGAGAGACCATCTCTGGCAGAAACTGCTAACTGTTTACCCTACATCTCTTCTCCCCTCCTTCTGAATAATAGGATCTCCAAGGTTATAACAGAGCCCCTAAGGGCACATGACATCTGGCATATGACTTCCTTTCCCAGCCTGATGTGATTAAGCCTTGGATAAGAGCAGAAATAAAGAGCTTTCCAGGGCCCCCTCCCTCTCTTAGTGTTGGACTATAGACAGGGTGGAGAATCACCATGGACCATGCAGATGAGGACAGCGTCCCTCTCTGGGGAAAGGCAGAGCAACACACCAGGAGATCCCTGAAACTGTGGGCTTCCGTACAAGGCCCAGACTGCTTACACCTCTGCTACTGTATGAATGAGAATTCAACATCTACCTTGCTTGCTAAGTCGCTTCAGTCGAGTCTGAGTCTTTGCAACCACATGGACTGTAGCCCACCAGGCCCCTCTGCCCATGGGATTTTCCAGGCACGAATTCGGGAGTGGGTTGCCATTTCCTCCCTCATGGGATCTTCCCAACCCAAGGATCGAACTTGTGTCTCTTTCTTTTTTTTTTTTAATTTTATTTTAAACTTTACAATATTGTATTAGTTTTGCCAAATATCGAAATGAATCCACCACAGGTATACATGTGTTCCCCATCCTGAACCCTCCTCCCCTCTCCCTCCCCATACCATCCCTCTGGGTCGTCCCAGTGCACCAGCCCCAAGCATCCAGTATCGTGCATCGAACCTGGACTGGCAACTTGTTTCATATATGATATTATACATGTTTCAATGCCATTCTCCCAAATCTTCCCACCCTCTCCCTCTCCAAGAGTCCATAAGACTGTTCTATACATCAGCGTCTCTTTTGCTGTCTCGTACACAGGGTTATTGTTACCATCTTTCTAAATTCCATATATATGCGTTAGTATACTGTATTGGTGTTTTTCTTTCTGGCTTACTTCACTCTGTATAACAGGTTCCAGTTTCATCCACCTCATTAGAACGGATTCAAATGTATTCTTTTTAATGGCTGAGTAATACTCCATTGTGTATATGTACCATATTCCTGCACTGGCAGGCAAGTTCTTTGCCACTAGCACCACCTGGGAAGCCCCTTCTACCTGGCTTAAGCCACTATTATTTGAGGATCTCTGTTGAAACACTTGAATGTTATAGTTTTCCAAATACCTCTTCCTTAACCCCTAGTAACTCCTGCTAGTCTCTGTCGTAAGATTTGGCTCTTTCCCTTCATAGTATTTACCAAAACTGACTAACTACAAAATTTTTTGTATGGCAATTTAATTTAAAATTTAAGCAATATTTATCTCCCCAACAAGATTATGTTCACCACAGTGGCAGACCTCATGCTAGGGTTTTTTAAAGTATGTGTAATAGTTTTATTGAGATACAATCCACATATTATACTATCTTCCTATTTAAAGTGTACAACTTGGTTTTTAGTATATTGAGTTATGTAACTATCAACATAATCAATTTTAAAATATTCTCTTCAAACAATCCAAATGGATTGTTTCTACTCTTCGCCTATTATGAATAATACTTCTGTGAACATCTGTGTAAAAGCATATGTGTAGACCTATATTTCCATTTCTCTTGGGTATACCCCTAGGAATAGAATTGCCGGGTCATTCGGTAACTCTATTCCAGACTGTTTTCCAGGGTCGTTGCACCATTTTACAACACTACCAACAGTGTGTGAGGGCTTAAATTTCTCCACATCCTCCACCAAGACTTGTCATTATCTTTCTTTTGATTATAGCCATGCTACTGGGTGTGAAGTGATATCTCATTGTGGTTTTGATTTGCATTTGCCTGATGACTAATGATGTGGAGCCTCTTTTCATGTGTTTACTGGCCATCTGCATGCCTTCTTTGGAGAAAAGTCTTTTCAGATCCTTTACCAAGTTCTTAATTTGGCTGTTTTTCTTTTTATTACTGAGTTGTAAGAGTGCTTTATATGTTCTGGATACAAGTCCCATGCATATAATTTGTAAATATTTTCTCCACTCTATGGGTTCTTTCAACTTTTTTGACGCATGTGCGTCTGTTTTCCATAACATTATTTCCAGCTTCAAGCATAATGTATAGTCCATGTACGCACTGCAGTGATTTGGGAGAAAGGAAAGAAAGGGAGGAAGGGAGGAAGGGAGGAACTTTTAGGGACCATGTGGTTTAATTTCCCTGTTTTACAGATGGGGAAACTGAAAGCCTTGAGACATTAAGATGCTGCACAATGAGATAACAAAAACAAGGAGCTAGAAGTTAGACCTGGGTTCTATTCCCAGCTTGTGAGAACTAAGCAGGTCACATAATCTCTCTGCACATCAGAGAACTCCTCCTTCCAAGCAGGTACCGGAAGGAACAAAGTGAACGAATGCCTAAGAAAGCACTGCTTGAACATGAGTTATAACTCTTGAGACCCAAGATCAAATCGCTAAATCAGTCAAGTCAGAAAAAGGTGGAAGATGGCCCAATTTCTGGTCCAGGGTGCATGCTGGGGCATTATAATGCATTCTTCAGATTGTTGCTGATTCCCGTCATTAACTGGGGTATCTTCTGGTTCAACATAGGGAAGTCTCTATCCAGAATCACTCAAATTCTGAGTCTTTCTACTCACTGAGCGTCCCAGACAAGATGTGATGCTTCTACTAAGTATAGTCCCCGAGCAAGGATTGTGTCTCATTCACTGAGGAATCCTCAGTACCAAATACTGCGCCAGGCACATGGCAGATGCACAGAAGCACTGTTTAGTGAATGAGCAGCTGAATGAACGAATGAGCACATGTAGCATGAACCTCTGTCCCACAACCTTAATGAAGCAGATGGGGATGAATTTTTATGGGGTAGAAGGATTCTGAGGTAGTATCTGGGCATAGCTAGGAGCTGTAAAGCACAATAATTGGTAGCATGCTCTGGTGTTTGGTGACCAGGTTCTAATCCCAGCTCTGCCACTGGCCAGCTTGGAGACCCGGGGCACATTACTGACCACTCTGGGACTGTTTCCTCATCTGACTAGGAGGATAATAGACCCACCTCACTGAGTTGTTGTGGGAGTAAGCAACATGATGTAGAACACAGGGCTTGACTTGCAGTAAATACTCAAGTAATATGAGCTTTCCATCAGAATCAGGAATGAATGATGTGACAGATGAACCAAGTCTGCCACGAGTGCAAAGAGGGAAAGAGGCAGCCACATATTTTGATCTCTACTTAAATGTACATCTGTTTATATCTATCACCCATGCCTTCCACTCCTGTTCCATGCCAGGCTTCATGCTCTGCTCATCCATGGCCCTAAGCCAAGGCTCCAGGCATTTTTCATTCTGGTTGGATCCACACAATTTGGTGATTACTATATAAACACCATGCATTGCTCACACTGCAGCAACAGTTCTGCTTACTGTAAACAATCCACTTGGCACTCACTTCCCCCGGGTGGTGTGGAAAGCCTTCTCTACCATCCTCAACTCAACCTGTCACACTTAAAATTCAATGTCATGCACAATGCAAATACCCAGATTTGAGAAGCTCCACTGATTCACTGCTTCAGTAAATCTCACTTCCTCCCTTTTTTATGAAGGAAAACCAAGAACATGGAAGGGGAAAGGGGGATACCCTTACTGCAAAAAGCTCCAACTTAAATGACTCTGAGATATAAGAGCAACACTGGAATCTAACGGGAGGTGCGGAGGCACACAACGTGAAAACCACCGAGCACCAACCAACTGCTTGCCAGACCCACACAAGGCACTTCACATGCAAATGGGTAGGAAGTAGATACTGTTGCCTTCTCCACTTTACAAAAAAAAAAAAGAAGAACTTGAGGAGGGAGAGGAAGAGAAAGGGAAAGAGGATAAAGGCTAAGCTGCTAAAACCCTCACCCTAGTACACACACACACAACAATTGTAACCACTCTGCCCCACTGGCTGCCTCTTGGAAAAGGTTCCTTCCCTAAAGCAACGTAAAGATTAGGTAAGGTGGTGATGTATATAGATAAAAAATATGTAACTGTAGAAGTGAAGTGAAGTCACTCAGTCGTGTCCAACTCTTTGCGACCCCATGGACTGTAGCCTATCAGGCTCCTCCGTCCATGGGATTTTCCAGGCAAGAGTGCTGGAGTGGATTGCCATTTCCTTCTCCAGGGGATCTTCCCGACCCAGGAATCGAACCCGGGTCTCCTGCACTGCAGGCAGATGCTTTACTGTCTGAGCCACCAGGGAAGCCCTAACTGTAGAAGGCAACATATAATATATGCTAAGATAGGCTCATGGATATATTGCACAACATGGGTAATACAGCTAATATTTTGTAATAACTGCAAATGGAAAGCAGCCTTTAAAAATGTATAAAATTTTAAAATTTTTAATTAAAATTTTTTAAAAAATAGGAAGTCCCTGACAGTTCTGTTGTTGGCACTCCACGCGGCCACTGCAGGGCGCACAGGTTCATTCCTAGTCAGGGAACTAAGATCCTGCATGCTGTGTGGAGCAGCCAAAAGGAAAAAAAAAAGAAGAAGAAATGTATATGCTAATCCTGGCACCAACAAGAAGGACCTTGAGCTGGTAGAAAGAAGCCCTCACAATAGGAACGGTTCCCAGGAAGGCTCCCCTCACAATCGACCTTGTGTCCATAAATGGAACCCAGTGCCTGGGCTAGATCTTGGCTTACCTGACTCCTCTTTCTTTCTCATCCTCCCTTCCATCTTTCTGCAAAACCTGTGAGCTCTACCTTCAGAGCACACAGGAGCCTTGCCTCTCTCTCTCACCCACACCACCACCTCCCACTGAGGACCTGGCAACAGCCTCCTCGCTGGGCCCCCGATTCCACTCCTGCCCCTGCTGCCCATCCTCCAAACGGTGGCTGGGAAGAGCCACTCCAAAGGCAAACCAGCTCAGCCACTGCCCTGCATAAAGCTTCCAAATTCTCTCAAAGCAACACCCAGTCCCCCTAGCACAGTGCATAAGGCCTGTGTGATCTGGTCCCTGTCCCAGCTCCAGCCTCATCTCCCGCCATCTTTCCCTCACTCATCCATTCCTCCCCACCTGGCCTCCTTGCTGTTTCCAGTTCCTTCATGCTGCTGCCTTCTCCTGGGATGTTCTTCCCCCTTCTTCCAGAGTCTTCTTAAGTGTCACCTTGTCTGAGTCACCAGAACACCTCCCCTCACCTAAAAACAAAACCATACACACACCCACACTCACCCCCCAAGGACTCTAGGTCTATGCCTGCTCTTTTTTTCTTTACAGAATTTCTTACTATTTGAAAGTTACACCTACTTATTTGTCTATTGCCTGCCCCACAAGAATGAAAGTTCCAGGAAGAGAGGCACCTCGACCAGAATAATGCCTGACAAGGAGCAGGTCAGTGCTCTACCTTTTTTTTCATGATCATCTCTCAAAAGAGCCTTTTTAGAGATTTTTCCTAATCATCTCCACTATGAAATTTTAATACCATAGATAAGTCATATATCTGTTCATGTACTATATGTATATCTGTGCTTTATATACAAAAGGAATGAAGCTGTTCACCTCCCACAGACCAATTTTTGTGCCTTTGGTGGGTGATAGTTCCCCTGTTGGGAATGCAGAGAACAGGTACTTGCTAAATATTTGTAGAACAGATAAATCGCCTGAGGTGGACAGCAGGCTGAAAGACAGACATTATTCAAGGTATCAAGTTCAGGTCAGGAAATTCCCAGCGACCTCCCCACCCAACCCTCCAATCTGCAAAGTGAGTACATCCTGTCAAGTGGTGTCTGGTGACTATGTGGTATTTTTCTAATTCAGGTTTTCAGCTGTTTTAAAAAAAAACAAAAAAAAACCCTAATCTTATTTTGCATCCCAACTCTTACCATTATTTTGGATGCTTAAATTCACTATTCCTTCACCTCAACCCCAGGCATGCTTTAAAACCCAGATAAGCGCCACCTACCCCCAATTCATGCACAATACATTCTTCATCCATAAACCTTCACTGGTTTCTATGTTAGCCAGACTCTGGAGATGAAAAGACAATTATGATCCAAATCCTGCCCTCTGGCAGCTTTATGCATGTGAGGGTAGGCAAGATGTTTAGTATAATACAACATACCAAGTGTTCCCATACGAGGAGGGACAAAGTGCTTTGAAAGGACAGTGGAATCTCTCCATCTACATCCAGCTATCCATTCGTCCATCACTCATTCACAGAGCACCTGCTATGTCACGATCTGGAGCATGATGCTAGGGGTTCAGCAGGGAACAAGACGAGCGTGGTTGCTGCTCTGGTCTTCCTGGAGATGACCAAACAACAGGAGAGACTGAGGTCTTACTGATAATCTCACAAAACAAGTGAGCTCAAATGTGAGAAACACTATCAGTGGAAAAGTAGACGATCCTATCAAGTACCTGGTAGTTAGGAAAAAGTGACATTTAAGGAGAAATCCTGAAGGATGAATAGGCTGTGTTCGGGAGTCCAAGCAGAGGGAACAGAATGTTCTGACACTGTAAGACAGGACAGGAGTAGGCACACAAGTGGGGACTGAGAGGGACCCCTCTCCTGGGGAGGGTACTGAGACCAGGGATGATAAGGTCATCCCAGAGGTGACGGAGGCCCAGGCAGCCAAGATCCAGTTCGTATCACCCTTTCTTAGGAATTAGGGAAAAACAGAAGCAGCATAGAAATGACGTGATCCTGACTGCATTTTTTAAAACATTCTGGCCAGATGCGATGAACAAGTGGAGGAAGGGCATGAAATAGTCCTGTTTAGCCATCATCTGATCATGCAATGATCCTGTGGGTTCTTGTATCCATCAGTGCATGTTTGTGAGACCGAAATTCTCAAAAATAGGTGTCTATTGCACATGATATACAATTCGAAAACATTTCTTGGGTAATTATTCTGTGACAACAAACTCTATGTCTTTCTTATAACGAACAACTCCTTGCCTCTGCCCTCTGAAAGATTCCCTCCTGTCCCCAACTGTCCCGCACCCTCTGCCACTGTTACATTCTGGTTCTGAAGACCACCACACCTTTCAGATAACCTCCTCACAAGCTCTCTGAACATACACTGCATTGCCCGGACAGGGGACATCGGAGTCAGCCAGACCCTTCAACCTCTGGTTCTTCAGAGCCTGTATCACCAGTGAGGCAGGAGTTCACACCTGCGCTGCTGAAGAAGGCCAGAGTGAACTTCAACTACACAGCTAGAACCATTTCTCAGCCGAAATGGAGAACAGGACAGAGCAACTCAGCAAAGTAATTGCCTGCTATTTACCAGGACGTACTCTGCGCTGTGAGATAGTTTATCAACTTCATGAGATCTGCAGTCAGAACACACTGAAACAAAAGAATAATATGAAGGCCTTTTAACCACTGACTGTTTGCATTTATCAACACTCCTGTTCTACCCATTATTAGCACTTCCCCAGGACAGAACCAAGGGGAAAAATCTGAAGTTGTATGAAATCAATAAAAACCTGAATTCTCCAGGTACACAAGACAGAATTCTGTTGTATAACTCTGTTGGGTAAATGTATGCAATTTATCCTGTGGAAGGAAACCCACACCTGACCTGGTCTTGATGTGTTATGCTAGATGAACTATTCATTTCTGTTTCCAAGAATTCATGCCCTTCTCCATCATGCATTTCCCCTACTCTTTGAGGGAAAAATTAAAACTAACCCAAATGTTGTCATAAATATGATCTTGCCCCCCAAAATTACCACCATGGCACCCTGCTCTGGCTATATACAGTTAGAATATAGGAATGAGTGTCTAGCATGTGAGACTTTGAGGAGAGCTACTAACTAATCTAGTATAACTTTGCAAACCTAAAATCCTTTCAAATTTAAATGAATCCTGGTCTTCCAGTCGTTTCCAAAAGGTTTAAAGGAGAGGCATCCAAATTGCTTTATATGTTCTCCACTAAAAAAATATCCCTTACATAGCACTTAATTTTTTTTAAAACAGTCTGCATAATTGTCCTGTTTAGGTCTCCACACACAGCCTTAGAAGGAAAGCTGGAGCAGACATGGCCATAGTAAAGAAATAGGGTCAACAAATCTTTGCCAGGAAGAAACTGCAGGGTTATTCTCCAGGGTTAAACTTCGTCAGCCCTTTGTATAAAACAAAATCCTCTTATAAACAGGTGGCAAGTTCTTGTGAACGGAAGACTTAATAAAACACAACTCACAAAACAACTGATTGTGGCCAATGTATGGGAAGGGGGTCAAGGAGGCACCTCGAGGCTCTGGGGCCCAGTGGCCAGGAATTAGACAGAGATTACTGCATAATAGGCCTAAATCTGTAGAAATTGATGGCTGGATTCACTCAGCAGAAGCCAGCAATACCTCTCTCTCTGGTAGTCCAGCTTATCCACTTCAAAGGAAATTGTTTCCTATTAAGGAGGGGGAGGTGATGGGGGAGGGGGGTTCCAAGTTTTCTGTCCTGTTTCCAATGGCCTTGACCGGCTCTCCCTCTGTGCATAGCCTCTGCCATATCCAGGGTCCATGCCTTTGTGGTTACTAAGGTTCCAGTTTCTGGGGATTTCTCTGACTCTCTCCCACTTCCCCAGGCTAGCATGCTCACCTGCAGAAACACAAATTTCCAGGGCATTAAACTCTGTGGATGCACAAAATGTAGAATTTGACCTGCCAGGGGTACTCCCTGCCCCTGGCACAATGACTGGTTCACAGAGGATACTCAAATAAATGATAACTATAACAATTACCATAACAGCTAAGATATATTAAGTGCTTATTATGTGCCACGGGGCTAAATGAAATATTTTACGTAAAATTCACAGCAAAGCTGTGAGGTAGGTTCTATCATCAATGTCATTTTAAAGATGGGAAAAAGTTCAAATGACTTACCAAAGGCCACACAGTCAGCAAGTTAAGGAATTGGGATTTCAACCTAATCATTCTGATTCTTGAACCCAGGTCCCCTACAGCCCAGTTGCTCAGGCTAAGTGAATTAACCAAGTTTCACCAAAGCCAGCAAACTAAAGAGCCCCACCTGGCCTACACACTCCAGCTCGAGCCAGAGCAGTCCTCTCCTCTTCAAACCATTCCTGGTTTCACTGGAGGAAGTGAGCCTTTTAGACAAGGGTAGAAACAGCTCACACCCACCACGTCAGCCAGATTTTCTTAAGACACTAGAAATAATCATCCCCATGAAAGGGGTTCTTGGATAAGCTTCATAGCAAACATGGTTTTACAAAAGGGAAAAAAAGCCCTCTGGGTGACAAAGTCACATGAATGGGTGAACGACAAGTCTTCCATCCAGCCCTCTCTGAACTGCAAGACGATTGGTGTGTTTCAACAGTAAATAACACAGGGTTCCCAAAGACACCAAGTGAATGAATCAAGCAAATCCTCAGTCTTCTCCTCATCCCAGATTTCTCTTTTCCCAGTGGCATTATCATCTTACTTAGAAAATCCTTTCTGGGCCCTTCTGCTCTACAGAGCAAGACTGTCACTTAAAAGCCTGTTTACTAACTGGAATTGCTCTTCTGTGGCTGCAAATAAAAACCACGGGCAGCTGGGACAAGTTTATCATGGGAGCTGATTAATTAGCAGTTACAGAGCCCTGAAAATCGAATTGCATTTCATTAACACAGATATGTAACTTTGGAGTGAACATTGTTATGATTTAAACACATTTGTTCCATGGTGGGGAAGCTATTGAGGTAGTAGAAAAATGGGAAGTCTGTGTGTTTATTTGAAGTGTGAGAAAAGATGAAGGGTTTTTTTAATAATAGCATCAATAATAGCTAACACTGAGCTAGGATCTGTCCCACCCGTGTCTGTATTGAGTGCTTATGTGTACCTGCCTGATTGGGCCTCAGGACCATCCTAGGAGACAAACACCATTATTGCTTGCATTTTACACAGGATGAAATAGAGGCCCACGGCTACTGAAAGGTGGAGCCAGGGTTAACACTCAGGCAGGTAGAACCAGACTGGTGGTTCTCAATTGGGATGACAGTGGGCATGGACGTTGGCCTCCAGGAGTACGTGCAGCGTCTGCACATAATTTTGATTGTCATGAGTAGTCTGGGCTGCTAAAGGCATCTGGTAGACAGAGACCAGGGATGCTGCTAAGCATCCTACAATGCACAGGACAGTCCCCAAAGCAAAGAATTTTATCAGTCCCAAAATATCGATGGTACTGGGGAGGAGAAATCCTACTCCAGAGCCTCATCCACGTCTCTGAGGGCTATGCTCAGGAAACAGGGCTTCCTATACAAGAGGCAGGTCTCCAGCAGTGACCCCTTCCCTACGTACTAGGGAGGTACACGTGCTCCTTCCTGGCCAGTCACCTCGGCAGCAGCAACACCCATACACAAGGCTAATGCTACCATCCTTGCCTGAGGTCTGGATGTGACCTCTTGAAAGCCTGTGAGATTTCAGATTCCCTATCAAGAGCTATGAACTCTCTAGAAATAATACTAATTAAACATATGCCGTTTGGGGCAGAAATAGCCAAAGCATCAGTAGAATGAAAGTAAGATTCTAAAAAGACATCTGTGTATATGTGCGAATTTAGAGCCACGTGAAAATATCCTTTCAAATCAAAAAGCAGCTGAGAGAGGTTTACCAGAATGTGCTATACTCTCTATGCAACTTGTCTACACAGCCAAAACTACCCTAAAGTTAAAAGTTTATTGAAAAAAAAAAAAAAAAAAAAACAGCAGAGGGGAAAACTGGTTATCTATAGAGGAAAATATTAACATCAGACCTAACACTTTATGAAAATACACTTCAACTGGATGAAAAAGTTAACTGCAAATAAACAATGTGATAACAATTTAAACTATAAAAGTTTCATAAGTAAATATAAGAATAAATCTTTATAGCCTTCACTTGAGAAAGGCCTTTCTAAACAAGGCACGTGGACTTCCTTGGTGGTCCAGTGGTCAAGAATCTACCTTGCAGTGCAGGGACATGGGTTCAATCCCTGGTCCAGGAAGATACTACATGCTGTGGGGCAACTAAACCCATGCATGTACCACAACTACTGAGCCTACACTCTAGAACCCCCACTCCTCAAGGGAAGCTACCTCAAGGAGAAGCCCACGCGCTGCAATGAAGAGTAGCCCTGGCTCGCCCCAACTAGAGAAAGCCCACACACAGCAGTGAAGACCCAGCACAGCCATAAATAAATAAAAAAATTTTTAAGGCAACTAAACCAGCAAGGGAAAGACTGGCAGGTTTGAGACCACCTAGGTGGCCAAACACTAGGTGGCCAAACACTTGGCACACTGAAGACAGGAGTATCAGTTCAGTAGAGAAGGAAATCAGAATTGCTTTTAACAGCTTTCCTCTGGGAGAAATTTCACAGCCAAAGCTCTGAATCTCCGATTACAGAAGTCAAAGTGAAAGGGCCAGGGCGGACTCCTGCTGGCATTTCTCTCTAACGAGCTTTAGATTTAGAAGGGAAATTCTCTTTCCTGGTGTCTTGGGGCTGGAGGAAGTCTCTGGCAAGCAGATGGAGTGTTAGTGAAGCATAGGTGCAACGCTAGAGCCTAAGTCTCAGCTTTGAGAGAACAAGGGGCTCTTTCCTTGCTATTTTAATATCCAAGTTGATCTGGGTGACAGTTCCTCGAGCAGTGGTCACAACCATTACAGGCCAGGCAACCTCTGGTCCCTGCACACGAGTCCCCGGCCAGAAGGGTGGCACTGCCTACGTCTCCCTGTGCCTCAGGAGACAAAGCTGGGATAACTTTTCAGCTATACACCCCAAACTCTGGTTTTCGTTTCCCCTGCGGAGAAGGCAACGGCAGCCCACTCCAGTACTCCTGCCTGGGAAATCCCATCGACAGAGGAGCCTGGTGGGCTGCAGTCCATGGGGTCATGAAGAATCTAACACGACTGAGCGCCTTCACTTTCACTTTTCACTTTCATGAATTGGAGAAGGAAACGGCAACCCACTCCAGTGTTCTTGCCCGGAGAATCCCAGGGACAGAGGAGCCTGGTGGGCTGCCGTCTATGGGGTCGCACAGAGTTAGATGCGACTGAAGCGATTTAGCAGCAGCAGCGATCTGTGCAGTTTTGTGCCTACAGGTCCAAGAAATACTACAAATCCAAGATGGTCATTTTTTCAGCATGACCTATATCTCCAATAAGAAATATATCCAAATAATCATGATCTTATAAGATACAAATTTCTGGCAGAGTAAAGGACCTAAGAAAAATCTGTATAAAGAGATAGGGAAGCTTTCTGCCACTCTTTGATAGTATAACCATCCGTTTGCATTTTCTCCATATCTTTTAAGAATCAAAGACATTTTCCAAGAGAAATAACAACAAATATCATGCAAAACTCTATATCACAGCTGATCTGGACTGGAAAAAAATCAGAGGATCTGAGTTGGAGTCATTCCTGGGCAGTGGGGCCCTGGGTAGGATGTTTGCACTCTGCGTCTCAATGAGAAAAATGGATATAATTCATTCATTCAACAAATATTTAATAAGCTCCCACTATGTGCCAATTCTACTGTCTTTACTAATCTTACAGATAAGGAGAATTACATAAAGGACTCATTAAAATGCTTTTGCAAATTGTAAAAATACTTCTTTCAGTCATCATTAACATAAAAAGAATGTCTTGTTGTTGTTACTGTTATTAAGACTGAGGCCAGGACCAAAATAAGGAACTTTGGCCAGATTGTATTCAGAACAACCAGAGGGAGGAATCACCATTTGAATTTTTAAAAGCGCTCTTAAGAACCACACCCAAGCCTATAAAATGCTGACAGTCAGGAAAAAAAAAAAAAGCATTGGCTACAGATTTATCCCAAAGAAGGTAAGACTCCACCAAGTTTCTACAGGGTCTTTGGAAAAAATGGGATGATAGGAATTCAGAGATTAGAGGCTGACCAAGAAACATCAGAGGCCTTCCAGTCAGCACTGCACTCCATCCCATGCCTGGGCCTGGTGAGGTCCTGAAGAAAAGACTCCAACTCCACACAGCCCACGTGCTACCAACCCAAGCAACTCCGAACTATCTGAACAAACCCCAAAGTCAAGGTTTCCCCTTTCTTCTCCCTCTGTGAACTCCACCATGAAGAGTTATTGCTTATCTGTTCTGAGAAGTGCAATGCCTAAGGACAGCAAGGTGATTTTTATTAAACAAAGGAAGAGAAATCCGTTCTATTCAAAAGCCCATAGTTTACAACACAGGGGCAAATGTCAGCAGTGCAGGGCAATCAGAAGAGTTTGGGGCAAAGCTGAGGGGAATTCTGGGCAGGCGAGTGAAATAATGGACTCTGATTGCAAAAGTCCCAAAAGACAAGAAAATGCAATCATACAGTAATTAAGCCTTCAGGAAAAGAAAAGCTACACTATTTGCCCCCATTAAAGTCAGGTTCAGCATGTAAAAATTAAAAAAAAAAAAAAGATTATTTCCAAAAAAGAAAACTCTTAAAGACTGAATGAGATCCAACATTATGTAACAACCTAAATGGGAAAAGAATCTGAAAAAGAATAGATACATCTATGTGTGTAACTGAATCACTATGCCATACACCTGAAACTAACCTGACTTTGTTACTTAACCATACTTCAGTATAAAATTAAAAGATTATAAAAATTTAAAAAAAGATTGTATGAGATCAAAAATAGGAACAAAACTGACAAAATGGTCATAATTCCTCACTGTGTAGCCCCCAAGTTACACCATATGTACTGTGCAATATTTCCATGCTATTTTCACTACAAAAAAAAGCTTATGACTTGCTAAATAGAGGCTACAGTCTACAATTCCAGGGTTTAAAGCATATTATTTTATCATCCCTATGGATTCTATACCATTTCCAGGCCCCATCCCACCTCACCCTGAAAATAACGAAAGGTTAAAAATATTTTCCTTGTGAAACTGGAGCCACATCTTAACTAAAGCACTGGAAATCTCTCCAAGCCCCTGACATTTTTGTATTTATAGACCATGACATAAGTCTCACCTACTTTAACTCATAGTGTCATTCAATATGCCTTAAACATCTTGATTATATCTTTAATGTGCCATTTACTCTGCAATAACCCACTGTACAAAAGCCAGCTGCCTTTCAGACAGAAGATAAGTACATAATAAATCAGCTTGCAATCATTCTTTTTTCCAGCTCATACTCACAGAGAGCTCCTAAAATTTCATTTTACTTTATCTTTCCAATTCAGCGGCCGTTCTCGCCCTCCTCATTCTGCTACTCGCTCCTGTGCGTCCAGCCCACCCGCCCTTTGGCCCAGCTCCTGGCCCAGGTGTTACCAACTCCACTCGGCTCTGCTGCCGCCGTCCAAGGAAGGATGAGGGCTGTCAAGAGTCTTGGAGCAAGAGCATCTTTCTAGAGAAAGGCTCTTGCTCGCAGGGGCAGAGGAAGGCACGCAGGGGCCTATTTGCATATGCTTTTATTCCATTTCCACACCCTGCACGCTAACGCTCTCTGGAAAGTCCCTTCTCGAATCCCTCCTCGGCGCAGAGAGGGGGGAAGAGGCTGGGCCGGAATGGAAGGTTCCAGCCTGGCAGGGTCAGCCTCTCCCCGGGGAATAGCCTCAACCTGCCTCCCGCTGCCCGCTGGGTCTGGACCCTCGGGTGGGGGCCTGGGACCCTCTCCCTGCGCGCGATGCGAGCCGACGACGGCCCGGGCCTGCGCGCTCCGGGGAGTTCTGAGCGCGATGCTCTTGCTCTGCTCCAGCCTCCCCCGAGGAAGTTCTGGTCAGGCGCTCGGTCCCGGGCTTCCTGTCTGTACTCTCCGCAGCCCCGCGGGGAAATCCCGAGAGATTTATCCGCTGCCCAACGAGCCTGTCGGCTTTTCAAGTATATGCAGGTTGAGTTTCGGTACAAACCTCAATTTAACGTTAACCATAAATAAGTAAATAAATACCATATGTGCAAGGCATTCGTTTTAAAAAGAAAGAAGAAAGCAAAGAGAAGCAGCCTTTGGGGTCAGGATCGGGCAGAAAGCTCCTTTCCTTGCTGCAGGTATACAAGGCCTGGATCGGTTTGAACAAATAGATGCTTTGAAATGTAAACTGGCAGCTTGAAGTGAGCGCTGATCTAGCAGGCAGTAGACCCAGAAATGTTCTTCCTAGTACTGTTCTCTGAAACGTGGACGTACAGAGCCGTTTCACTCAGCTAATAGCAATAATCGCTCCATTTTAATTGATTCTTACTATGCACCGGGCATCCTACTCAAATGTTTCACAGGCAAGATCGTTCCTAATCCCACAGCAGCCTGGCAGGGACCCAGTAAAATGAACCCCATCGTACTGATAAGGGAATTTTATCTCCCAGGCCAGGGAAACTTGCCCAAAGTCACACAATTAGTTACTCCTGCCAGGGGTACCCTATCCTTTTTCCAAGCTGGAAAAGCCTTCCTAAACCTTTGGAATATGCCATTGTAAATGAAGATTCCCAGACAAAATAACTACCCTTCCCTACACTGGGAATTTACCCATGGACAGAAAGGAGCCAATTTAAAGCTGTTTGCTTCCAAGTATAGTTAGTCATTTCCCTGACCTCACCAAGGTGTTCATTGCTCACTTGCTGGGCTCCCAAAAGCTTTGTTTGAACTTCTATTATAGGTAACTTTTTAAAAAGCAAGTATTTATTGAGTGCTCATTACATGCAAGGCACTATACATACATACAGATTCTTGTTCAATTCTCCCAACCATGCCAAAACGCAGATCCTATTATCCCCAGATTATAAATGGGGTAACTGAGGCTCAGAGAGGTTATAAACTTGCCCAAGGTCACACAGCCAAAAATGAGCAGAGCCAGGGTTTGAACTGAGGTTCGCTCTCCTCAGAGCTCTGAACCCCAGGTGCTGCATCCCACTGCCACTTAAGGGAGCCAACACCAAAACTCTGTGCTTCTGTGAGATTCTCTCTTGTGAAAAAGGAGTTCCTTGGGAGGAGGGGCCTGCTGCTGCTAAGTCGCTTCAGTCGTGTCGGACTCTGTGCGACCCCAGAGATGGCAGCCCACCAGGCTTCCCCGTCCCTGGGGATTCTCCAGGCAAGAACACTGGAGTGGGTTGCCATTTCCTTCTCCAGATCTATTTGTGAAGCTTTTATAAAAGGCTTAGAGCTGCATCATGTCAGTTAGTGACAACCTTGTTTAAAGAACCATTTAGGCCCATTAACTGGAGCTTAATGCAAATGGATAAACAGAAGAAACCCAGGCCTGGCTGGTTTCTGCTAACAAGTTCATTACCCTGTTCGTCAGTTAACTTGACTTCTGGGTCTGCATTAAGTCTCCGTTGGTATGGTTTTCTAGAAACCAAGGTATGGACAGAGCCAGGATTTAAATACTATATGCCACCAGCTGGGTCTTCCCTGGTGGTTGGGTGGTAAAGAATCCACCTGCCAATACGGGAGACACAGGTTCAATCCCTAGGTCAGGAAAACCCCCTAGAGAAGGAAATGGCAACCCACTCTAGTATTCTTGCCTGGGAAATCCCATGGGCAGAGGAGCCTGGCTGGCTATAATCTATAGGGTTGCAGAGAGTCTGACATGACTTAGCAACTAAAACAATATGCCACCAGCTGTGTGTACCTCACATACAAACCCTAAATTTGAGCCAAGTTTTTATGGATAATATAAGAATTTAGCCTCCTTTTGTAATCAAAATTGATATCATTTTTATTTTATCTTGTGGGAGGGGTGACCTTACATACAATTTATGGAATTTATATGCCAGGCAAAGTTCCAGGCACTTTAGCTACATTCTCATTTAATGCACATAAAATAGATGTTACCATCCCCATCCTACAGATGAGAATTTACAGATGACTGAGGCTCAAAGAGGTTTCATCACTCTTTGAGTGATGTTACAGACCCAGGAAGGTGATGCTGGGAGGAGAGGAATTTTTGAGTGAGTATGAATCTTCCTGGGTGACAAGAACACTGCCTTTCCTGATTTGGAGCCCCAATCTAACTAAATGCTGTGCTATTCTTTCCAGGTGCTCACAAACACAAAAATTAATAGGATTACTGGGCTGCAGCTCTTTTCTACCCAGTTACTTGGGAGGCAAAGGGTACAATATCAAATGAAAAAATTTGATTCCTGCGTTGTTTTAAATCCAAGCAGGGCCACGTTTCCTTTTGAATAATTCACTCACCCATCCCCCACTTTCTAAATATTACATATAAGGCAGCCCTTGATTTTTCACAATACTGTGTTAACTAAAACTAATGTTGGGTTAACGTTCATAAATTCATACAATGTTCTGATGTTATGCTGAGGAGGCATTTAATTGTTATTAACATTGGTTTTGTAGGATTCTTTTTGAATTTTGGAGCCACTGAGTTCTTCCCGCATGAGCCTTGGAAAAGGACAGATAGGTAGTGTCCAGAGACTCTGATATGTTACCTGGGTCCATGTTTAAGAGATAGCTTTGCTCCATGATTCATGATACACTTACAAGAAGCCTGAGAACCTTGCCACTCTCCACCTTAAATATCACAGTGTGGGTTCAGGGGTACAAAAAGGTCAGACTGGAAAGATGACCTCAAACGTGCCCCTGACTGCTTTGGGGACATCTCTACCTAAGTTCTTTGGCCCTCAGACCCTGTGATTTGGTACTAGGAAACTGTGACATAGGTGGCTATGAAAAATACCCCCAAGTGTCACGATGATGCTTGTGTTTCCAGCCCACTGGGTTGCTGAGATGTTTGGGGTTCTTGAACCCAGGAAATTCCCAAATAAGACAGGCTCTGTAAGGGTGAGGGTTAGAGCTGGTGCCTCAAACAGCTTATAGTTCAGCTGGAGCCCAGAATGAGGATTCACTCCATCCTCCCCTCTGCAGGGCCAAGGGAAGATTAGCTATGCCTAGTGGACTGCCTCTATCCAAAGGAAAACCCCATGTCACCAAGCGCCCTTCTGCTTGGGTCCCACCTACAGAGCATGTGAGCAGCAGCAGGCCTCCACTCTGCCACATCCCAGCTTCCCCTCCCTCCGCCATATCACAGGACTGTCCAGCATGCATGCTTGGTCCAACGTTTTTAACTTTTCATTTGTGCACGACTCGTCTCTCCAACTTGACACCCTTCAAGACAACAAGGAGTAGTTAAAAAGTTAAACTCTAGCTGAGAAAAAGCTATTGATTTCTAATATAATTGGGAATAACTCCTATCTCACAGGGGTGTGTTAAAGCTTAAATTTCTTTTTAAAAAAGCAGTTAAGTGTCAAATATAATACATAATCCTTGGCAGGCCCTGAAAATTACAGAGTAAAAAGATCACCTATTAAATAACTTTGTATTTCTTGAGTGGCCTTTCCCCAGGCTGGACCTCGAGAGAGGCAGTGCCCAATGAAGAGATGATACTACACTGTGACGGAAACAGGCAGGAAAATAATAAGGATGCCAGCCGTGTTCCTGCATTCTGAGAGGCCGCTCCTGAGCCTGAAAGCCATGCACCTTCAAGGTGGGAACAACATAGTGGGCCTGAACGAGTGAAACAGCATCCTTATCTCTGGATGTGGAAGACTGAATAAAACTGTCTTAACATCGAAACACTGGCAGCAAGTCTGTCAAAAATAGTGTGAAATAGATAGCTAGTGGGAAGCTGCTATATAACACAGGGAGCCCAGCCCAGCGTTCTGTGATGACCTAGAAGGGTGGGATGGGGGAATAGGAGGGAGACTCCAGAGGAAGGGGCTATATATGAATACATACTTACAGCTGATTCATGTTGAGCAGCAGAAACAACACAACACTGTAAGACAATTATCCTCCAATAAAATTTTTAAAAATAGGGAGTTGGCTAAATAAATTATGGTGTATCTACCAAAGAGTTGTATCCACTCTATTTAAAATGATGCTAAAGAATGCTTCATTGCAGCTTTCAAGATCTTCTAGATATTTTTAAAAGGGAAATAACACTATAAAATACATGTTGTCATGTAATTCCTATTTAAAAAAAAAAGTGAAAGCAACACACCAAGAAAAGTAATGTACAAAACGGAGATGTAAGTATGTGAGATGTTCATTAAATTTTCTCATCTGTGCTTCTACATTTAAAAAATAATTCAAGTGTATTGCTTTTACAAAAAGAGGGAAAGTGTTTGAGAGAGAGAGAGAAAGGAAGAAAAGGGAGGAGGAGGAGAAAGAAAAAAGGAAAGAAGGTCAGCAAGCAGGGGTTCATAAACATCCTCCTACCAAGCTACATCTCTACGAATCTTTCTGCTCTGCTTTCTTCAAAACCTCTGCTGAGGAAAAACACCAGCCGTGCTGCTACTGATGCTAGTAAAAGATTCTAGATAAAAGCCCAGGAACATATATCCCATGCATTAACAGAGAATAAACATTTACAGATCAAAGATAAATGCAATTTAACAGTAATTTTAAGCAAAAAAATACTTTGTCTTTCCTATGTGCTCCTAAAAGTATGATGGGACCCTGAAAATAACCAAAAGCTTTCAACTAAGCAGAATGATCCAGAACAAGTTGTAATATAATCTTCTTCAAAAAGCATCCTGAGAAAAAATACAGTTCATAGAAAATAGTATTAGGGAAGTGATTTTGCAGAGCAGAACTACTTGAGATCACAACTGGGTCTGGTTAAAAAAAAAACTATGGTGTAACGTTGAAGCAGTGGATCCAGAACCAGATTGCCTACATTGAATTCATGTCACTTTTCAAGAAGGCAACTTCATTTCATTTGGTCTCTGTTGCCTCATCCTGGGGATAGAAAAACATAGCAGTCCTTCATAGGGTTTTCATTAGCACTAAGTGAGTTTGATGCATATAAAATGTCTACAACTATAGTCAACATACAGTAGGTACTCCAAACATACCTAATTGAAGATTCTACTAGGCACTTACTATATACTGGCTGCCTAGCATCCATTTCCCTTCCAAACATGCCTTTGTGAAATCACTGCTCCCCTGTTCTCATCCCTTCTATTTTGAATGGAATTGATCCTACTCTCCCTTTCAAATGTGGTTGCTGATTGACTTAAACCACTCTTCTGAACAATGAAGATTGGTTCAGGAAAGGGCAGATGACCCTATTCAGGCCAATGAAAGAGAAGCAATTCTGAGACTCAATGTTGTTGTTCAGTCACTAAGTCATGTCCGACTCCTTGCGACCCCAAGGACTGCAGTATGCCAGACCTCCCTGTCCCTCGCTATCTCCTGGAGTTTGAACAAGTTTATGTCCACTGAGTCAGTGATGCTATCCAACCACCTGCCTTCAATCTTTCCCAACATTGGGGAGACTCAACCCAGAATCTCTAAAAGAGACCCTCTCTCCCCACCTGGAAGATGTAGTCTATGGATATGGGTCTGCAGCAGACATTTAGTGACCATAACGGGAGTCTGGAGCTGCCAGAAGGCCTCATGTAAGAGCTGGAAATTAAGCCATCATTAAAAAAGCTCTTGATGATATCACTGGAGTCCCTGGATTGGTGCTTACCTTAGGCTAGCCCTACTACTAAATAGAAAATGAAGATCATGGCATCTGGTCCCATCACTTCATGGGAAATAGATTGGGAAACAGTGGAAACAGTGTCAGACTATTTTTGGGGGGCTCCAAAATCACTGCAGATGGTGACTGCAGCCATGAAATTAAAAGACGCTTACTCCTTGGAAGAAAAGTTATGACCAACCTAGATAGCATATTCAAAAGCAGAGACATTACTTTGGCAACAAAGGTCCGTCTAGTCAAGGCTATGGTTTTTCCAGTGGTCATGTATGGATGTGACACTTGGGCTGTGAAGAAAGCTGAGCACCAAAGAATTGATGCTTTTGAACTGTGGTGTTGGAGAAGACTCTTGAGAGTCCCTTGGACTGCAAGGAGATCCAACCAGTCCATTTTGAAGAGATCAGCCCTGGGTGTTCTTTGGAAGGAATGATGCTAAAGCTGAAACTCCAGTACTTTGGCCACCTCATGCGAAGAGTTGACTCATTGGAAAAGACTCTGATGCTGGGAGGGATTGAGGGCAGGAGGAGAAGGGGACGACAGAGGATGAGATGGCTGGATGGCATCACTGACTCGACGGACGTGAGTCTGAGTGAACTCCGGGAGTTGGTGATGGACAGGGAGTCCTGGTGTGCTGTGATTCATGGGGTCACAAAGAGTCGGACATGACTGAGCGACTGAACTACTAAACAACTCAATTATGTGAAGCAATAAACTGTGTATTACTTAAGCCAGTTTCCTTTGGCTTTCTGTAGCTTGCACACAAGAAGGACTAATCAATTCCTTTTTCTGAGATTAACAGTCCTTTGCATTTTTTTCCCTGGAACCATGTTCCAGGCATTCTCTACATCAATTAAATTTAATTGAGTCTCAGGCTATCATTCTACGAAGAAAATGAAAGAAAACAAGCCTTCAGCTTCCTTGATCCTTTCCTACCTCAACTATTTCAACCCACCCCAATTTCCAAGGTACCTTCCAAAACCAACAACATGACTTGAAAAATGGTCCAGGTACTGGCAAAAAGAAAAACATAGAAAATAGTCAGGGACTTCCCTGGCATTTCAGTGGTTAAGACTTTACCTTCCAATGTATGGGGTGCAGGTTCGATCCCTGGTCTGGAAAGTAAGATCCTACATGCCTCATGGCCAAAATGCCAAAATATAAAACAGAAGCAATATTGTAACAAATCCAAAAAGACTTTAAAAATGGTTCACATAAAAAAAAAAAAAAACCTCAGAGTCAAATGCATAAAATTCTGTTGTATGTGTCTTTTAATGTGGTTAATTACAAAGAAGGAAAACAAGAAATATGCATGTTGTGACAATATTCTTAACCATTTTGACAAAATTCTATCACAAAGTTGATGTTTTCAGGATGTTCTGATGAGCTATTTGAAGGACAGGGCACGTTATCACTCAGCTTTGAATCGCCAGGGCACCCAGGCCATTGTCTCCCACATAACAGATCCCAACCATCACGTGTCAAATTGAAATGCCCACCCTGTAGGCCACACCCTGTTCAAACCACAACTGCAACCATTTTTTGAATACCTACTGTTCACCAGGGGCTTTGCTAGGCAATTCACACATAATTTCTTAGATAATTTACTTCAGAGCATATGTGCATAGGTAAATAGCGAACTTCCATTCCTATTTATAAAGGAGGAAACAAGGTCAGAAAATTTGCCCCAGGGGCCACGCAGGTAGTAAATGAGGGCACTAAGATTAGAACCCTAGCCTAATATGTAAAAGACACATCACAGTGAAACACACATCACATGAGTATCAGTAGAAGAACAAAAGGTCATGTGGTTACAAGATTTAAAGGTTAAGGGCAAAGATACTTCAGAGGCGAGAGGCAGCATGATGTAGAGGAAAAAAGGAACACGCACTCACACAGCTCTGCTATGATGGAACTTCATGAGCTTAACAAGATAGTCCATTCATTTGTTTGATCAATAAATACTCTTTAAGGGTCTGTGGCAGTGCTCAGCCACTCAGTTGTGTCTGACTCTTTGCGACTCTATGGACTGTACCCCACCGGGCTCCTCTGTCCATGGGATTCTCCAGGCAAGAATACTTGGAGTTGCCATTTACTCCTCCAGGGGATCTTCCTGACCCAAGGATTGAACTCCTGACTCCTGCAATAGCAGGTGGATTCTTTACCACTGAGCCACCTGAGAAGCCCTCATTAAGGGTCTACTGTGTGCTTAATACTCAGGAAAGAACAGTCAATAAAACAAACGTGGTCCCTCTCCTTGTGGAATTTACAACCCCATGAAGATCCTAGAAGTGGAAAGGACCTTCAGGATCACCTAGTCCAATTTCCTCTTTGACAGATGCAAAGATTGAAACCCAGAGAGGGGGAGAGACTTGCTCAGAATTTACACAGTCAGTCAGTCAATGGCCAAACTGGACTAAATCCCAGCTCTTCATAGGACCCACTGCAGTGCTTCACAAACAGGAAGAAGATTAACTGTCTGCCCTCACCCCATAGGATTCCCAAAACACTGAGATAAGAGTATCTGAAAGCAGTTAAGACATGAAAAGATGTTCATTATAGCACTGTTAGAAGTAGCATACACAAAGACACATATACACAGGCACACACATACACTAAAAACAAATGTCCCGCAAGTAGTAAGTTGTTAAACTATGCCACATTCTTATGATGAATGCTTTTGCTATTAAAAATAATAATGTTAGTTTTATTCGCTTGGTCTACAGAATGGCCATGGTGCTTTATGAAGCATGGGGGAAAGTAACTTGCAGACTAATGAATATAATCCCATTTTTTGCTGGCTTCTTGCTTTTAAGGAGAAAACACAGATGGATTTATAAGTTTTATATACTCATGTTTAAACATAGCAAAAGATGTAGAAAAGATATACATCATTGGTTTTCTTAAAGGGTAGAGATGGAAGACAGAAGGGACCATTATTAACTTTTTCTTTATATTTTAATTTTTTATCATCTGACTTGGTACAGACATGTATGCTTTTTATTTTTGATCATTCTTTTTTGAATAGGTAATATAATCACATGGCTCAAAATTCAAAAGAGACAAAACCGTATAAATAAAGGATGTCTTCCTCTCGCCACCCTCCAGAGAATCCAAGTCCCCATGGGCTATCAGTTTCCTATGCATTTTCAGACATAGTTAACATAAAAACAGATCTCTGCATGTATGCATGGTACAGATACTGCACTTTGCATTTTTTCACTTGATAATATAACTTGTCCCACTCCCGTACTCTTGCCTGGAAAATCCCATGGACAGGGGAGCCTGGTAGGCTACAGTCCATGGGGTCGTGAAGAGTCGGACACGACTAGCAACTTCACCTTCACTTTTCACTTTTATACATTGGAGGAGGAAATGGCAACCCACTCCAGTATTCTTGCCCAGAGAATCCCAGGGACAGAGGAGCTTGGTGGGCTGCCGTCTATGGGGTAACACAGAGTCGGACACACAACTGAAGCGACTTAGCAGCAGCAGCAGCAGCAGCAATATAACTTGTATATGCTATTGTCTCAGTCAACTCAGGTGGCTGTAACAGAATACCAGAGTCTGGGTGGTTTAAGCAACAAACATTTAGTTCTCACAGTGCTGGAGGCTGCAAGTCAAAGATCAGGGCACCAGCAAGGTCTGGCTCTTGATAAGGACCCTCCTCCTAGCTTGCAGATAGACATCTTTCTGCTGTATACTCAGGTAATGGAGAGCAGAGAGGGAAAAAAGCGAGTTCTCCCTCTCTCTACTTACAAGGGCACTAATCTCATGAGGGCTCTACCTTTGTCACCCAACTACCTCCCTAAGGCTCTACACTCGGGGTTAGGTTTCAACACACAAATTTTGGAAGGACATGAACATTCAGTACATTGCATACAGTATCATATCCATACAGAACAAGCTTTCTTTTCTACAGCTGTGTTTACCCAGTTCCTTACTGATGGGCATCTAGGTCGTTAACAGTCTTTGTTCAAATGACCAATGCTGAAAAGACTACTTTAAATTTTTATTTTAAAACTACATCAGATCATGCTACTCCTTTACTCAAAAATCTCCACTGGAACCTGGTCTCATTTAGAGCAAAATTAAAATCCCTCTGATGGCCTACACAGCCCAGGGAAATCTGCACCCAACCCACCACACGTCTCAGTTCTGGGACCTCATATTCTACCATCAGCCCTGCCCCCTCCAATGGGTGACAAAGGCCTTCTCACTGTCCCTCAGAACTCTCCTCTCTACTGTCTCCACGGCTCACTCCTTCACCCACCTCAAGGCTTTGATCAACTCTCACCTTCTCAAGGAGGTGCCCACATGTTAAACAGCCCACACACTTCAGTATTTCCTGTCTTATCCACTCCCCACTATTTTTTTCCATACAATTCATCATCTTCTAACACACAACTTATTATCTTCGTTGTCATCTGTCTTCTCCAAACAAACGTAAGCTCCCCAAGGGCAGGAATTTGTGTCTGTCTTGTTCACTGATGTGTCCCCAGTACCTTGAACATAGTCACAGGCAAACAGGATGAGTTTAATGAGTGTTCATTGAATAAATATGAATGAATTACACGTGTGTGAGAGCATCTTTTGTTACACATATACTTTCAACAATTAGAGGATATTTAGGTGTAGGAAAAAGGAAAGGCATACTGTATTTGGAGGAGGGAGCAGGGGAGTCAAAGATATGAATATGCATGTAACCTAGCGCATATTTCATGAGATCTGTGTTACTTTACACACATATCTCAGACAATCCTCACAATAACCTGTGACTTAAGTAGTGTTGTTACCCCTTTTAGGGTTGAAGGAACTTGAGCAAAGACCAGCACAGCGAGGTATCCACAGTCACACAGTGGGAAGGGGGAAGAACCCACTGTGGGATCCAAACACAGCAGCCTTGATCCAGAACCATGCTCTTATCTCCCCAGCTTCAACTTTGATTTCCTCTCAGGCTAGAGGCCTTTGTAATGCAAGCGAAAGCCCAGAAAGCCACTAATAATCACCAAACTCCTTAACTGTATCTTCGCAGTTGCACTGGGAGAACCACGCACCTGTCCAGGCTAAAGGCCCAATGAGACTTAAGTAACTCACTCAAGCTCCCACTGCTCTGTGTAGTGGATGTGAATGCAGACATTGCTTGTTCCTGAGCTTACCCTCCAAGCACCACACCACACTGCCCACACTTGGGCCAGAATGAAGAAAAAATAAACAGGAGGGTTGCGTGCATGTAAAGACCAAGGAGCGCCCAGAAGTTTCCTTGTCCCCAAGGACTCACATCACCACCAAAGCCGCACTGCATGCTCACTGGAAAGTTCTGAATTACAAGGTTCTTTCAACAGGAAATGTTGCCAGCTCAGATCTTACCTAGATCAGTGCAGTGTCTGGGAGTTCTCCAAGCTATGTCAACAGGGCACAAGACAGATAATACCAGGGCCAGCCTTGAAATATTATCTGAGACACAGCTGACCATCACTCTCCAGACCATCCAAATGTCTGAATTATGGGCAGTGTCAGCACACATTAGGCCCCTGAGACCTACTGACTGTTGCTCTCCACATCTACCAGGAGATCATAAATCATAGTTCTATCTGGGCAGTGCATCCTTTCAGGGCAGGATATGGCCAACATTCAACAGGACCTTGATCCAGAGTAGGTTCATGAGTCTCCTGATGCTGCCTGTTTTCACTTGTGAAATAAAAATGAAGCCTTGGGGCTATATTTGTTTACTGGCAGCTGCCTAGGGTTTCACTTAAAAACGCCACTAGCCTGAGAGTTGGCAGACCTGCATTAAGATGATATCAGTTAGTCTCTGACAGTCACATGACGTCTGTCTGAGTCTCAGTTTCTTCATCTGTAGGGTGGGTGGCTGGAATAAGGGCTGTGAATTCAGGCTCTGTTGTTCTCTGAGCTCTGACCCTGGCCAAGCCCAGACCAGGGACCCCTGTTCTTCCTGCTACCCCATTCCTTATTCTGGCCACTATCAAAGGCAGGCTAAGCCCAGGTTTTAGGTCTCAGAAAAAGCAGGGCAACCAAGAAAGGAATGTCTTTTTAAAAAAACAGTTTCTCCCTTCTGCCTTTAGAGCAGGAGCTACTCTCGTTGCAGTGGGCGGGCTTCTCACTGCAGCAGCTTCTATTGTTGAGGAGCACGGGCTCTAGGGCACGTGAGTTTTGTAGCTGGGCTCAGCAGTTGTGGCACACAGGCTTAGTTGCCCCAAGGCATGTGGAATCTTCCGGACCAGGGGTCAAACCCATGTCCTTTGCACTGGCAGGCGGATTCTTTACCACTGGACCACCAGGGAAGTCCAGGAATGTCTTAAAAGCAAAAGATAATTCAATAAAAACACCACAGTGAAAAAACATCTGAACATTTTTCTTATATAAAGTAACGATTTTTACTAACGGGGGAGAAGCATTATCTTTCCATGTTTTTAACCTTCCAATCTGACCCTGTTCTAAAAATGTAGAGGCTTCTGACTTCCTCCCTTTCTCCTCCCTCCTTCCCTGCCTTCATTTGGGAAGATTCATAAAAACCTCCGTGTCTTGGTCTCCTATTTTTAAAAGGGAAGCAATTACCCAGAGTTATCTCATAATGTACACATTTGCATGTGAGGGGATACAAATCACTTACCATGAGGGCAAAGAAGTGTATGCAAGGGTATTCTTCACAGCATTGTTTGTAATAGCAAAATAGGGGAAATAAACCAAATACCCATCAACCTAAGTGCTCATCAAACCAAACCCGGCACATCCATTCCACAGAACACTAAAGTGCTCTCTGAGTAACAGCCAGAGAGCACAGACAGACAGACCTGCATGTGAGGAATGGAATCCTCCAGAACCCATTTCTAAATGAAAACAACAAGATGCAGAGCAATGCATAGTAGGCTCCCACTTGTGTTTCTTTTAAAGAAACCCATATTCACGTATGCTGATTTATACGTGGAATATTTCCGGAACAATAAACAAGAAACTGTTACCAGTGGTTGTCTCTGGGGATTAGACTAGGCAGCCTGACAGGGAATGAAACTTCATTTTCATTCTATATGCTCTTGCACTACTTGATTTTTTTTATCACTCACATGCAGCACTTCTATTTAAATAAACAAAAGGCCCGCATTTATGTATTATATTGTTATCAATGCTAATGGTAGAAGACAATGAAAGATTATAATGTCAAGACCAAATGGAAAGCATTCATTCATTTGAAAGATTGTTAGAGCATTCACTATGTGCAAAGCGACATATCTAGGAGCAGCTACCCACTCAGGTCCGTCTAGGCACCAGCTCAAGCTCTGGAGGGAGGTGGGGCAGATTCCAGGTACACCAAGAATCCACCACTTCTTAGCTGGGCAACTGTGGGAAAATCAAGTCACCTCCCTGAACCTCTGTTTCTTTATCTGCAAAATCAGGATATTTAAAGAACTTACTTCCTCCACTTACCCACAAAGAGCTGTGATGAAGACTAAAGTAGATAAGGCAGGTGAGATGCCCAGCCCTGGTCCTTGTTAATGGTGATGAGCACAGGCCATGGTTATGGCAGTTGTCTTTCTTCATCTGAACACCAGCCACTCACTCCTTCAAAGTCAGGAACCTCTTAGTTCTTGATAACCAACTGTCCCTCCCTGCCCAAAGATGATATATGAACTCAGAAATGGAACAAAACAGATTCAGAGAGTAAGGGATATCTTTAGTCTTAAGAAACTTAAAAGAAGAATCTGATCTAAGCTTCACAAGATAAGTAGGCAGATTCATAGGTATGGGTGTGGGGTGGATTCCTTGCAAAAGAAGCAAAAAGGATGAAAAAATAAAGCAAAAAAAGATGCCTGAGAAATGGCCAAGAGCCCAGTATGGGTACCTCCATCACAGGAGCCCAGTGGACCCATCAGGGCAAGATTTCACATGCTGTGATGAGGAGATTCCAGTACGAAGTAGATACTGCAAGTTGAGGAGCAATGGAGTTTCTTGACCCAACACAGAGGTGATGAGGGTATTGGCAGTGAGAATAGAAATGAAAGGAGGGACGCTGATAGATCTCAGGCTTGGAGACCACTTAGATGTTTAGCTGGGGAAGATAAGGAAGAAGCTCAAGATAAACTCCAGATTTATGGTTAAGGCAATAAATCTGAGCGCTCCATATCAGAGGGAGGCGGGTGGGTACATGTGAGCTTGTATAATGTTGCCAAACACAATTTACCCTTTTTGTTTTCATTTTCAAACTATCAAATGTGAGCCAGCTTTTCTCTAATTCATCCAATAAATCTTTATTGAGCACTATTGTACATTAAGGACTATTATATAAGCCAGGAATATAACAGTAAAGGAAGTACAGCGCTGGATCTCACAGGCCTTAACATCTACCATGGAGTGCAGGCAGGGTAACAGTCCATCAAAACCTTGCTAGGTCAGGAGAATTCATGGCACATTGGGATTTCAGGTAGGGACACCTACTCCAAGCTTGGGTGGCAGTGAAGGCTTAAGAAGTGACTTCAAAGCTGAGAACAGAAAGAAAGAGAAGCAGGATTTAAGAAGACAAAGAACCAGGAAAGAATATTCTAAGCAGAATAGACAGGAAATACAATGATCACCAGATCTGGAGGAGTTGAAGAGGTGCTGCATGGCTGTACAGAGACTGGGAAGTGGGGCGTGGACAGAAAGGAGGCACAGTGGGACCAGATCACGTCAGAAGGTGTTATACCTGCAAGCAAAGGCATCCCTCCCTGGGCATTTCTCAGCACCAGCTTCACAGAGCACAAACCCTGCTCCTAAAGCTCCAGTCTGCACACCTGGGAGAACTGCCTCCAGGTACCTGGCCTGGGCTGCTGCGGCTGCTGCTGCTGCTGCTAAGTCGCTTCAGTCGTGTCCGACTCTGTGCGACCCCATAGACGGCAGCCCACCAAGCTCCTCTGTCCCTGGGATTCTCCAGGCAAGAACACGGGAGTGGGTTGCCATTTCCTTCTCCAATGCAGGAAAGTGAAAGTGAAGTTGATCAGTCATGTCGGACTCTTCGCGACCCCATGGACTGCAGCCTACCAGGCTCCTCCGTCCATGGGAGTTTCCAGGCAAGAGTACTGGAGTGGGGTGCCATTGCCTTCTCTGACATGGCCTGGGAGCCCTTACCAAAGCCTGTGCAGAAGCACTAGTTTGGCCAATGAGTTAGAATCAAGTCTGGATTTGAGAACGACGACTTTGGCTTTTGCATCAGATTTCTAAATAGGAATTTTTCTCAGCCCATCAATGTCATGTGCACTGAGTTCCCCCTTTCACTCCCTTAAAAAAAAAAAAAAAACTCAGGCAAAATCCACATGAAGGTGGATATCCTGGTGTGATGAGGTGGGATATTCATAAGTATACAACCTTGTCTGCAGATTTCTCCCATCCTTCATCTGACAATAATAACCTCCAAGGCCCTGACAACATTATCTCAGTCTCAGGATACAGAAAATAAGAGCCATTTAATTTTGATGTTGTTTCTGATACTGGAAAATATTTTTCAACTTGCTCAAAGTCATCCAGCAATTTGTGGATCTAAAGCCAGAGCAGTTTATTCCATTTTTCTACTTATCTTTCCCATTCTTCTCACCATTCATTGTTTTCTTTCCTTTCTCATTCAGAGTAGCACATAATAGAGACATGCTTGTTTGCCTTAAGCAGTGGGGGTAGGGCAGAAAGTGCAAGGGAAATAATAAGGCCATTCATATGGGGAACTTAAGACCTACAGCTGGGCAGCAAGAAGAGCCTGAGCATTTCACATGCTGGCCCTGGGTCCATGGAAGCCCCTCGGAGACTAAGCAGGAAATTCTTGCCCACCCCCCACCCCTACCCCGAGCCAGTCCTGCCATTCCTCAGCTTCAGCTGTTTTCAGGAAGTGTATCCCTCTCCTCCCACTACCAACCAGTTTTACAGTAGGGTTTTTCACATTTTGACCCTTGGGTCATTAAAGAGAAAGGACAAGTAGGTGGAATTTATGACCTCAGGCAGATCCCAGGCTGGATATAGAATAACTATAAGAACCGGGAGAGGAGGGGACCTATGTATACCTATGGCTAATTCATGTTGATGTTTGGCAGAAACCAACACGACACTGTAAAGCAATTATCCTTCAATTAAAAATAAGTAATTAAAAAAAAAAAAAAGAATAACTGGAGAGAACAGAATATGGACCAAAGATGAGGTGATGGTATTATTGTATCAATGTTACATTTCCTGAATTTGGTCACTCCACTGTGGTTGTGTAAGAGAACAGCCTTCATTTTAGGAAATATACTCTGAAGGATTTAAGAGTAAAGGGGCTTGGTGTAAATTACTCTCAAATAGTCCAAGGGAAAAAAGCATGTGTGTTTGTTGTTGGGGGGCTGGGGCAAATACGGCAAAATGTTTACAACTGGTAAATCTGGTTAAAGAGCGTTTAGAATTTTTTACAACTATTCTAGCAACTTTTAAGTTTGAAAATATATTTTAAGTTATAAATAAAATTAATTTTTAAAAAGCCCCAAAACATGGTCCTGGACCAGATGCATCTGAATCTCCCAGAGACTGGTTTAAAAATACTGTACTGGCAGATGCCTCAGTGACAGCTGTCAGATGGGATCCACAGGTGGAGAAGGCCTTGCGCCTTCTGCCACGCGAATACACACGACGACTGGGAAAATGAAAATGTAGGAGATGAAGATGATCATGAGAGAATACAGGAGGTTGGAACCAGCCACCATGAACATGGCAGTCTCATTGACATAAGTATCTGAGCAGGACAGGACAAAGAGAGGTTGGTTCTCACAGTAAAAGTGGTTGATTTCATTGGGTCCACAGAAGGAGAGACAGAGCACCAGAATGGTCTGTGCAAGACCATTTGCAAAGCCATAAATATAAGGAGTGAGTGGGCATCCCTGGTGGCTCAGTGGGTAAAGCATCTGCCTGTAATACAGGAGATCCGAGTTCAATACCTGGGTCAGGAAGATCCCCTGGAAAAGGAAATGGCAACCCACTCCAGTATTCTTGCCTGGGAAATCCCATGGACAGAGAAGCACGGCGGGCTACAGCCCTTAGGGTCACAAGAGTCAGACAGGACTTAGCGACTAAATCTACCTACCTACCTAATTATAAGGAGTAGCAATGAGAGAGAGACAGACACATTGAGACATTTTACTGCCTTATAACCAGGGTTTCCAGATGGCCACGTATCGGTCATAAACCATCACTGTAAGCATATAGCAATCTGTGAGCCCCAAGGAAATGAAAAAGTAACACTGTATAAAGCAATCAAGGAAGGAAATGGATTTCCTTTTGGATAAGAGAGTGACATTGGTGTCACTCCAGCATCTAAGGAGTGACATTGGTGGCATAACAGAGATCTACAAAGGAAAGGTAGCTGAAGAACATTGGAGTGTGAAGTTTTGAGTCACTTCTGATTAACAAAATCATGCTCTCATTGCTGATGACTGTGATCACGTAGATGACTGCTGCTGCTGCTGCTAAGTCACTGCAGTCGTGTCCGACTCTGTGCGACCCCATAGACGGGAGCCCACCAGGCTCCTCCGTCCATGGGATTCTCCAGGCAAGAGTACTGGAGTGGGGTGCCATTGCCTTCTCCCACGTAGACGACTAGGAAAATCACAAAAAGAATAGGCTGCAACTCAACTCAGTATGTCAGTCCCAGGAGCACAAACTCAGTCACCTCTGTGTACGGTTCTTTAACATTGTGTTTGCTCAGCTTCTAATGAGGTCTAAAGTAAAGAAAAATGAAAAAAAAAAAAACTGTACTGGCTCCCAAGCCCCAACCCAGAACACTGGAACCTACATCTCTAGGGCTGAGGTCTAGGAATGGCCTGTCAAGTAAGCGTTGGGAAAGAATGAAAAGAGCATCAGTGAGTTACAAGTCCCCAAAGCAGGTGAAGGGAATGGGGACAGAAAGAAAAAAACTAAA
This sequence comes from Bison bison bison, assembly GCF_000754665.1. Lineage (NCBI taxonomy): Eukaryota > Metazoa > Chordata > Mammalia > Artiodactyla > Bovidae > Bison > Bison bison. The sequence continues at coordinate 3,794,870 of NW_011494935.1, read as the reverse complement.
GAAATAATGGATGAAAATTTTCTAAATTTGACAAAAACTATAAACACAGAGATCCAAGAAACTCAGCAAACCCCAAACACAACAAACATGAAGAAAACCACAGGAAAGTACATCATAATTATGCAAAATTATGCAAAAATTATGCAAAATCAGTGATAAGTGGGGGAGGGAGGAAGCAGCCAGCAAAAAAAAGACATTACCCACAAGGTGACAAGGATAAGAAAAATAGCACATTTCCCCTTATTGAAAAAAAGAAAAACGCAAAAAGAAAAGACAGTGGAGCAGCACTTTTAAAGCACTGAAAGGAATAGACCTGCCAACCTAGGATCTGGCAATAAAGACTTTTTTCAGAAGTACAAAGCTGAAAGGATTCATCATCTGCTGACCCAGGCTACAGGAAATGTTAAAGAAAATTCTCCAGGCAGAAGGGAAAAGATACCAGGTGGCAATCTGGATCTACACAAAGGAAGAGCACTGAGAAAAATGATGTTTTCTTGTTATTTAAATCTCTTTTTAAAATAATTGACTGTTTAACAAAACATTGACAATGTACAATAGGGTTCATAATATACTAGAAAGTAAAAAATTATGACACCAATAGCACAAAGGGAGGGTCAGGAGAAATGACAATATATTGTTCAAGGCTCTTACTATATATTAAGTGATAGATCACTTGCAAGTAAATGATGATAAGTTCAAGATGTATACTATAAACTCAAAGCCACCTCTTAAAAAAGAGCTATCGAAAAAGTCCATTTTTAAAAAAAATTATCAATCCAAAGAAGACAGAAAAAAGGATCAAAGAACACATGAAATAAGTAGAAAACAATATTAATAGCAAGATAACAAACTTAATCACCTCTACAAAAAAGTTGCAAGAATAGAGAACCTAAGTCTACTCTTCATACAGATTCACCAATTTTTAAAGTCATTTCATATTTGCTCTATCACTCTCTCTACATATATTTTTTCTGAACCTTTTGACACTATATTGTAGACATCATATTCTTTTATGCAAAACACTTTCACATATATTTATTTCCTAAGAACAAGGAAATTCTCCTACATAACCACAGTCAAGTTACCAAACGCAGGAAATTTAACAATGATGCAATACTCTTACCTTAAAAAAAAAAGTACATTACAAAATTTCATCATTGCCCTAGTCGTGTTCCTTAGAATAGCTTTTTCCCAATCAGGGTTTTGATCCCAATGACACATTGCATTTAATTGTTATATATCTTCAATGCGCAAATTCAATATACAGCCCTTTTTTGTCTTGCTTGATCTTGCCATATTTTGAAGAGTACAGGTCAGTTGGGTGTTATTGTTGTTGTTTAGTTTGGTTCGGGTGAAGAACCTCCCTCATACTGTGGCTCCCTGATAAAAATAATTTTCTTTTACTCTAAATCATATCATGATACTGCTTCCTACTGAACTAAAAGCCTTGGAAGGGCAGGAATTGTGTCTTATTAACAGATGAGTTCTCAGTAAGTAGAAGGTACCCAGCACATGGTACATATTTTGGAAAGAACAAATGGAGAAGGGACAGAGGGTGCCGAGAAAGAGAAAGAGAGGAGAGAAATGAAGAAGAAAAGAAACCCTAGTGATATCACTAGCACCTGTTGAGTTCTCCACATGCTAGCATTCTTCTGAAAACCTAGACCCTCTGTCAGTAAAATGAGGAAGATCTGACATTCTGGGAATATCAGAGAAGCTAAGTGCAGCCTCAAAAAAATATGAGGAGGTGTGTCAAGGTTATCTAAAGGGACCTCCACAATGAGGGGGCCATGTAGAACAGCAGAGACCCATCTGGGGCAGCCAGAATGAAGGTAAAAAGTGGGTGGAAGCCACCCATCATAGTGAATGCCAAGCTCTCCTTCCAGACAGGGACCCTTAGAGCCACAGGTGGGGGCTAAAAACACCCTGTTTTTAGCACACGATGCTACCTCCTGGACTGTGAACATAAAATGTCAAAAAGCAGAGAGAGAAAATGAAGGAGGAGCCCAGAGCAGCAGAGATGAGAGCTAGAGGAAGCGTTCCGCTGATGTTCAAGTTCCTGGTTCCAGGCCATTGAAGGTCTGGCTTCCCTCCTGTCCTTACTTTCACAAAACGCCCTCCAGTCTTCAAGAGTTCTCTTTACTGAGGCTAACTCTAGCTGGTTGCTGTGTCTGCAGAATGTCTGTTGATTTGGGAGGGCTGCCTGTGATTGTTTGGGGAAGTCCCCCACTTAAGAGTCTTGGTGGGAAACAGAGAAGTTGAACATGTCAGTCACTCACTCTCCCAGGACCCTGCGCAGCTGGGATGGTCAAGCACATGATCCATGTGCAATCAACCAGATGTTACATGCAATGGAATGGAGCCCTCAAGGATGCATCTTAGTGGTTGGTGGCAACAGCTACACCTTCCATCCAGCATCACCAGTGGCAGTGAGGTAAGCTGGGATTGCTTGAAGGCAGTGGCATCCATGCTAGGTTGGGGCTGCATCATCACTCAGACCGCTATTGTGGCTGAGGCCTCACCTCCATTGTCACGCTCTGTATCTCATGCCTGTTCTGTAGCTTTCCTGACATTTCTATGAACCACCTGACACGCTTTCAATACATCACCTTCCTGCTTAAGTCAGCTGAATTGGTTTCTGTTATCTGCAAACTAAGAACTCCAACAAATGCAGTCACTTTCCATAAGAATCCTAACTCATTCAAGGATCTCAGTCTTGCCCAAGTCTTAAGTGCATATTTTGGTCTCTTGATGACCCCTCTCTCCAGTCACTAAATAATACTGTCTCCTGAGCCCACACAGGGAGAGTCAGCCTCATGTCAAGTCTTTGGGCAGAGAATTTCCTGCTGGACCTTATATTTTTGTATACAAGTATATGTTGCAAAGGCTACATTTGGCCCAGGTCCCACTTTAGTGTGAACAGGAAAAGGTGTGGCCATCAACTGGGATGCCTTGTGCAGGAAAAAACCTGCACAGCCACACGCAAAGGCCCTGGTAGCTTGGCTCCTGCATGCCCCTGCTAGCAGGGCTGAGGCTCACTTTGCTGGACTGTGAGGGAGAGAATGCTAAACACACGTTTGTAAATGGACAGGTTCTTCATTTGCTTTAGGTTCAGCAGGAACGCCTTGAAGGCATGGGCTTCACGGAAGCTTGCAAGCCAAAAAAAGCATAGAATCAGTGGTTTGCCACCTGGACTCCATGGAAGGATTTCCAGGGGTGTCTTGAAATAGCCTCAAATTTTATACAAAATGAGTGGGGACCTATGTTTTTCTGGAGACAGAATCTATATAACTCTCATCAGTTTGTCCAAAGGCTCTGTGACATCTACCCCACACGTACACAAATAAGTTGTAACTTAAAAACCACGGGCATGATCTAACCTTTATTTTACAAATAAGGAAAGGAAGAAACAAAAGTGTTCAGAAAGGTCAGAGAGCTCATTAGTGGTCAGGACAGAATGAAAATCCAGGTCCACAGCTCTAACAACAGAACTTTCTATGCTTCAGGGAGTTGTCACATGATCATCCAAAAAAAATGTCATCAGGAGAATTCCACCTGGTCAGGAATGTCCCAGCAGTGGCAGCAAGATCTCAAAGACAGGTGTGCCCAGGACAAGCGACACTGCTCTTTGAAATGTCAGGCTCTGCTGCCCCAGCCACCTTGCCCAGCCCCACAAGGGCGAGAACAGGCCTGCCATGGTGACAGAGCAGGTCAGGGGCCATCAAGGGGAACTCTGTTCTTCTGCTATTCCCCACCTCACCGCTCCACTCTCTCCTCGGTCCCACACGCACACACGCAGCCACCTGCACCAAGGGGGCCAGGCAGAGACGCAGGAAACCTGTGGGCTGGAAAGCCACAAGCTGCTCAGCTAAAGCTTTTGAAAAAAAAATTATTTTTTTCAAAAGTCCTAAAACCCACACAAATACACTCGGCCCTCATATTTAGCACCAAGGCTGTGTGTAAGTTAGACAGCCTTGCACATTCACATTTGCCTTTCTCAGACTAGGCTTCCCCTTATTGGGAAACATTCATCAGTTTTAAGATATTGGGGACAGGGCCACCAAACAGTTTCCCCAATGGCTTGCTTCCAAGTTTCACTTAAAATACATAAATAAATCTTAGGAAGTACCATAATAAACAGGAATCATTGCTGAGACATGGACAAGGAGCTGGAGTAAGCACCTAACATTATAATTTCATCTTCACAATATGGATAAATTCTATCACTGTCCCTACTGTTTAATTAGAGAAACGGGGGCCAAAGAGGGTAACTTGCTCAAAATTACTATACATACATGCCAGAGGTACGGCAAGGACAATACTTACAGGAGGCACAGCAAGGATTTAAATCCAGGTATCTTGGACTCCAGGTTCTAAACACCCAGCTGTTCTGCTACGTTAGGTTAAGCTGCCCCAAGGTAGAGACAGTGCTGGTCGGAATTTCTGGGAATCCGTGGTTTCCCCCAACCCCCTTCAAAGGTTCTAGACACACAATAGAAGGATACCCACCTTAAGTCCTAGATCTCCTTCAGATGAGAATCAGGGCTTCAGTCTTCGACTATTAGATCCAGAAGAACTTTAGAGATCATCTCTTCGAAGCTCGTTTTACAGGTGAGGCCAGAGAGGCCCAGAGAGGGCAAGTGATGAGTTCAGGACACACAGCTAGTAAGTGGTCCCTTGACTCCAAGTTCAGGAAGCCATCTGCTATACCTGTCTCCAGAATGGGAAACTTTTTATCCACTGCTGTAGGGTACACAGATAAAAGTTTAAATAATGTGGATTCTCTTAAACAGTGAGAAAAATATTCCCTTTCACTTTTCTTTTAGCTCTCTGATTACTTTAAGGATAGTCTTGGTTTGATATGACTATGTCTTTAACACTTCTTAAGCTCCTTTTTTATAGAGACAATGGACCTTTGGTGGGAAACCAAGATATAAATAACCAAAATATAAATAAGAATGTAGTAATTTGGCTTTATTTCTTTGGGGGTTTTGTTTTGGTTACCCTCTAGTTAAGCCAAGTGATATAAGCTTTAAATTTATACATTTATTTAAGGTTTCTATTTAAATATATGTATTTAGGTTAAAGAAAACTCCACTAGAGAAAAAGATTAAATGAATAGTTGAAAATTCAAAGTGGCTTAGTCGTGTCTGGCTCTTTGCGACCCCGTGGACTAGTCCATGGAATTCTCCAGACCAGAATACTGGAGTGGGTAGCCTTTCCCTTCTCCAGGGAATCTTCCCAATCCAGGGATCGAACCCTGGTCTCCCACATTGTAGGTGGATTCTTTCCTAGCTGAGCCACAGGGGAAGCCCCAGGTCCCTACAGCTTGCTATAATATAAAGTAACCTAAAAAATAATTTCAATGAAAATAAAACAAACATATAGCTTCGTGATCACTTTTTAAGCAAAAGATTGAACAACAAAAGTAAAACTTGAAAGAACATGACTCTAATCCTGGCGAGTTCATGTGACTAGAAATCTAGCACACCAACTTGGTGAGGTCAGCTCCATGCTCTGCGACTTCCTGTCTTCACTCCCCACGCGCCCCAGACCAGTTAGGAGCCATCAGGGAGAAAATCACGCCACCTCAGGAGAAGTGTGACATGAGGCCACTGCGACGGAGAGGGGAGCTGCCCAAAGATAACGCACGTGGACTGGGGAGCTCTTCGCAGCCGAGGACGAGATACACCGCCCCCTGGTGGACAGTTTGGGAATTTAGCCCGGCACTTTGCGTTCTCTGGTCTGTCACCAGCAAGCCTGCTATTCAACTGATAGGAAGTAATACTTTGCTTTTGTATTAAGTGTAAACATATATGTAAACACAGATATGTACTACTTTAGAATTTCACTTCAGGATAGTACGATAGGTGTTACAAAATACTTTCTAAAGAAAGGGGCGTTTGTGCCTGACAAGATTGAGAATCACCATCTTGGAGCAGTAAGACCTGCTCCCTGCTTTCAGGGCTCACCACTGAGGGCAAGCTCCACTGGAGACCATTTCCCCTGCCTGACAAGACTCTCTTTGGTCTTCTCCTTCTGTCCAGATCTTGCCTCCCTTTCCAGCTCACAGCCATCTCACCCTCCTCTGCTATCAGCACACTTCCTCTGGATTTGAATCAGCTCCACCACAATGGACTTCACACAAGTTACCTAACCAATCAGAGCCCAGGCTTACAGCTATTAAATGAGTGCCCATAACCTACCCCTGGTGGTGGTCTGAGAGTTCAGGAAATGTTGCAAGAGAAGCACTTAAAACGGCCTGGAATAGAGTCCATGATTCTCAATGTCAGATGATGGTGGCCACACCCACAATCTCCTTTCCACCAACACCTTCCCTTCAGTTTTATTTAAAGTGAGTGAAAAGTGAAGGTCACTCAGTCATGTCCGATTCTTCGCAACCCCATGGACTATACAGTCCATGGAATTCTCCAGGCCAGAATACTGGAGTGGATAGCCTTTCTCTTATCTTCCCAACCCAGGAATCAAACCAGGGTGTCCTGCATGGCAGGTGGATTCTTTACTAACTGAGCTATGAGGAAAGCCCCTTTATTTATTTAGAGGTCTCAATAAATCTGTATTGACTGATAAAAAAAATGAGTCAGGATTTTCAGACAAAATTTAGCACACTCACAAAGCTATGAGTGTCCTAAGACAAAAACCGGCAATTGCCACCCATCTCAGCTAGAACATTTCCAAATTAGAGAAAGGAGCCAGTGGATGAATAAGAAGGCAGAAGGTGCCCTCTACTGGCATAGTTACATATCTCGGGAAGAAAGGTAGGTTCTGAAAATGGAAAGCAGAAAAAGGTAGTGTTATTTTCAAGAAGGACAAATCCAAGTTAAATTAAGTTCTAGGGACAGCAATGCCTGGAAGACACAGCAGGAATTTATTGTCTCCTCAGTGGACTGTCACAATGCCTTTATTATCTGACTTTACCCACAGGAAGTGGCTTGCTCAAGGTGAGGTCACGAGTCAAGGGTAGAGCTGGGAATTGAACTCACAGATGCCAACTACAAATCCAGAAATCTCTACCCTGCTGGGCAGCAAACCTCTTCAGAGTAGGAGCTGTGACTTATGCCATTTTACATCCTGCCAGCACTTAGCAAAGAGTTATGCACTCAGTCAGTTGTTACATGAAGTAATAATCAACATTTGTGAAATGATCACTCTGTACCCAAATATCACTGTGCAAAGTGACTATAATACATTACTTCACTTGTTCACAACACTTGCCTGAAGTGGCCTAGTTCATAGACATACTCTCTCTAAAGTCTTAGAGAGGTCGAGAAACTTGCCTAAGATCATAAAGCCTAGATTCCCACCTAAGCATACTAACTCCAGAGCCTGGCCTCTTATCTATTAGTTCTCAAACTGTTGGATCCCTAGATTCCTTTACAATCTTAAAAATTATTAAAGACCATAAAGAGCTTTTGTTTTGCTTATAAGGATTATATCTATCAGTATATACAGCATTACAACTCAAAATGCTTATTTGAAATATTTACTAGTTGATTTAAATATTGTTATAACCCCTTTAATGTTAAAAAAATATTTAGTGAGACTGCCACTGTTCCACATTTTTGCAGATTTCTTTAATATCTGGCTTACAAGAAGACAACTGGGTTTTCATATCTGCCACCGCAATCAGCTGTGGTGTCATACTTCTATAAAACTGCACTATATGCTTATGAAAAGGGCAAATAACATCTTAGTGTGATTACTGAAATGGTCTTAACCTCACACATCCCTAATAGAGACCCAGACACCCTTGGAGAACCACTGCTTTGTGACCACCCATCTATAGGGTGAATAAGTCCCTTCTCCCAGAAGTTCATTCCACCTGAAAGATTCCTACTGACTTTTCAAACACCTTTTCTTTCTCTTTTTCCCTCCATTCTTGCTCTTCTCCTGGCAACTGCATGTCTTCTACTAAGTCAACATTTTCTCTCACTGTGCTCTGGATGTAGTCTGTCAAGGCAATGATGAGCCTCAAGATGGAACCCTACAAGCAGTGAAGAGAGGCTCTGCCTTAATCCTAGATGCCTCTATCTGAAGACCAAGGAGCATAAATGATTAATTCCTGCTATTCCATTTTTAAGGAAAAGAACTTCTCAAAAACTCTCACTCAATTTTATCAAGACTAAGAAGCCTAATATTAAGAAGTTGTAATCATTTAGGTTTTATTAAGTAGTCATCAACAGCAATATCCTAAAAGTCAGTCACATTTCACAGCTAGAGGGAATCATGGCCCCCGGCTGCCATCTCTCCCGGGCTGCCCATGAGCATCAGTTAAGAGGGGCCTCTGCTCCACTGCTGCTTCCAGACCACACACCCCGCCCCTCTGCCCTGAAACCCCAGCTCGCAATCTCTCATCATCAGAATACACCATCCATTGCCAGTTTTGTTGCAAATGCCTGGGTCAGTCCCTCCCCTGCTTGAAGAATTTAACTACTAGCTCACTGCCATTCTCTCTAAAACCACTCCTTCTTTCTGTTTATTCCTTCTAAGACCCCGCTCTCAAAATTCCCATAGTTCTCTTCCAATGCGCTTGGCTTCCACTACCTGAGTCACTGACTGCTGTGGTCATCTCCTGGATGATATCACTACCAACAACTTCAAACTGTCTATAATCTGATCCTCAGGCACCCCAGGCTCCCGCTTCCTGGCTCAGTGATACCCTGTCCCCAACAACCCTTTAGTCCCCCAGGGACCAACACTTCAGATCCAACTCATTTCCTCAAACTCATGGCTCTCATGATTCTACATGATTTAGTCCCTGCCTACCTCTCTGGCATTGTCTCCCAGTCCTCTCCCTATTATTCACAACCCACCAGCCCTTCTGACCCCTCTGCATTTTCTCAAACAAGTCCATTCCTAGCTCAGGGCCTTTGTACTTGCTCTCTTCTCTGCCTAGACAGTCCTACTAAAGGCGCATGTCCTCAAGACTCCTCCCTTACCTCTTTCAAATTTTTGTTCATAAGTACCTTCTCAATGTGACCCTCTATAATCTATTTAAGATTTCAACCCATCAACCCAAAGGACATACACTCTCTTCCCTACTTTACTTTTTCCATGCCACTTATCACTACAGCATACGGTATAACTTACTATTATTTTGCAGATAGTCTATTTCCTCCAACTAGGATGAAGGTAGAGATTTGTATCCCTTTTATTCAACTATATTCCTAGTACCTAGAATGGTGTCTGGCACCTAGTGACCACTCAATAGATATTTTCTACATGAAAAAGGAAATTGGATTATGACTATTTCAAACAATTAAAAAAGCTATTAAGCCATCTTCTACATAAAATTTTAAACTGCAAAGCACCTAGCAATTTTTCAGAATTTATCAAGAATCATTATTCGAAGTTTTAACAGGTTTAAAAGTGAAGTCCAAGTTATGTTTATGCCACTTCCACTTAGCCTTGCCTCTTTAATGGAAAGACACATCTGTTGGGGGCTGAATTGGTCTCTCCTCACCACACCCGGAATTCATATGGTGAATTCTTAAGCCCAGTACTTCAGAATGTGACTACATTTGGACATAGGGCCTTGAAAGAGCTAATTAAATCAAAATGAGGTCCTTAGGGTAGACCCTAATCCAATATGACTAGTGTTTTTTAGGACACAGACAACACCCAGCAGCCACTTGTCATACTTCCTGCTGTAACTCAATCCCACAAACTGATTGTCTACCCCTGAAAGGGCTGTGGACTTAGAGACCGCAAAGATAAACCACTCCTCTGCAAGCAATCACTTGAGCTAGGGACGAATGGAAGATCTGCCATTTCATTGTTCCCATTGCTTGAGCACATGGGGCTTAGGTCCCCAAAAGCCACTAAGCGCACCATCTTCTAAAGTTTGTTCTGGGCTTGCTGAGAGATGTCAGAACCAGCCATCAACCATCAGGGAAGGAAAGCCTGATAAAGTTAGCTTTGGGGTGTCTGCAGGGAAAACCCAGGGGCTTCCTTGGTGGCTCAGTGGTAAAGAATCAACCTGCCAATGTAGGAGACCTGGGTTTGATCCCTGGGCCAAGAAGATTCCCTGGAGAAGGAAATGGCAACTCACTCCAGTATTCTTCCCTGGGAAATTCCATAGACAGAGGAGCCTGGTGGGCTACAGTCCTCTGGGTCACAAGAGTCAGATATGACTGAGCAACAAGGGAAAACCCACGTCCATGGTGGGAGAGCATGGTTCCTCCCCTCCTGTAGCCAAGAGTAGCTCTAAACAAATCTCATATGAAGACTGGGGGGACCTGCAAGAAGGTGTCCCCCAGATGCACACCTGCTGGGCTGCAGAAATTACAGGCCCTCCTGGTGCCACTAATAGAGCATGGTGAGGAGCATCCTGTCTGAGAACATGGTGGGTGTCCTTTTACTCTTCTCACTGCATCATGGGGACGGAGAGGGGATTGTTGGCCTGTGGGAACATGAACTCAAACAATGGTGCTGCTCCTGGCCCAGAGATGGCTCACGGGCCAGAGTAGCCCAGGACTAAAGGGTCTAAAGAGCCTCTGATGTGATGTGCCTCAAAAACCTTCACCCCATCCAAATCTCTGTGGCCCTCGAAGGGCCCTATGGTTATTATTGTGGACCCTGGTGGTTATTAATGGAAGTGCAGAGGCCATGGATGGCCCTGGGACCAAGCAAGAGGAGTCCCACAAGGGAGAAGTGTGGGAAGAGGCATGGCTGCCATTCTCAGGAGGGCAGGGATCCATAGCCATGGAGCAGCATGTGATCACACATACATACCCACACAGTGGTGGCCACCAGCACTACACAGAGCAACACCCAGAGCAAAGCCAGGACATTCCCCATAACCAGCATGCAGTCAGTCACACAAGGAGAATCTCTCTTCTTCCAGTTGCCCCCCGCCCCTGCCCCCCAGCACTGGGCTGCAGAAGACCCATGAGGGGCTTGGCAGCTTCAGGGCAGGGGAGGGGGTTCAAGAGAAGAACATGCAGCGTTGGTTCAGTCCCAGCACTAGCTTATGCTGGGCCACAGGGAGAAGGCTTGCAATGAGTTTGAGACTGGAGCTTTTAGACAAATAGCACTGAGCCTTATATTCTAAGCTCCAAATTCATTTTGACCAAAAGTAACCAGAGAGCTATGGAATCTGTTGAAATCCTGTTAAGCATCACCTACCACCCACCCTAAAGGAAATCAACCCTGAATATTCATTGGAACGACTGATGCTGAAGCTTCAATACTTTGGCCACCAGATGTGAAGAGATGACTCATTGGAAAAGACCCTGATGCTGGGAAAGATTGACGGCAGGAGGAGAAGGGGGTGACAGAGGATGAGATCATTCAATGCCATCATTGATTCAATAGACATGCGTTTGAGCAAACTCCAAGAAATAGTGAAGGGCAGGGAAGCCTGGCACGCTGTAGTCCATGGGGTAATAAAGCATCAGACACAACTGAGTGACTGAACAACATAAAGGCAAGGTCAACAAAACACCACTGGTAGTAATTACTGAAGAAAGGAAACCGGTTCACATTTCTACCCTGATGGCTGGGAACTTTTCAGAACACAAACAATCATCTACCAGGGCAGGGGGAGGGGAGGATGGAACGGGAGGTCAGCCCCATATTTTTGCTCTGCCCACAACTCTCTGAGGAAACCTTTGATGAGGGAAGGCTCCTCAGCCCTGACTCTGCATGATGTTATCATTGGACACAGTGCAGTCACCAGATCTCCCTGGACACAGTCCCTCATTTCAGCAAATACTGGAACACCTACCACATTCCAGGCAAGACAGAAGATAGACCTCAGCCAGCTGCTGGGGAAGCAGAAGAGACAGCCAGACACACCTTAGTCTGATAAGCACTAGAAGTTTAAGGGTCTGGGGCTAATTGAGCAAAAAGAAAGGAACCTAACTTAATATTAGGGTATTAGGAAAAGCTTCTGGTAAGAGAAGCTGTCTCTGTGGAGAGCTAAAGGATGGATGGGTGTGAGTTGAGTCACTAGGAAGAGATTTCCAGGTGATTCCTCACATCATCATGTCCCTGGGAGCCACCACATAACCTTAGGAGCCATGTAGAATTTATCCCAAGGCCAAATGGGCTTCATTAAAAAGTAAATGAAATGAGGACTGACTGCTTAATGGGCAGTGAAATTAGGTAGTGGTCGTGGCTGCCTAGCAATGCAAATGTACTAAAAGCCACTGAATTATACACATTAAATGGTTAAAAATTTTAAATGGTGAATTTGATGTATGTAATTTTACCTGGAAAAAAAAAAGAAAAGATGATACCTGGAGGGAACTTTTGATTTCAACCAAGTAAGATGGAATAAGGACCAATTTACCCTCCTGCCGAAAACAACTAAAACCAAGACAAATCTAAGAAACGTGGTTTCCAGGAGAATAGACATTGGGCAAGAAAAGACAGCAATCCCTGAGGAATGGGAAACAAACGAAGTGAGTTCTAGGACTGCCCCAGCATATTACTTTGTGGGCTTTAAGGCCACAAAGTGGCCAGTCCCCAGAGTTGAAGAAACAGCAGAAACTCAGGAAAGACCATGGCAGCTAGAGCACTAGAGAGGAAGAGAGAACCCTGAAAATCTGCAGAGGGTCTCTGTCAAGTCCACTACATGCATGCAAGAAACTGGATTGAAGGGAAGAAGGCCAGAGCTCAGACAGAGCTGGGAATAGCACCGTTCCCAACAGCCAGGCTGTAAAACCTCATAATTTATGGAACGGTGATTGGACTACTAAGAGTCTTAACCACATTCCTCAAAAAATTAATAACAGAACCACCATATGATCCAGCACACCTAGCACACATCAGAGAATATGAAAACAGGATTTCGAAGAGATGTCTGCTGCATGTTCACTGCAGTATCATTCACAGATACAAAAACAACCTAAGTGTCCATCAACAGATGAATGGGTTAAAGAGATGTGATATACATATATACAGACACACACCATGGAATATTATTCAGCAGTAAGAAGGATATCCTGTCATTTCAACAACATGAATATACCTTGAGGACATTATGATAAGTGAAATAAGCCAGAGAAAGACTAATACTGTATGTATGGTGTCACTTGTATGTGGATTTTTAAAAGTCAAATTTATAGAAACAAGTAGAGTGAGATGTTGATCAAAAGGTACAAACTTTGTTATAAGACAAATAAGTCCCTAGGATCTAATGTACAGCATGGTGTTATGGCTAAGAATACTGTATTATATAACTGAAAGTTGTTAACATCTTAAATGTTCTCACCACAAAAAAAGATGAACATGTGATGGAGGTATTAGCTAACACTATAGTGGTAATCATTTTGTAATATATGTATCTCAAATCAACACACTGTACACCTTACACAGTGCTCTATGTCAGTTATGTTTCAATAAAGCTGAAGGAAAACACAGAGACTGGGGCCAGACAGACAAGAGTGTGACTCTAGGCTCCAACAACCTGCCACCTGTCTCACAAACTTTGGAAGCCTCATTTCCTCATTTGTAACACAAAGATTCATTTTATAAAGACAGATGGGAAAACACATAGTAAAAAGTTGTACCTCAGTACTAAGGGGAAATTAACCCTGAAAATGAAAGTGAAAGTGAAGTTCCTCAGTCGTGTCCCACTCTTTGCGACCCCGTGGGCTGTAGCCTACCAGGCTTCCTCTGTCCATGGGATTCTCCAGGCAAGAATACTGGAGTGGGTTGCCATTTCCTTCTCCAGCGGATCTTCCCGATCCAGGGATCAAACCCAGGTCTCCCCCATTGGAGGCAGATGCTTTAACCTCTGAGCCACCAGGGAAGCCCAAAAATTAACCCTAGTCCTGTCTAAAACACCTTAAAAGATTCAAATGAATCAAACTGTTTCCAAGTATTAATAGCTTATTCATATCCTAGAACAAAGTTTAACAATGTTTCTAGAAATGTAAAAATACTCCATTAAAAAAAAAAGTAAAATTCACATCTGATACCTAATTAAAAATTGTCAAAGCAGTAGGAAAACATGAACTGTAAAGAGGAGAAAAAAACAAACAAAAAAGTCAATCGAAACCAACCCAGAGTTGACACAGATGTCAGAATGAGCAGACAAGAACATTAAAACAGAGATTATAACTGTATTCTGTATTTTCAAAACACTGATTAGAGAGAAGATATTTTAAAAAAGACTGTAATCAAATTTCTAGAGGTGAAAACTACAGTGTCTGAAATTAAATGATACCATAACATTTGCTGAGTGGGAAAACTTGTTCTGGGTGCCAACTGGAGAAAGGTTTTAGGAAAATAATATTAAGGTAGGAATAAAAAGCTGTTATACAGTGGAAGTGAGAAATAGATTTAAGGGACTAGATCTGATAGACAGAGTGCCTGATGAACTATGGACGGAGGTTCGTGACATTGTACAGGAGACAGGGATCAAGACCATCCCCATGGAAAAGAAATGCAAAAAAGCAAAATGGCTGTCTGAGGAGGCCTTACAAATAGCTGTGAAAAGAAGAGAAGCAAAAAGCAAAGGAGAAAAGGAAAGATATAAGCATCTGAACGCAGAGTTCCAAAGAATAGCAAGAAGAGATAAGAAAGCCTTCCTCAGCGATCAATGCAAAGAAATAGAGGAAAACAACAGAATGGGAAAGACTAGAGATCTCTTCAAGAAAATTAGAGATACCAAGGGAATATTTCATTGAGCAAAGATGGGCTCAATAAAGGACAGAAATGGCAGGAACCTAACAGAAGCAGAAGATATTAAGAAGAGGTGGCAAGAATATACAGAAGAACTGTACAAAAAAAGATCTTCATGACCGAGATAACCACAATGGTGTGATCCCTCACCTAGGGCCAGACATCCTGGAATGTGAAGTCAAGTGGGCCTTAGAAAGCATCACTATGAACAAAGCTAGTGGAGGTGATGGAATTCCAGTTGAGCTATTTCAAATCCTGAAAGATGATGCTGTGAAAGTGCTGCACTCACTATGCCAGCAAATGTGGAAAACTCAGCAGTGGCCACAGGATTGGAAAAGGTCAGTTTTCATTCCAATCCCAAAGAAAGGCAATGCCAAAGAATGCTCAAACTACCGCACAATTGCACTCCTGTCACATGC
>NW_011494935.1:3755499-3779514 GCF_000754665.1 Bison bison bison | reverse complement strand
GCTCCAAAATCACTGCAGATGGTGACTGCAACCATGAAATTAAAAGACACTTACTCCTTGGAAGGAAAGTTATGACCAACCTAGATAGCACATTCAAAAGCAGAGACATTACTTTGCCAACAAAGGTCCGTCTAGTCAAGGCTATGGTTTTTCCTGTGATCATGTATGGATGTGAGAGTTGGACTGTGAAGAAAGCTGAGTGCCAAAAAATTGATGCTTTTGAACTGTGGTGTTGGAGAAGACTCTTGAGAGTCCCTTGGACTGCAAGGAGATCCAACCAGTCCATCCTAAAGAGATCAGTCCTGGGTGTTCATTGGAAGGATTGATGCTAAAGCTGAAACTCCAATACTTTGGCCACCTCATGGGAAAAGTTGACTCATTGGAAAAGACCCTGATGCTGGGAGGGATTGGGGCAGGAGAAGGGGATGACAGAGGACGAGATGACTGGATGGCATCACCTAGTCGATGGACATGAGTTTGAGTAAACTCCGGGAGTTGGTGATGGACAGGGAGGCCTGGCGTGCTTGGGGCTGCAAAGAGTCAGACACGACTGAGCGATTGAACTGAACTGAGAACATCCCAGGTGAGAAAAGATGGTGGTCTGCATAGGAATGACACGCACTGGAAGAAGCAGGCCTTTGTGAAACATTTAAGAGAAGGATTTGGCAGGATGAGGTAGAGTACTCAGGTGTGTGAGGTAAGGAAGCTGAAGGTGACTATGTGAAATGTAAGATGATGGGAAGTGAGCAGCTTCTCCACTTGAGGTGAGGTCAGGGAGCATCAACTGTGCCTTACGTGGAATCAGAAATGGGTAATGGAAATGCAATTCAGGAGGTATGAAAGTCACTCGGTTGTGTCTGACTCTTTGCAACCCCATGTACTATACAGCCTATGGAATTCTCCAGGCCAGGATACTAGAGTGGGTAGCCTTTCTGTTCTCCAGGGGATTTTCCCAACCCAGGGATCGAACCCAGGTCTCCTGCATTGCAGGCGGATTCTTTACCAGCTGAGCCACAAGGGAAGCCCTCAGGACGTGTGCTTGCACACTTCAGTCGTGTCTGACTCCATGTGACACTATGGACTTCAGTCTGCCAGGCTCCTCTGTCCATGGGATTCTCCAGGCAAGAATACTGGAGTTGGGTTGCTGTGCCTTCCAACAGAGGATCTTCCCAACCCAGGGATTGAACCGGCATCTCTTGTGTCTTCTGCATTGGTAGGTGGGTTCTTTACCACCAGTGCCACCTGCGAAGCCCAATTCAGGAGGTATCTGCTATGAAATCAGGTGATGCCTCCTGTAGGGGCCATACCGGGAACAGGAACAGTAAGCTCAAAAACTGAAAGATGGGTACATCTGGCTTCAGGGGAGAGGGAGGACAGAAGAGGAGGACACTGGAAGGCCAGGTAGGGCTCAGATCAGGCAGAGCTTACAGCGCCAAGGAGACAAATTCAGATGTTACCTGAGGTAGGATGGGAATCTACTTGGATTACAGTCTAAGCAGCGGACTGACAATTAGATTGGCCTTTTCAACTGTCACTCTGGTCGATGGTTTGAATGGACTGGAAGTGGCATAAGCAGAAGCAGAATGACCAGTTCGAGGCCTTTGATTGTCATGAGAGATAACAGCTTGCATCGGAAGGGTGGGAAAGAAGTGAGCAAACTAAAACTAGAAATGTATACTAGAAGCAGAACCATCACATTTGGTTTGAGATGAGTAAATGCCCTTTATGGAGGTAGAGAAGGCTAGCAAAGGGCAGATTTGAGGGGGGAGAATCAAGAGTTCTAATTTATATATATTAGATGAGATCTGAGGTAAGCAACTATAGACAGGGGTCTCAGAGTTCAGGGGAGAGAAGTGGGCTAGAGACACAAACACAGCACAGAGGTGGGATTCCAAACTGCAGCAGTAGATAATAAGATCACAAGGAGAAGGTTTGTAGAGTGAGAAGAGAGGCCAACACTGAGACCTTACAATGTGACATTTAAGATAGATATGGAGATAAGGATTTTAAGGTGAAGTTGAGACTAAAGAAGTTGCAAAAATTAAATAAAACAAAATGGAGAGGAAGATGATAACTGAGAGGGGAAGTGACCCGGAGCACATGTGGAGACACTGGCCTATGATCGCAGGAAGGACACCTCTTTTGCAGGATTCAGGCAGCTTATAGAATAAATGACTGTTGGTGGGAGCCTTCCTCTGCTACAGAGAGGTACCCTACCTGAGAGGCAGGGGTGCTGGGGAGAAAGGTAAAAGTTTAGAGAGTGGAGAAGGTATGAATAAGCCACAAGGACCTACTATACATATAGTACAGGGAACTCTCTTCAGTACACTGTAATAACCTGTATGGGAAAAGAATAGATATATGTATAAATATAGATATATGTATAAATAAATCACTTTACTATATACATGAAACTAACACAACATCGTAAAACAACTATACCCCAATATAAAATAAAATTTTTTAAATAAAATTTTTTGCCACTTTAAAAAAAGAGAGGAGGTATGAAAACAGTTGACTCAAAGTAGGAGGATAAGTATGAGCGTAAAACTTGTCAGGCCGTGTTGCGTGGGGTCAGCTCCCAAAGCTGGTTGATCCTGAATCCTTAGCGATGCTAACTGGCTGCAGAAGATGGTTTTCTCTGGGAATGCTCTTCAGTTCTCAAAGACACTAACATACGACAGTATGGCATTCAATCCCCAGCCTCTTTTGAGGCTGTCCCAGAATCAGCTGCCCAATCTCCAACTTAAGTCACAAACTGGATGTTCAGACATCCTACAACCTTCGGAGCAGGTAGTAAGGCAAGGTCAAAACCTGACACTCCCAACTCCACAATGAGGTCAGTGGGTAATCAACAATAGGAAGGCAATCTCTCAAACCTCCAGGCCCTCAAGGTTCCAAAGGGAAGGGCATTTTCTTTCTTTCAATGGTATAATCCTATTAATATACAAATTTTCATAAGATTATGCTAATCTCAAATGCGTGTGTGCACGCGCGCGCACACACACACACACACAAGATAATCCTGGTAAGAAATGAACACATAGCTTTACAGATATTTTCATACTTGCTCTGGAAATAGGGAGACCAATTTGGACTCTTACAGATCATGATGATGACAAAGAAATGATCTTGAAGAGATAACAGTGGAAACAAGACTAAGGATTCAGGAGGAATCAAGGAGTTGGAACTGGAAGGATGACAAATGGTAGGAAGAAAGCACAAGAAAGAGTCAAAAATGTACACAGAAACCAACCCCTCATACAAGCGTCCTCAGGTGTTTTTACAAGGATGTTTGCTATTGCACAGTTTAGAATTAGAAAATATGATACAGTTATACAATGGAATAAAATATGTTCATTAAAAAAGGATAAAGTAGATCTACATATGTAGACATGGAAAGACATACAATGTTCTTAGACTGGAAGAATCATTATTGTCAAAATGATGACACTACTCAAGGCAATCTATGGATTCAATACAATTCCTATCAAATTACTACTGATGGTGTTTTTCACAGAACTTAAACAAAAAATCTTAAAATTTTTATGAAGACACAAAAGACTCTTAATAGCCAAAGAAACTTTTAGAAAGGAAAACAGAACTGGAGCAATCAGGCTCCCTGACTTCAGACTATACTACAAAACAACAGTCATCAAAACAGTATGGTATTGGCACAAAGACAGAGCTATAGATCAGTGGAACAGGATAGAAAGCCCAGAAATAAACCCACCTATGGTCACCTAGTCTATGACAAAGGAGGCAAGAGTATACAATGGAAAACAGTGCTAGGAAAATTGGAAAACTACAAGTAAAAAAAAGAAATTAAATAACCTTTAATACCATACACAATTACTCAAAATGGATTAAAGACCTAAATGTAAGACCAGATACTATAAAACTCTTTTAGAAAAAACACATGGAGAATACTCTGACATAAATCACAGCAATATCTTTTTTGATCCATCTATTAGAGTAATGGAAATAAAAATAAACAAATAGGATGTAATTAAGCTCAAAAGCTTTTGCACAACAAAGCAAATCATAAACAAACAAAAAAAAACCACCTACAGAATGGCAGAAAATACTAGCAAAAAATGGGACAAAGGATTAATCTCCAAAATTTATTGACAGCTCATGCAGCTCAATAAAAATAATAATAATAATAATAATAATAAAACTGGGCAGAAGACCTAAATAGATAAATCTCCAAAAAAAAAAAATTACAGATGGACAAGAAGCACATGGAAAGATGCTCAACATCACTAATTATTAGAGAAATGCAAATCAAAACTACCTTACCTCACCTCACACTGGTCAGAAAGGTCATGATCAAAAAGTCTACAAATAACAAATGCTAGAAAGGGTGTGGAGAAAAAGGAACCCTCCAACACTGTTAGTAGGAGAGTAAATTGGTACAGCTACTATAGAAAACAGTATGAAGTTTCCTGAAGAAACTAAAAATAGAGGTACCATATGATCCATCAATCCCACCTCTGGGCATATATCCAGAGAAAAACATGGTTCAGAAGGATTCATGCACCCCAGTATTCACTGCAGCACTGTTTACAACAGGCAAGACACAGAAGCAACCTAAATGTCCATCAACAAATGAACTGATAAAGATGTGATATATACACACAGTGGAATATTACTCAGCCATTAAAAAGAATGAAATAATGCCATTTGCAGCAGCAAGGATGGACTTGGAGATTAACATACTAAGTGAAGCATGTCAGAGAAAGAGAAATATCATGTGAATTTACTTATACATGGAAGCTAAATATATATATATACACCCACAAATAAACTTATTTATAAAACAGAAAGACTCACAGTCTTAGAGAACTTATGGTTACCAGAGGGGAAGGTGGAGAGAAGGAATAGATTGGGAGTTTAGGACATGTATACACTGATATATTTAAAACAGGTAACGAGGACTTACTGTATAGTACAGGGAACTCTGCTCAATACTCTGTAATAACCTAAATGGGAAAAGAATTTGGAAAAGAATACATATATATATACAACTGAATCACTTTGCTGTACACCTGAAAGTAACTACATTGTTGATCATCTGTACTCCAATATAAAATAAAAAAAAAAATTTAACGTATAGTGCACCTTGGAAATAGTATATATGGTTTCTATGAGAGCAAAAGAACTTTTAAGAACTCAAGATGGTATATACAAAAGAGCATTTCTCATTATGGGATCCCTGGAACACTGCAGAGTTGTTTCTATATTTCAAAGGGAAAATATTAGTGAAATTTATATTTGCAGATATAAGAAAAAATTAAATGCATCAATAGTACAGAAGGATGATACTCAAAGTGTATATTGATACAGAGGCAGCACAACTAACCACCCCATATATACTCTTTTCAATAAGTGGATTTTGCTACGTATCTTGTCAAAATTTCAAATTTTTCTGTAATATTTTTTTGTTTTATATACAGTTGAGGTTTATGTATACAGTTTAAGATATATGTATATTCATTGCTGAAAATACTTTGCTATGATTTTGCAGAAAAATACTATTAAATAAATGATAAATGAAAAACAAAAGAAAATCTTTCCATAGCACCCAACACCCCCATGCCAAACTCAAAACCCCTTGCACAGTTCAAATAGCCATATGGTCCTTGCTTCACTCTCCTTTGTTGGCAACCACACTGCTCAAACCTAAAGCAGGAAAAAAACAAAGGCAATTTTCATTTAACAAGCTGTGTTCACTTGCCTCCTGCCATTTGCAAAAGCTGTTCCCTCTGCTCAGAACACTTCTCTTCCTTCAAGGCTCCATCCACATGTACTTCCCCAGGAAGCCTTCCCTAGACTGGGCTGGGGAGTGTTTCGCAAGAACTGATCCTCCCCACCCCATGTGCATCTTCCTGTATCACAATGGCATTTGATACCTCTCTCTCTACTTGATGCCAGACATCTGAGGGCAGGGGCAATATTGTTATTTAACCACGGTAGGCTTAGTTCCTAGCACATTGGGCCTAATAAATGATAAATGATTAAATGACTGGAAAGAACAAAGTCAAATTAGGATTTCCATCATAGTACTAACCCTTCTGGGACTTGGTATAGGGACTAACTTTCCTTATACAGGTCAGATCAGAATTAGTCTAATAGAGGGAGAAGGCAATGGCACCCCACTCCGGTACTCTTGCCTGGAAAATCTCATGGATGGAGGAGCCTCCTAGGCTGCAGTCCATGGGGTTGTAAAGAGTCAGACACGACTGAGCGACTTCCCTTTCACTTTTCACTTTCATGCACTGGAGAAGGAAATGGCAATCCACCCCAGTGTTCTTGCCTAGAGAATCCCAGGGACGGTGGAGCCTGGTAGGCTGCTGTCTATGGGGTCGCACAGAGTCGGACACGACTGAAGTGACTTAGCAGCAGCAGCAGCAGTCTAATAGAGAATACTAACAATATATTTTTTAAAAATTCTAATTGCGTTCCTATTGAAGGTTAATTGGAATTTGAAACCTGAAAAAATGCCAATGCAAAAATAAGTTAGGTGTGGATAAACTTTACATAAGTAAGATTATGCTTAAATGCAGTGTAGGGGAACAGTGTGATTGAAAGGAATAAACTAATTCTACATTTAGGACAGATCAGATTTCCAAACAAGCCTTCTCATAAGCTTTCTGTTAATGAAGCCAAACAACACGTGATACTTAGTAAACTGCTACAAACAGCAACAATACCCACAAAAAGAGAATTATCTATATCAAAGAAGCATCTGTTTAAAATTCTCAAAGTCAACAAATATTAAGCACTTTGAGTTCTGATAAACAGTGGAGAGAAGATTATTTGTGCTCAGGTCTGACCAAGGACCTGGTAAAGAACTGACCCCTTGCTCCTAGATCTTTGTTTCCTCCACAATAAACCACTTTCCAAAGTTTCTAAATGTATTTATTATAGGGTATGAAAGCCACTCAGAATTAGGCTTAGCTGTCAAACTGGCCTGATTATACCTGAGGATGTGAAGTCTAATCCTCTTCCTTAAAGTCACGTACCAAGTTGTCTTATTTTAAAAATCTTTCTACTGATTTCAGAAATCCAGACTGATTCAGTAATGTTTAGAAGGTCAAAGTTTTAAAGTCAGGACCAGTGACTGTGTATGCTCCTGTCATTTCATGCCTAGTATCCTGTAGATTCCTCTAATAATAATGGGAAAGAAAGGGCTCACATTGTAACTTGCTTATGGATACTACAGACATTCCAGGAGAAAGATTTCCTGTATAGGTTAGTATTAAGCAAGGATCAAATTCAGTTGACTGGCCAGGCAAGTTAAGTGAGTTAAAAAGGCTGGGTCACAGAAGAGACAGAATAAGAGGAATGCTTCACTTCTCCTTTCAAGCCATCTTACACAGGGTCTAGAAGACAGAACCCACACTCCACCTAAAAGGCAGCCAGCACTCTCACCACTCGACCAAGTGCTGGAAACAAGGGCCTACTATTTAACAGGTCTGCCTTTCAAAGAGAATCTCTAAAATAAGTATATGTAAAACTCTAACTTAAAATAGTGGCAACAGTTAATTTTTTTAAATCATCATCAACCCTTTCTGCCCAATAAGAAAAACAATCCAGAGGCAACCATTAGCAATCTGATATTTTGATTCTGATATCAGTTATGGACTCAAAATACCAGTTCTATCATTTTCTAGCACTTCATGCCTTCGGCACATGAAGCTTCTAAACTTCAATGTCCTCCTCTGAAAAACAGGATCATGAACATGAAACATAACGCTTATTAAAAAGACTTAAAAACAATTCCCAACACAGAGTTAGCAACTAAATAGTTTCCTAGGGTAAAGAGTAGATCTCACTACCAGTAAATTATCTGCTGTGGTCTTCAAAGAGCCCAGTTGAAGAACTCAAGAAGGCAGATTTCTCAAGAGATTTAGAGTCTTTCAAATTCTGATCACTGAATACAGGGTATTAAAGTCATTAGAAACTAGATAGAAACAGCAATAAAGAATTCCTAGCAATAGACACTTAATGAGCTGGAAGTGGCTCTTCTAATTAAGAGGTCTAATAACTGTCACCAGTTAATGGCCACAAAAACGGAGTAAAGTATACATGGAGAGGTATATGTTTCAGGGAAAACAGTGGCAGCTTTTAAAATAAGCTGTTAAACCAGAGGGTTTTAGGGTAAGTTTTTCAACTTAGACAAACTTCTCATCACATTATAGACTCTCATCTGTTAAACATGTCTACTAGTTTTCACAGTTTTTATTACCAAAATACAAGTTGGTGTGCCCCACGCCCAGTGAGGCCAAACAATACCAAAACGTTGGAGTATGGTACAGAGAAAGGTTCACTGAGAGCCATGCAAGGAGATGGTTGGCTCATGCCTTAAAATCCCCAAACTCCCCAAAAGCCTTCAGCAAAGCCCTTTTCTAGGAAAGGTGAGGGAGGGGAATGGCTAATTGTTGTGAACTCCTTGTGTCAGATCCTTTGTTCTTGAAGTCAGGTCATGGTCAAGTAAATGTTACATTAAATAAAAGTTATTCTCTGTTCTGACAAGAAAGGACCAGGTCCCAGGTACAACTTCCACCCTCCGAGGTCTGGGGTCTGGCTGAGAGGAGGCAGAGCTTAGTTGGTGGCTCCCTCAGGGCCAGGTCCCGAGACTCTGGTCGTGGCTGAGGGGGCCAGGCACCCAGGACCCAACTGGCCCTCACTCTCCTCAAGCTGCCCGTATGGCAGGGGCAGGTCCCAAAACCTGTGACCCAGGCAGACAGCTGCTGCCATTCGTCTCAGAGATATGGATAGGGGAGAGGTTCATCGCCTCCTCAAGGTCTGGGCCGGGCCAGCAGCCAGCCTTGGTGAGGGCTCTGGAGCCCTGCAGGGCACAGACAGCTCCCAGCCGGTTCCCTGGGCCCCTTAGCTCACTCACTGGCCTGAGGGTGGGTGAGTTGGAGGCCTGCAGAGAAAAGGCCAGGATCCTTCTCTTACCTCACTCTCCACCTGACAACCACTTCTGCCACTAACAGTTGCTCATTGACAGTTGGTTGCCTGGGGGATGGGCCCACTGCAGCACCAATCAATGGCTGAGCAGACCACTAACGGTCACTCACTGACAGTTGGTCCCTTGGGGGAGGGGCCCACCACAGTACAAACCAATGGCTGAGCAGGACCACTAATAAGTCTCATGGTCACCATTGCCTGGACAGGGTGCAAGGTTAAGGCAGCAGGCACCAACAGCAACAGCGGGCTAAGGGCTGTGCAGCCTGTAGCCTGCTACATTTTAAGCAAATTCTAAACAATACCAACCACAATATTAGGAACAGTCTGTTAAACAAAGAATTGCTTTATTAATACAAACCATTAATACAACCATTAATACATAGCCAAAGTATAAAGTGCTAAGAAATTTAAATATCTAAGTCACAGCAAACAGGTGGCAATTCAACATCCAGAGTAGACAGAATGCTTGAGGGAGACTGCAACAGATCTAGAAAACAGGAATTTCTTATTCAGTATCTGCAAATCCGCATGTCCGTTCACACCCACATTGGTTTCACTTTAATCATGAACTCAAAACTCTTTTTCCCTTTGTCTCATGAATTATACCCCTGCCCCCACCTACATACATCTACATACACCTTTTCACTTATTTCTTAGAAGGTGGCTATGGTCCCAGAATTAACCTTCATTATGAAATAAATCATAGAAGTACCCCAAATTCTCTTAGAGACCCAAGTAACTGCCAACAATTATCACTACTGTAATCTGGCAAATAATGTAAGTTATTCCATCAGATATAATAGAAAACATGCTGATAGTGGCTTTTGACCACCAGTCTGAACCAAGACCTAAAACCTCCTGCTATTGTGTGGGTCTTGATCCTACATGAGCTTTGGATTAACTTGGAATTCTCATTTCAAGCAAGTTTATTTTATATCAACTCTTAATATAAAAAGTTATACACTAAATTTCACCTTGTTTTGCTTGTATGTAAGACTGTCCAGATTCCAGAATGACTTAATTTTACTGGGTATTTGCAACTAAAAAACAGTACCAGTTGAGAATAGTTTTCATTATCCCGAAACCTTATTCCTTCAGTCTGAAGGATAGAAATTACTAGCCTTCTGCACAACCCTATCCTCACAGTAATGGACGTATTATGACACAGGTTGTTTACAGCCCTTCTAGAAGGGCACTTGTTCACTTACTAGACTCCCACAGCAGAGGAGGCATCTTCAGAGGCGAAGGGGGGCCCACGTGTAACAGCTGCTCAAGCTCCCTCTCCTCATCAAGGATCATGAGAGGCACTCCACTCAAGGGGAGGTGGGCGATCTGGTGCTCCTCAGGCAGGTCAAAATTCTCAAAATCTGCCACAGAAAGCACTTTGTCAGGGCAGCAATTCTCAGGGTGGTGAGTGGCACCCTGCCAGTCTGAGACCCTTTCATGGGGCCCAGGAGCTCAAACTATTTTCATAATAATACTAATACCTTTTCCCACTGTGCTGACATCTGCAATGGTGGTCCAAAAGCAACAGAGGATAAAACTTCTGTGCCTTAGCACAAATCAAGGCAGGATTTCTCACTACCATTCACTGGTATTTAAAAAAAGTGCCTGTTCCACATATCACTTTATCATATGCAGTAAAAAAGTATTAATTTTATGAGCTCTCAACCCTTGAAAACATGTCTTTTTAGTATTCTGTATAAGTTGTGAAATCATATACTGAAGTACCGTGGTGTTTTCCAAGAAAAAAGATATGTGCAATTATTTGATTTGCAAGCTAAACCAGAGGTGTTACTTTTGGACACCATTTACTATAAAAAACTGAAAAACAAACTTTGGTAACTCAGACTTGGATATGTGTTGCACATTTTCTCCAAGCAATGAAAGTCTACCAGTTCAAGAGAAGCAGTATTTGTTGCCAATGATAAAATCCACAGTTTCAAGAGGAATAAAACCCCTAGAATTTCAGAAAACTTATTTGCAATCATTAGCTTGACAGCTCCCTAGTACTGAAGACTTTTCTGATGAGGTCAGTGGTGAGCATTAATGAGTGTGCTTTTGACACGCATAAAGAAACATTTCAACTTGTGGATGAACTACATTTCCCAGCAAACCAGTATTTCTAAATGATCAATGGTGATAAATGCAGGATAAAAGACATTCAAAGTGCAAAACAGACCAATGGATTTAAGTGTCAGAGAATAATACAATGCTTACTGAAATGGTTTCAGATTCTACATTGCAACTATGCATACAGAAGCAGCCACAAGTTGAATTTTAGTGTAATAGCAAAGAAATCTATCTATACTTATCTGAAAAGACTTTAAATGTTTCTCTTTTCCTAACCATGGCTGCAAAAGGCCAGATTTTCTTCATGTACATCAACCAAAAACAGATTCAACAGATGGAATGCACAATCCCATGTGAATTTAGCTGTTTTATGTTAAGCCAGATTAAGCAAATTTTCAAAAACATAAAACCACGCCACTCTTCTTATTAAATTTTGTTTTAAGCTATGTACATTAATGTAATGGGTTAATTGTATTTTAACAAATTAACACTTCTAAGCTTTTCAATTTTAACTTAAAATATAGGATATATAAAACAACACACAAAAGTTCTTTGGGGTCTTCACTAATTTTTAAGAGTGTAAAAATCCTAAAAGAAATTTAAGAAACAGTTTATGTGACTACTTACTTAAACCACTGAATTGTAAAGAAAAACAAACAGACAAAAGACCCCAGAGGAAATAAGTCTGCAACACACAGGGCTAATTACCTTTATCCAGAGAGTTCTTTACACACACAGAGTATAAGAAAGTCACAAAAATCAAGAGAAAACAAAGATACAAACAGAAAATTTAAAAACTATAAATGACCAATAGTCAAATATGCTCAGACACACTCACATACCACAGTTTTAAACAACAAAATACCAATTATCTTTCTGATAGTTTTAAAACATCTGCAGTTAGAGAACAAGGGGAAAGCGGGCATCCTCATCCACTGAAGGTGGTTTCAGTAACTTACGCTGCTCTTTTGGAAGCCAGTTTAGCAATATCTCTTTCCCCCAACACAGCTATTGTACATAGTCCTCTTTCCTGGCCAATATGCTTAAAGTGTGAAAGTGTTAGTCGCTCAGTCATGTCTAACTCTTTGCAACCTCCTGGACCGTGGCCTACCAGGCCGTTCATGGAGGAATTCTTCAGGCAAGAATATTGGAGTTGGTTTCCAGGCCTTTCTCCAGGGGATCTTCCCAACCCAGGGATTGAACCCAGGTCGCCTGCATTACAGGCAGACTCTTTACCATTTGAGTTACCTGGGAAGCCCTCAATATGCATAAATCTACCTCATTTTCCTGAATGATAATGATGAGATGCACCACATTTTATCAACACTTAAAGCTTTGAGACCCAGTAATTCTTGGAGTTTACTCTCTAGGTATACTCACAAACTCTCAACAATAATTGCAGAATTGTTTTGTAACATATATAAAAGCCAGAAACAGCCTAGATGTATACTAGTGGAATAATTAAATGCTCTCTGGATCAAAAGGCAAAAAAACCCAGCTCAGGAATCTCAAAGACCCTGTGTGATTTGGCCAACCCCCTCACCAGTGTCATTCTTCACCCTGCTTTTCAGTTTTCCAGAACCACTCCAGTCCTCCTTTCTGCCTCAGGATCTTTCATCTGGTACAGTGCTGGCGCCCAGCCCTACCCCCCCTTCTCCACCCAACTATCTCCTTACATCCTTCAAGCCTCCACTGGAAGTCACTTTCTGAGAAAACACTTCCCTGCTCTTCCAGGCTAGGTTCAGTCCCCCCTAACAAGCCCTGTTTTTCTCCTTGGCTCACACTCAAAGTGAAAGGATTTGTTCAGTGTCTGACTTGCCCTCCAAATCTTGGGCTTCCTCAGGCTGGGGCCTGACTTGTTAACCACTACATCCTAAGCCAATAGCGCCTGGCATACAGTCTACTCTCCTCAATGTGAGTACATTAAAGCTTGAAAAAAGCCAATTCTATTATAGAAAATATTTCAGATACATGTAGGAGGTTGAAGAAGTCAAAAAGCACGTGTTCTCACTGGCTATGTGGATTTTTCAGGCTTGCTTTTCATTGTTCAACTTGACATCAAGTCCATTTTCTAAAAGTGCGCTTGCTAGGAAGTCTGTCTGCTAACATTGAACGAGTAATCTCCCCCTGGATGGTTTTAGCTTTTGAGGACAAGAATGTTTTCCCATCTTTGCTCTGATTCCTCTTCTGACTTAAGATGATGCCTTAAAAATAAAACCACAAGTTATCTGTCCAAAGCACCCCAGATTCAGACAGCCTTGTTATAGTTTTAGATCACAAATCATATTCAGAGCCATATCAAGTTACAGTTGAATTGGATCCTAAGAGAAACTGAAAGCTAAAGCATTTGGACAATACCAAGAGTACCTAATGGATTGAAGGGAAAGAATTTTTCTATTTCTGGATAGGTGTCATCCGAGGCAGGAACCGAACTTTTTGCTTTAACAGTCTTCTCAGTAATCTAAAACAAACCCAAGAAAAATCCATTAGTAAGAGTGGAAGCCTTGTCAACTGATTAGTACAAGAGTTTGGAGAGATTCTTCAAGACATGGGATTGCTTCACCACATTTTAAATTTGTTTTCAATTTCTAAGAAACCATAATCCCTCATTCTCAAAATCACACACAAATACAATTCAGCAATCAATTCTAGTATCATGGCTCAAAAGTTAAGGCTGAAATACAAGTATTAGCACAAAAATTAGCATAAATTTATCAAAATGCAGAGCACAGTCTGTTTTCAGTCAGTTAAGTGTGTGTCCAACTCTTTTGCAATCCCAAGGACTGTGTAGCCCACCAAGCTTCTTTGTCCGTGAGATTTCCCATGCAAAAATACTGGAGTAGGTTGCCATTTCCTTGTCCAAGGGATCTTCTCCACCCAGAGATCAAAGCTGAGTCCCCTGCATTGCAGGTGTATTCTTTACTACTGAGTCACCAGGGAAGCCCCAGAGTAGAGTTAATTCAGAGCTAATTGACTCAATAGCCCAACCTAACCTAATAGAAGAGAAAATGGGCATAAATCACCCAGAATAGAAACTAATCCTAGAAGCCATTTTTGGCTTTTGGAAATGTGATTTTCCATCAGTGTTACCTAAATTATTGGGTTAATATTAAAAACCAATTTGTGTTCCTCAAATACACAACACTGAGTAAGAGGCAGTCAAAGACAGTCAAGGAATTTAGATGCCCACCGTGGATAATTCTCTAGTCTGGAACTGGTAGGCAGTCCATGATGGTGGTGGGCCAAAATGGAAGCTTGTAGAGTCTTG
Organism: Bison bison bison; assembly: GCF_000754665.1. NCBI lineage: Eukaryota > Metazoa > Chordata > Mammalia > Artiodactyla > Bovidae > Bison > Bison bison. The sequence continues at coordinate 3,765,191 of NW_011494935.1, read as the reverse complement.
ATTTACTCCTACATCACACGTGCATGCCTAGAGGAAATTACTAGGACAAGGCTTCCCACATTTCAGTTCTGTCACGTTCCCATCATTTTTGCTATATCCTTGCAATACTTGCACTTAGCATTTCTCTTACTCAACTCAGTTTTTTTTAAAAAAAGACATCTTTGTCCTAAAACCACACATAACAATTTGACATCAAGTATACTAGTTGTTTTTTTCCTAATACACATTAAAACAATTACTGAAATGCAGTGCTAATTCACATGCTGAAGTCGTCTTTCACAGCCAAATCCTCTCAGTCTGGGATGCACTGACCTACAGTTTGTAAACACATGTACAAAGGTCAACATGCTACCAAGTTATAACCTACAAAGCTAGTGCTTGCTCTGAAAGGAGGGGAAGAGGACGGCAGCACCTGAGCTGTTATATTAGCATCATGACCTCTTGCAAAGTACCCTTCCTCACAGTACTCAAAAGCTTCCCTGGTGGCTCAGAGGTTAAAGTGTCTGCCTCCATTGTGGGAGACCTGGGTTCGATCCCTGGGTCGGGAAGATCCCCTGGAGAAGGAAATGGTAACCCACTCCAGTATTCTTGCCTGGAGAATCCCATGGACAGAGGAAGCCTGGTAGGCTACAGTCCACGGGGTCTCAAAGAATCAGACATGACTGAGCGACTTCACTTTCACTTTTCACAGTACTCAGTAGTCTGTTTTAAGACACTTGTTAAAGACAGGTGAGGCAAAAATATTAACCAGCTGCTCCTGATACATGTGATCTCAAGGTACAGAGAAGTTGATAAACACTGTATGATGATTCTCTTCTGTTAATCTACTTTGCTAGTCTCTATTTCCTTCCATTCACAGAGGAGAGTGTCAGGTAAGATGTCAGTAGTCATTTTAAGAGTTAAAGTGCTGAAGTCTTTAATTATAGCCAACACTTACCTTTTTGGTAGAGAAAGTTGTCTGTTTCTGTTTGAGCGGTCCATTCGTCTTAACTGATTTTTCTGTAGCTCTGTTGACAGTTCCCAAAGCCTTTCTTGCAGTTTTTGGTAAAGCTGGTGGAGCATCAAACATTTTGCCAACACGTGGTGTTGAAACCTGGGATCTCCCATCCAAAGCTTTGACTGCTAAAGAAAAAGTCTTACCGTAAGATCATTCCAGCAGTAAATACCTGTGCAACTTGAAAGCTGACTGTGCCTATAAACTTGGCCTAACTCTCACAGCCAAACTTAACCCCCACTTTTGACAGTGGGATGGTCCTATACCTAACACCATTTCAGTTCACTACCCTCTTAAATAATCTCTTTAAGATACTGAACATGAGGGCTTCTCTGGTTTCTCAGTAGTAAAGAATCCACCTGCCAATGCAGGAGACAGGGGTTTGATCCCTGATCCAGGAACTCCCACATGCCACAGAGCAACTAAGTCCATGTGCCACAAATATTGAGCCTGTGCTCTGGAGCCACAACTATTGAGCCCACCTGTCTCGACTGCTGAAGTCAGCATCCCCTAGAGCCCATGCTCTGCAACAATACAAGCTCCTGCAATGAGAAGCCTGGGCATCACAAATAAAAAGTATCCCCGACTCATCGCACCTAGAGAAAAGGCCAGGCAGCAATAAAGACCCAGCACAGCCAAAAATAAATAAATAATTAAAAAAAAAAAAAAAAAGATACTGAACATGAAGAGACCCGTAAGTACTCGGCAGTAAGAGTATTGGGTCAACTCGACTCTCACTGGGCTTCCCAGGTGGCGCTCGTGGTAAAGAACCCGCCTGGCAATACAGGAGATTTAAGAGACTCCGGTTCAATCCCTGGGTCAGGAAGATACCCTGGCGAAGGGCATGGCGACCCACTCCAGTATTCTTGCCTGGAGAATTCCATGGACAGCAGAGCCTGGCGGGCTACAGAGTCCATAGGGTCGCAAAAAGTCGGACATGACTGAAGCGACTTAGCACGCACGACTCCAACTGCCCACAAAGTATATTTGGGCCTCCCCCAGCTCCAAGCCACACCCACCACTGATTCACAATACCTGTGTACCTGATAGCCGCCTGTATACTTACAAGGCACAGACCCCAGCTTCAGCCCGTCCTTAGGAGCCACATGGATGCCTGGTTCTCCATTTTCCTTATCAACATAGATCAGAGTAGACATTCTGGATCAACTAGAGGTGTGAAACACTCGTTAAACCTTGGGAGTTAGGGAAGATGAAAGAAGCTAAAGTGTAGCACTGACCCAACTTTCTACCCTAGGGACGTCTACGCAAAAACAGGAGCTAAGAAGAGGTAGAAGCCGGATCTTGAGCCAATAAGCATTTAATCCAGTTCTTAATTCTTGACGCCTGCGTCAGGGTCCCTAAATTCCTGAAGAGTTGGCGGTCTGGGACTGGCACAGGCCCTGGTACTCATTGGAACCAAACTGCGTGGGTCGCGCACGCAGTTCAAGACCGTGGCTCAAGCCGGGTGAGCGCGTCTGACGTTCCAGGGAAGTCCCAGCCCCTAAATCCCAGGCCCCGGCCCCCAGACACCCGGACCCCGGTTCCCAGGCCCCAAACCCCCCGACACACACACACACACACACACACACAGAGCCTACTCCCGCTTCCTACGCCGCCGGACCGTGCCCGCCCAACCACTCGGTACCGCTCGGTTCACCCACGTTCGGAGTAACAGCCAAACTCTCGCAAGACCCTTCTCCAACGGACGCGCCAGACTCCGCGTTTAAACCACAACCTACGCCCTTATTGGTTCATCCATCCAGGAGGCAGGACAGGGGCGGGGCGGAGGCTCCGGAAGAACCAATGGTAGGAAACTAAGCTCCCTGGGCTCCGCCCTGAAAGCTTTTCCCGGCAAATTCTTAGTTTGTTCCCCGGGAGGAAAAAAATCAAACCCTCTCACAGCTTGGTCGTGGATGTCTATTAATGGTTATTTTTTAATCTCCGCCCCCCGCCCCAGAGAGATAGAGGAGAGTAGGTACGGTCTTTAATTCCAAGAAAGTTATTATTAATGTTATACCAATATAGAGTTGGCTTTTGCGATTTTTTTTTTTTTTTCCTGAGACACTTTGGCGTCCAAAATGAAAATGAAAGTCGCTCAGTCGTGTCCAACTCTGCGACCCCATGGACAATACAGTCCATGGAATTCTCCAGGCCAGGATACTGGAGGGGATAGCCTTTCCCTTTCCAGGACATATTCCCAACCCAGGGATCAAACCAATGTCTCCCTCATTTTGAATTGATTCCTTTATCTTGTTTAATATATTTCCATTTACCATAGAAGGGCTTCCCTTGTGGCTCAGCTGGTAAAGAATCTGCCTGCAATGCGAGAGACCTCTGGTCGCAAAGAGTCGAATAGGACTGAGCGACTTTCACTTTACCATAGAAAGGGCCTCCCTTGTGGCTCAGCTGGTAAAGAGTCCACCTGCAATGCAGGACACCTGGGTTCCATCCCTGGGTTGGGAAGATCCCCTGGAGAAGGGAAAAGCTACCCACTCCAATTCTCCAATACTGGAGAATTCCATGGACTATCCATGGGGTTGCAAAGAGTTGGACAGGACTGAGCCACTATCTCTTCACTTCATCATAGAAAGGAAAAGGTCACCAACTTTTTAAAGCACAATTTCATTGTGCTTTAATTTCATTGCAGGCGGATTCTTTACCAGCTGAGCCACAAGGGAAGCCCAAGTCTTGGGTGTCCAAGACATTTTTAAATGAGAAGATAGTGAACTTCAAAAAGTCAAAGTGAGATGGTGACAGAACTATTTTCCTAAAGTCTTGAAATAATCAACTGTTTTTCCAGAGAGTAGATACACCGGATCAAATTAAAAAGAGGCAGCACGGGAAGAAAGGCATTGTAGTCATCGGGGAAATGACTACATAAGATGGATACGTAACAACTGTATTCCACATTAGAGGTATAAAAAATACATATATAGTCAATAAATAGTCGGTGGGGGGAAAACCCATATTAGATCTAGAGAATATTAACAGCACAATTAAATATTAAGAAGAAATGAAAGTACAGATAGATAAAATGGCAAGTTTGTGTCATTCTGTTGTGCTTATGATTAAGAATGGAGTGATTCTGAAACTAATACAATATTGTAAGTCAATTAGACTTCAATTTTTTTTTAAGTGTACTGATTTTTTCTTAATTGCAAGACTATCATCAGTATTTCAGGATAGGATGGTGTCTCCATTATACAGAATCTGTTGTTCAGTTGCTCAGTCATGTCTGACTCTTTGCAACCCTAGGAACAAAACAATGATCTAATGAGTACACAATTCTGAACTTAAAAGTCTATCAATTAATAAGGACTTTGTTTTTGGCTGCGCTGCGCAGCATTCAGTATCTTAGTATCCCAACCAGGGATGGGACCTGTGCCCTTTGCAGTGTAAGAGCAGAGTCTTATCCACTGGACTGCCAGGCAAGTACCAATATACTTACTTTAAACCTTTAACATCTCAACAATATATTCATCAAAGCTGGTGGGGAAGGACAGAAGGGTGAACAAGTGAAAAAGAACAGAGGAATTATAAAGACATACAAAATGAATTCCAATTTCCAAGACGTGGAGAAATTTTGCTTTAAAAAGTTGGTGACCTTTTCCTTTCTATGGTGAAGTGAAGTGAAAGTCACTCAGCCCTGTCTGACTCTTTACAACTCCATGGATAGTCCATGAAATTCTCCAGGCCAGCATACTGGAGTGGGTAGCCTTTCCCTTCTCCAGGGCATCTTCCCAGCCCAGGGATGGAATCCAGGTGTCCTGCATTGCAGGCGGACTCTTTACTAGCTGAGCCACAAGGGAAGCCCTTCAATGGTAAATGGAAATATATTAAACAAGATAAAGGAATCAATTCAAAAGACCAAGGATGATCTGTGCCATCCAAACTCTACTCCCAACAGGTCACCAGATACTTTTTAACTTAACAGGTAAGTTGGGAGGGAGGAGTTAAGCCTACATTACTCTTTCACAAAAGCCTTAGCACTACACCTGGCATAGATATGGTTCAAAATACATACCAGTTCATTGTCCCTTCTTCCCTGGCATTTCAGGGCCAAAACATTGAATGACTCATTCAATAAATATTTATTAAATGTTAGTCACTGTGCTAGACATCAAGAAGAGGGAGAAAAAAGAGGGGATCTTTTTTGCCCTTTCCATATCCTCTTTTATCCCTAGTTTATTAGTTCAGTTCAGTCACTCAGTCGTGTCCGACTCTTTACAACCCCATGGACTACAGCAGGCCAGGTTTCCCTGTCCATCACCAACTCCCAGAACTTACTCAAACTCATGTCCATTGAGTCGGTGATGCCATCCAACCATCTCTGTTGAACACTTCTCCTCCTGCCTTCAATCTTTTCCAGCATCAGGATCTTTTCCAGTGAGTCAGTTCTTCGAATCAGGTGGCCAAATATTGGAGCTTCAGCTTCAGCATTAGTCTTTCCAATGAATATTCAGGACTGATTTCCTTTAGGATTGACTGGTTTGATCTCCTTGCTGTCCAAGGGACTCTCAAGAGTCTTGTCCAACACCACAGTTCAAAAGCATCAGTTCTTCAGCACTCAGCTTTCTTTATGGTCGAACTCTCACATCCATACATGACTACTGAAAAAACGATAGCTTTGACTAGACCTTTGTAACCCTCCCATTATTTCCTCCCTGTATCTCCTTCTAAGTGCCTCAGCTCTGAATTACATCATTAGCACACAAAAATCCTCATATTGAAACCAAGTCTGCACAACACCTAGAAAAAATTCAATCAAGTAAATCTGAAGATCTAATTGGTTTTATTAAATGACTCAAGAATCAGACAGCCTCCCACCTAGAAATAAGAAGGGTGCTCCAAGGGGTTGTACAAACTAAGAAGTTTTTAGAGGAAAAAGGGTGGGGCATGGGAGCTATTAGTAAAATAAAAGAAAGGATTATTTATAGGCCAGGACCTCTTTGGAGGGGAGAAAGGAAGAACAGCAAGGTTTTCACAGCTAATTGCCTCTTCTTTCACTGAGAGACAGGGTAGGGGTGAGGGGATAATGGAAAGGTGCCACGTGCCAGATTACTTCTTCAGTACTGACCAGGAAATTCCCAACTGGTTGACTGGATTACATTTCTGGTGATTGTATTTTGAAGTTGTGATTAGGTTAGTTATCAAATATAAGTTTTGTATAAAGGGCTTTAGCACAAGTAAAGCCATTTTGGGCCTGTGGCTTTTCTCTTTAACAGCACCTACAGCTTCCAAGTGGGAATTCTTTATTTCCTGAGATTTTTGGAAGCAGTTTCTATCTCCCTAGGCCAAGTCTCCCCTCCTACGATAGGAAGCACTGTTTCCCAAGGTAACTGTAAAATGCCACAACCAACTCTTTTGTTTTCTTACTAATGATGCCCCAAATTCACTTTGCTATGCCCTGGACTGTTACTGGTGATATCCAAATTGCTAAACTACCCTCACTTCACAACTGCACCAAGATCCTAATTGTTCCCAGTTTATCAAACAGCCATCCCGTCCAGAACTGATCCCTGCTTTCTCAGATGCTCCTCAGAATCCTCCAGGGGGAATCTGAACCTTACAAAAAGTTCTTCCCTCTTGTCCAGCACATTCCATAATTCCACTGGGAGATGTGTTCCCTGACTTGTGCCTGGTAGTTTTAACTAAACAGATCTTAACACTTTCAAACAAATTTCAGGAATTGTATTAAGGAGATAAAAATTAAGTGTGAGTGATTCATAGATTACTCACTTTCAGACTATTTTCTGACAATTTCCATTCCTTCATCTTTTGCCCTGTAAAATCAAATATTTACATTGCTATGCTCTATGCACTAAAAATTCTTAGTAAGAGTATGATGAGATTCTCTTAGAGGCAAAGATGTCATTTTGATATCTGAAAGGAACACACATTGTTTTGAAAAATAAAACATTACCAGAACAGATAAGATTTAAGGGGGGGCGGGGGCAGGGGAACTGTACTCCAAAATTATTATTTTCCAGTATTTTATTACATATTATTCTTTAAAGCAAGGTGGAGATATCTATGACATTGTCTTTCCACAATGAAAAAAGTTTTACAGTATTTTTTCCCTAATGGTAAAATACAGTATCAACATCAGGGGCGAGGTGTTACAATTGCTGAATTGCCCTATGTCTTCAAAGCAGTATTTTTTTCCTAATGGTAAAATACAGTATCAACACCAGGGGCGAGGTGTTACAATTGCTGAATTGCCCTATGTCTTCAAAGCACCTAGTACACCCTTCATAGAGGCTTTCTAGAACTGTAAATTACTTAAATAATTCAGTCTTACTCACTCTATATGATGTAAATTCGAAGAGAGGAAGACAATTTTGTGTTTACTTTGTCCCCAGCGTGTTACACTACCTGGCTACTAATTAATAGTGATTTTAACTGTTTTAACTTCACGCACTTCGTAGCGCTCCAGCGATGCTTACGCTATTGTCTGTTCTCCGTATGAAATTTGTTTTGTTTTGCTTTACGTCGTAATATTCGTCGACTCTAAAAGAGATGAAAACTAAGGAGCAGAAAAACAGCTGCTTAAACCTAACCCATTCGACTGATCTGCCGTAGAGCTATAGGAACAGCTCGAGATCTCGCGAGACCAGTTTTGCTTGGCCCCGCCCCCCCCGCTCCGCCGAGGCCCAAGTGCGCCTGTGTGGGTCGCCCGGAAAGTGCCGCAGTGGCTGCCGGGAGAGGGCGGAAGTGCGGAAGTAAACATTGGCGATCGTCTTCATTCCTGTCGAACTGTACTAGGGTCAGCAGCGTTGGGACCGGGTAAGGCAATCTTGTAAGAACTTGGAACGAGGAGGAGGGTGAAGGTGGAAAACTCGAGGAAGAGGGCCAGAGGCTCCTAATTCTTGGGAATATCCTCACGGGATTGATGAACGCAAGGTTGAGAAGGGAAAGGGGACCGAGAACCAAGGAAGCAGCTGTCCTAGGCCTCAGAAGTGGTACTTGTGTCCAGTCAGACCAGGATTGTGTCTTCAGTGGTTATTAAACTAAGAATTTTAAGGTGCTATTGGAGCTGAACTGTGCTTGTAATTCTTAAGCACTTGAAATGTTGGCCAATCTGAATACATGTAAAATCCGTATCGGATTTTAAAGAACTGGTTTATTTTTTCCTATGTTGAAATGAAAATGTATTGGTAATTAGGAAAAATATTGCAAAATAATTTTATCTGTTTCTTTTTGCTTTTTTAATATGTTTACGGAATATTTAAAATGACATATAGGGCTGGTGGTACATTTCTCTTGGACAGCATTTCATTTAAGGGTTTTCAGTTTGGGTAGTGGAACATGATATGACCAAATCTGTGTTTGAAAAAATAACACTGCAGTGTGGAGAACTGATTGGCAGGAATCAGAAGAGACTAGTAGGGAAAAGTAATACACTCAGGTTATTGATAGAAGTAGATGAATTCGAGTGATATTCAGAAAGTGAAAATAACAGTACTTCGTGATGAAATAGGTATGGGAATTAGCTGGAACACTTCTGAAAAGGAATGGATAGTGGTATCTTTCATCAGGAGAGGGAACAGTGGAAGAAGATCAGATTTCATAGAGAAGATTATGAATTTGAATTAAGACTAATTGAGTTCAGTTTTCTTTGAGACATCTAAGTGGAGGTACTTTGAAGTAAGCAATTGGACTATATTTATCTGAAGCTCAGAAAAAAGATCTGAAGTAGAGAAATAAATTGGAGAGCCAACAGTTGTATATCGTGGCTATTGAAACCTTGGAAATAGATGAACTTGTCTTCTGGTGGAGTTTATAGAGTGATGAAGAATTGAGCCTTGTGGAATCCAAAATTCAGTAACTGGGCAGAAATGGAAAAACTTATGAAGGATACAGGAGGAGCAGTGAAAGGGGTACAAAAAAGCCCAGGGAAATATGGTGTCACATCAGCCAAAGTATAAGAATATATCAAAAGGGGGAGGAACCGAACTGAAAAATGTCCAGAGGACTCAGCACATTGCTAACGTAGAGGTATCTTTGGAGCAGCGAGGGGAATGATTGAGAAGGGCAGCAGATAATGTGGAAATAGAGATAATGAATGTAGGTGATCTTAAATCGTCCAGTTTTTAAGAGGAACAGAGATAGGACCCTGTGTACTCAATAAGGATTCAGATCAGATCAGTCGCTCAGTCGTGTCCGACTCTTTGCGACCCCATGAATCGCAGCACGCCAGGCCTCCCTGTCCATCACCAACTCCCGGAGTTCACTCAGACTCACGTCCATCGAGTCAGTGATGCCATCCAGCCATCTCATCCTCTGTCGTCCCCTTCTCCTCTTGCCCCCAATCCCTCCCAGCATCAGAGTCTTTTCCAATGAGTTAACTCTTTGCATGAGGTGGCCAAAGTACTGGAGTTTCAGCTTTAGCATCATTCCTTCCAAAGAAATCCCAGGGCTGATCTCCTTCAGAATGAACTGGTTGGATCTCCTTGCAGCCCAAGGGACTCTCAAGAGTCTTCTCCAACACCACAGTTCAAAAGCATCAATTCTTCGGCGCTCAGCTTTCTTCACAGTCCAACTCTCACATCCATACATGACCACAGGAAAAACCATAGCCTTGACTAGACGAACCTTTGTTGGCAAAGTAATGTCTCTGCTTTTGAATATGCTATCTAGGTTGGTCATAACTTTCCTTCCAAGGAGTAAGCGTCTTTTAATTTCATGGCTGCAGTCA